>NC_133125.1:158185154-158499545 GCF_048418815.1 Hemitrygon akajei
GCCCATTCTGTGCCTATACAATGTCCATGTACCTCCATTGTCTGCCTACACAATGTCCATGTCCCCCATTCGCTGCCTACACAATGTACATGTCCTTCCATTCTCTGAATACGCAATGTCCATGTACCTCCATTCTCTTCTTACACAATGTCCATGTCCCTCCATTCTCTGCCTACACCTTGCCACTGTCCCGCCATTCTCTGCCTACACAATGTCCATGTCCCCCATTCTCTGCCTACACAATGTCCCTGTCCCTCCATTCTGTGCTTACACGATGTCCCTGTCCCTCCATTCACTGCCCACACAGTGTCCATGTCCCTCAATTCTTTGCCTACACAATGTCCCTGTCCCTCCATTCTCTGCCTACAGATTGTCCCTGTCCCTCCATTCTCTGCCTACACAATGACCGTTTCCCTCCATTCTCTGCTTACACAATGTCCATGTCCCCCCATTCTGTACCTACACAATGTCCATGTCCCACCATTCTCTGCCTACAGAATGTCCATGCCCCCATTCCCTGCCTACACAATGTCCATGTCCCTCCCTTCTCTGCATACACAATGTCCATGTCCCTCCATTCTCTGCTTACACAAGGTTCCTGTCCCTCCATTCTCTGCCTACACACTGTCCTTGTCCCTCCATTCTCTGCCCACACAATGTCCATGTCCCTCCTTATGCTGCCTACACAATGTCCCTGTCCCTCCAGTCTCTGCCTAAACAATGTACCTGTCCCTGTATTCTCTGCTTACACAATGTCCATGTTCCCCCCATTCTCTGCCTACACAATGTCCATGCCAGTCCATTCTCTGCTTACACATTGTCCATGTCCCTCCATTCTCTCCTTACACAATGTCCATGTCCCTCCATTCTCTGCCTACAGAATGTCCCTGTCCCTCCTTCTGCTGCCTCCACAATGTCCCTGTCCCTCCATTCTCTGCCTAAACAATGTACCTGTCCCTCCATTCTCTGCTTACACAATGTCCATGTCCCCCCATTCTCTGCCTACACAATGTCCATGCCAGTCCATTCTCTGCTTACACATTGTCCATGTCCCTCCATTCTCTCCTTACACAATGTCCATGTCCCTCCAATCTCTGCCTACACAATGCCCATGTCCCTCCATTCTCTGCCTACACATTGTCCCTGTCTCTCCATTCTCAGCTTACACAATGTTCCTGTCCCTCCATTCTCTGCCTACACATTGTAACTGTCCCTCCATTCTCTGCCTACACAATGTCCATGTCCCCCATTCTCTGCCTACACAATGTCCCTGTCCCTCCATTCTGTGCTTACACAAAGTCCCTGACCCTCCATTCTCTGCTTAAACAATGTCCATGTCCCCCCATTCTGTGCCTATACAATGTCCATGTCCCCCATTCGCTGCCTACACAATGTACATGTCCTTCCATTCTCTGAATACACAATGTCCATGTACCTCCATTCTCTTCTTACACAATGTCCATGTCCCTCCATTCTCTGCCTACACATTGCCACTGTCCCGCCATTCTCTGCCTACACAATGTCCATGTCCCCCATTCTCTGCCTACACAATGTCCCTGTCCCTCCATTCTGTGCTTACACGATGTCCCTGTCCCTCCATTCACTGCCCACACAGTGTCCATGTCCCTCAATTCTTTGCCTACACAATGTCCCTGTCCCTCCATTCTCTGCCTACAGATTGTCCCTGTCCCGCCATTCTCTGCCTACACAATGACCGTTTCCCTCCATTCTCTGCATACACAATGTCCATGTCCCCCCATTCTGTGCCTACACAATGTCCATGTCCCACCATTCTCTGCCTACAGAATGTCCATGCCCCCATTCCCTGCCTACACAATGTCCATGTCCCTCCCTTCTCTGCATACACAATGTCCATGTCCCTCCATTCTCTGCTTACACAATGTTCCTGTCCCTCCATTCTCTGCCTACACACTGTCACTGTCCCTTCATTCTCTGGCCACACAACGTCCATGTCCCTCCATTCTCTGCCTAAACATTTTTCCTGTCCTCCAATCTCTGCCTACACATTGTCACTGTCCCTCCATTCTCTGCCTACACAATGTCCATGTCCCTCCATTCTCTGCCCACACAATGCCCATGTCCCTCCTTTTGCTGCCTACACAATGTCCCTGTCCCTCCAGTCTCTGCCTAAACAATGTACCTGTCCCTCCATTCTCTGCTTACACAATGTCCATGTCCCCCCCATTCTCTGCCTACACAATGTCCATGTCCCCATTCTCTGCCTACACAATGTCCCTGTCCGTCAATTCTGAGCTTACACAATGTCCCTGTCCCTCCATTCTCTGCTTAAACAATGTCCATGTCACCCCATTCTATGCCTACACAACGTCCATGTCCCTCCATTCTCTGCCCACACAGTGTCCATGTCCCTCAATTCATTGCCTACACAATGTCCCTGTCCCTCCATTCTCTGCCTACACATTGTCCCTATCCCGCCATTCTCTGCCTGCACAGACCGTTTCCCTCCATTCTCTGCTTACACAATGTCCATGTACCCCCATTCTGTGCCTACACAATGTCCATGTCCCTCCATTCGCTGCCTACACTATGTCCATGTCCCCCATTCCCTGCCTACACAATGTCCATGTCCCTCCCTTCTCTGCATACACAATGTTCCTGTCCCTCCATTCTCTGCCTACACATTGTCACTGTCCCTCCATTCTCTGCCTACAAAATGTCCATGTCCCTCCATTCTCTGCCCACACAATGTCCATGTCCCTCCATTTGCTGCCTACACAATGTCCCTGTCCCTCCATTCTCTGCGTACACAATGTCTAAGTCCCTCCATTCTCTGCCTACTCAATGTCCCTGTCCCTCCATTCTCTGCCTACACAATGTCCATGTCCCTCCATTCTCTGCTTACACAATATTCATATCCCTCCATTCTCTGCTTACACAATGTCCCTATCCCCCCATTCTCTGCCTACACAATGTCCATGTCACTCCATTCTCTGCCTACACAATGTAACTGTTCCACCATTATCTGCCTACACATTGTCCCTGTCCCTCCATTCTCTGCTTACACAATGTGCATGTCCCCCATTCTCTGCCTACACAATGTCCCTGTCCCTCCATTCTGTGCTTACACAAAGTCCCTGTCCCTCCATTCTCTGCTTAAACAATGTCCATGTCCCCCCATTCTGTGCCTATACAATGTCCATGTACCTCCATTGTCTGCCTACACAATGTCCATGTCCCCCATTCGCTGCCTACACAATGTACATGTCCTTCCATTCTCTGAATACACAATGTCCATGTACCTCCATTCTCTTCTTACACAATGTCCATGTCCCTCCATTCTCTGCCTACACATTGCCACTGTCTCGCCATTCTCTGCCTACACAATGTCCATGTCCCCCATTCTCTGCCTACACAATGTCCCTGTCCCTCCATTCTGTGCTTACACGATGTCCCTGTCCCTCCATTCACTGCCCACACACTGTCCATGTCCCTCAATTCTTTGCCTACACAATGTCCCTGTCCCTCCATTCTCTACCTACAGATTGTCCCTGTCCCTCCATTCTCTGCCTACACAATGACCGTTTCCCTCCATTCTCTGCTTACACAATGTCCATGTCCCCACATTCCCTGCCTACACAATGTCCATGTCCCTCCCTTCTCTGCATACACAATGTCCATGTCCTCCCATTCACTGCCTACACATTGTCCGTCCCTCCATTCTCTGCCTACACAATGCCCATTTCCCTCTATTCTCTGCTTACACAATGTGCATGTCCCTCCATTCTCTGCTTACACTGTCCATGTCCCCTATTCTCTGCCTACACAATGTCCATGTCCCTCCATTCTCTGCCTACACAATGCCAATGTCCCTACATCTCTGCCTGCACAATGTCCCTGTCCCTCCATTCTCTGCTTACACAATGTCCATGTCCCCCCCATTCTCTGCCTACACAATGTCCATGTCCCCATTCTCTGCCTACACAATGTCCCTGTCCGTCAATTCTGAGCTTACACAATGTCCCTGTCCCTCCATTCTCTGCTTAAACAATGTCCATGTCACCCCATTCTATGCCTACACAACGTCCATGTCCCTCCATTCTCTGCCCACACAGTGTCCATGTCCCTCAATTCATTGCCTACACAATGTCCCTGTCCCTCCATTCTCTGCCTACACATTGTCCCTATCCCGCCATTCTCTGCCTGCACAGACCGTTTCCCTCCATTCTCTGCTTACACAATGTCCATGTACCCCCATTCTGTGCCTACACAATGTCCATGTCCCTCCATTCGCTGCCTACACTATGTCCATGTCCCCCATTCCCTGCCTACACAATGTCCATGTCCCTCCCTTCTCTGCATACACAATGTTCCTGTCCCTCCATTCTCTGCCTACACATTGTCACTGTCCCTCCATTCTCTGCCTACAAAATGTCCATGTCCCTCCATTCTCTGCCCACACAATGTCCATGTCCCTCCATTTGCTGCCTACACAATGTCCCTGTCCCTCCATTCTCTGCGTACACAATGTCTAAGTCCCTCCATTCTCTGCCTACTCAATGTCCCTGTCCCTCCATTCTCTGCCTACACAATGTCCATGTCCCTCCATTCTCTGCTTACACAATATTCATATCCCTCCATTCTCTGCTTACACAATGTCCCTATCCCCCCATTCTCTGCCTACACAATGTCCATGTCACTCCATTCTCTGCCTACACAATGTAACTGTTCCACCATTATCTGCCTACACATTGTCCCTATCCCTCCATTCTCTGCTTACACAATGTGCATGTCCCCCATTCTCTGCCTACACAATGTCCCTGTCCCTCCATTCTGTGCTTACACAAAGTCCCTGTCCCTCCATTCTCTGCTTAAACAATGTCCATGTCCCCCCATTCTGTGCCTATACAATGTCCATGTACCTCCATTGTCTGCCTACACAATGTCCATGTCCCCCATTCGCTGCCTACACAATGTACATGTCCTTCCATTCTCTGAATACACAATGTCCATGTACCTCCATTCTCTTCTTACACAATGTCCATGTCCCTCCATTCTCTGCCTACACATTGCCACTGTCCCGCCATTCTCTGCCTACACAATGTCCATGTCCCCCATTCTCTGCCTACACAATGTCCCTGTCCCTCCATTCTGTGCTTACACGATGTCCCTGTCCCTCCATTCACTGCCCACACACTGTCCATGTCCCTCAATTCTTTGCCTACACAATGTCCCTGTCCCTCCATTCTCTACCTACAGATTGTCCCTGTCCCTCCATTCTCTGCCTACACAATGACCGTTTCCCTCCATTCTCTGCTTACACAATGTCCATGTCCCCACATTCCCTGCCTACACAATCTCCATGTCCCTCCCTTCTCTGCATACACAATGTCCATGTCCTCCCATTCACTGCCTACACATTGTCCGTCCCTCCATTCTCTGCCTACACAATGCCCATTTCCCTCTATTCTCTACTTACACAATGTGCATGTCCCTCCATTCTCTGCTTACACTGTCCATGTCCCCTATTCTCTGCCTACACAATGTCCATGTCCCTCCATTCTCTGCCTACACAATGTCAATGTCCCTACATCTCTGCCTGCACAATGTCCCTGTCCCTCCATTCTGTGCTTACACAATGTCCCTGTCCCTCCATTCACTGCCCACACAGTGTCCATGTCCCTCAATTCTTTGCCTATACAATGTCCCTGTCCCTCCATTCTCTGCCTACACATTGTCCCTGTCCCTCCATTCTCTGCCTACACAATGACCGTTTCCCTCCATTCTCTGCTTATACAATGTCCATGTCCCACCATTCTGTGCCTACACAATGTCCATGTCCCTCCATTCTCTGCCTACAGAATGTCCATGTCCCCCATTCCCTGCCTACAGAATTTCCATGTCCCTCCCTTCTCTGCATAAACAATGTCCATGTCCCTCCATTCTCTGGTTACACAATGTTCCTGTCCCTCCATTCTCTGCCTACACACTGTCACTGTCCCTTCATTCTCTGGCCAGACAACGTCCATGTCCCTCCATTCTCTGCCTCAACATTTTTCCTGTCCCTCCATTCTCTGCCTACACATTGTCAATGTCCCTCCATTCTCTGCCTACACAATGTCCATGTCCCTCCATTCTCTGCCCACACAATGTCCATGTCCCTCCTTTTGCTGCCTACACAATGTCCCTGTCCCTCCATTCTCTGCCTAAACAATGTACCTGTCCCTCCATTCTGTGCTTACACAATGTCCATGTCCCCCCATTCTCTGCCTACACAATGTCCATGCCAGTCCATTCTCTGCTTACACATTGTCCATGTCCCTCCATTCTCTCCTTACACAATGTCCATGTCCCTCCAATCTCTGCCTACACAATGCCCATGTCCCTCCATTCTATGCCTACACATTGTCCCTGTCTCTCCATTCTCAGCTTACACAATGTCCCTGTCCCTTCATTCTCTGCCTACACATTGTCACTGTCCCTCCATTCTCTGCCTACACAATGTCCATGTCCCCCATTCTCTGCCTACACAATGTCCCTGTCCCTCCATTCTCTGCTTACACAAAGTCCCTGTCCCTCCATTCTCTGCTTAAACAATGTCCATGTCCCCCCATTCTGTGCCTATACAATGACCATGTACCTCCATTGTCTGCCTACACAATGTCCATGTCCCCCCATTCGCTGCCTACACAATGTACATGTCCTTCCATTCTCTGAATACACAATGTCCATGTACCTCCATTCTCTTCTTACACAATGTCCATGTCCCTCCATTCTCTGCCTACACATTGCCACTGTCCCGCCATTCTCTGCCTACACAATGTCCATGTCCCCCATTCTCTGCCTACACAATGTCCCTGTCCCTCCATTCTGTGCTTACACGATGTCCCTGTCCCTCCATTCACTGCCCACACAGTGTCCATGTCCCTCAATTCTTGGCCTACACAATGTCCCTGTCCCTCCATTCTCTGCCTACAGATTGTCCCTGTCCCTCCATTCTCTGCCTACACAATGATCGTTTCCCTCCATTCTCTGCTTACACAATGTCCATGTCCCCCCATTCTGTACCTACACAATGTCCATGTCCCACCATTCTCTGCCTACAGAATGTCCATGCTCCCATTCCCTGCCTACACAATGTCCATGTCCCTCCCTTCTCTGCATACACAATGTCCATGTCCCTCCATTCTCTGCTTACACAATGTTCCTGTCCCTCCATTCTCTGCCTACACACTGTCACTGTCCCTTCATTCTCTGGCCACACAACGTACATGTCCCTCCATTCTCTGCCTAAACATTTTTCCTGTCCCTCCAATCTCTGCCTACACATTGTCACTGTCCCTCCATTCTCTGCCTACACAATGTCCATGTCCCTCCATTCTCTGCCCACACAATGTCCATGTCCCTCCTTTTGCTGCCTACACAATGTCCCTGTCCCTCCAGACTCTGCCTAAACAATGTACCTGTCCCTCCATTCTCTGCTTACACAATGTCCATGTCCCCCCCATTCTCTGCCTACACAATGTCCATGCCAGTCCATTCTCTGCTTACACATTGTCCATGTCCCTCCATTCTCTCCTTACACAATGTCCATGTCCCTCCATTCTCTGCCTACAGAATGTCCCTGTCCCTCCAATCTCTGCCTACACAATGCCCATGTCCCTCCATTCTCTGCCTACACATTGTCCCTGTCTCTCCATTCTCAGCTTACGCAATGTCCCTGTCCCTCCATTCTCTGCCTACACATTGTCACTGTCCCTCCATTCTCTGCGTACACAATGTCTAAGTCCCTCCATTCTCTGCCTACTCAATGTCCCTGTCCCTCCATTCTCTGCCTACACAATGTCCATGTCCCTCCATTCTCTGCTTACACAATATTCATATCCCTCCATTCTCTGCTTACACAATGTCCCTATCCCCCCATTCTCTGCCTACACAATGTCCATGTCACTCCATTCTCTGCCTACACAATGTAACTGTTCCACCATTATCTGCCTACACATTGTCCCTGTCCCTCCATTCTCTGCTTACACAATGTCCATGTCCCCATTCTCTGCCTACACAATGTCCCTGTCCCTCCATTCTGTGCTTACACAAAGTCCCTGTCCCTCCATTCTCTGCTTAAACAATGTCCATGCCCCCCATTCTGTGCCTATACAATGTCCATGTACCTCCATTGTCTGCCTACACAATGTCCATGTCCCCCATTCGCTGCCTACACAATGTACATGTCCTTCCATTCTCTGAATACACAATGTCCATGTACCTCCATTCTCTTCTTACACAATGTCCATGTCCCTCCATTCTCTGCCTACACATTGCCACTGTCCCGCCATTCTCTGCCTACACAATGTCCATGTCCCCCATTCTCTGCCTACACAATGTCCCTGTTCCTCCATTCTGTGCTTACACGATGTCCCTGTCCCTCCATTCACTGCCCACACACTGTCCATGTCCCTCAATTCTTTGCCTACACAATGTCCCTGTCCCTCCATTCTCTACCTACAGATTGTCCCTGTCCCTCCATTCTCTGCCTACACAATGACCGTTTCGCTCCATTCTCTGCTTACACAATGTCCATGTCCCCACATTCCCTGCCTACACAATGTCCATGTCCCTCCCTTCTCTGCATACACAATGTCCATGTCCTCCCATTCACTGCCTACACATTGTCCGTCCCTCCATTCTCTGCCTACACAATGCCCATTTCCCTCTATTCTCTGCTTACACAATGTGCATGTCCCTCCATTCTCTGCTTACACTGTCCATGTCCCCTATTCTCTGCCTACACAATGTCCATGTCCCTCCATTCTCTGCCTACACAATGCCAATGTTGCTACATCTCTGCCTGCACATTGTCCCTGTCCCTCCATTCTCAGCCTACACAATGTTCTGTCCCTCCATTCTCTGCCTACACGTTGTCACTGTCCCTCCATTCTCTGCCTACACAATGTCCCTGTCCCTCCATTCTGTGCTTACACAATGTCCCTGTCCCTCCATTCACTGCCCACACAGTGTCCATGTCCCTCAATTCTTTGCCTATACAATGTCCCTGTCCCTCCATTCTCTGCCTACACATTGTCCCTGTCCCTCCATTCTCTGCCTACACAATGACCGTTTCCCTCCATTCTCTGCTTACACAATGTCCATGTCCCACCATTCTGTGCCTACACAATGTCCATGTCCCTCCATTCTCTGCCTACAGAATGTCCATGTCCCCCATTCCCTGCCTACAGAATTTCCAAGTCCCTCCCTTCTCTGCATAAACAATGTCCATGTCCCTCCATTCTCTGGTTACACAATGTTCCTGTCCCTCCATTCTCTGCCTACACACTGTCACTGTCCCTTCATTCTCTGGCCAGACAACGTCCATGTCCCTCCATTCTCTGCCTCAACATTTTTCCTGTCCCTCCATTCTCTGCCTACACATTGTCAATGTCCCTCCATTCTCTGCCTACACAATGTCCATGTCCCTCCATTCTCTGCCCACACAATGTCCATGTCCCTCCTTTTGCTGCCTACACAATGTCCCTGTCCCTCCATTCTCTGCCTAAACAATGTACCTGTCCCTCCATTCTGTGCTTACACAATGTCCATGTCCCCCCATTCTCTGCCTACACAATGTCCATGCCAGTCCATTCTCTGCTTACACATTGTCCATGTCCCTCCATTCTCTCCTTACACAATGTCCATGTCCCTCCAATCTCTGCCTACACAATGCCCATGTCCCTCCATTCTATGCCTACACATTGTCCCTGTCTCTCCATTCTCAGCTTACACAATGTCCCTGTCCCTTCATTCTCTGCCTACACATTGTCACTGTCCCTCCATTCTCTGCCTACACAATGTCCATGTCCCCCATTCTCTGCCTACACAATGTCCCTGTCCCTCCATTCTCTGCTTACACAAAGTCCCTGTCCCTCCATTCTCTGCTTAAACAATGTCCATGTCCCCCCATTCTGTGCCTATACAATGACCATGTACCTCCAGTGTCTGCCTACACAATGTCCATGTCCCCGCATTCGCTGCCTACACAATGTACATGTCCTTCCATTCTCTGAATACACAATGTCCATGTACCTCCATTCTCTTCTTACACAATGTCCATGTCCCTCCATTCTCTGCCTACACATTGCCACTGTCCCGCCATTCTCTGCCTACACAATGTCCATGTCCCCCATTCTCTGCCTACACAATGTCCCTGTCCCTCCATTCTGTGCTTACACGATGTCCCTGTCCCTCCATTCACTGCCCACACAGTGTCCATGTCCCTCAATTCTTGGCCTACACAATGTCCCTGTCCCTCCATTCTCTGCCTACAGATTGTCCCTGTCCCTCCATTCTCTGCCTACACAATGACCGTTTCCCTCCATTCTCTGCTTACACAATGTCCATGTCCCCCCATTCTGTACCTACACAATGTCCATGTCCCATCATTCTCTGCCTACAGAATGTCCATGCCCCCATTCCCTGCCTACACAATGTCCATGTCCCTCCCTTCTCTGCATACACAATGTCCATGTCCCTCCATTCTCTGCTTACACAATGTTCCTGTCCCTCCATTCTCTGCCTACACACTGTCACTGTCCCTTCATTCTCTGGCCACACAACGTCCATGTCCCTCCATTCTCTGCCTAAACATTTTTCCTGTCCCTCCAATCTCTGCCTACACATTGTCACTGTCCCTCCATTCTCTGCCTACACAATGTCCATGTCCCTCCATTCTCTGCCCACACAATGTCCATGTCCCTCCTTTTGCTGCCTACACAATGTCCCTGTCCCTCCAGACTCTGCCTAAACAATGTACCTGTCCCTCCATTCTCTGCTTACACAATGTCCATGTCCCCCCCATTCTCTGCCTACACAATGTCCATGCCAGTCCATTCTCTGCTTACACATTGTCCATGTCCCTCCATTCTCTCCTTACACAATGTCCATGTCCCTCCGTTCTCTGCCTACAGAATGTCCCTGTCCCTCCAATCTCTGCCTACACAATGCCCATGTCCCTCCATTCTCTGCCTACACATTGTCCCTGTCTCTCCATTCTCAGCTTACGCAATGTCCCTGTCCCTCCATTCTCTGCCTACACATTGTCACTGTCCCTCCATTCTCTGCCTACACAATGTCCATGTCCCCCATTCTCTGCCTACACAATGTCCCTGTCCCTCCATTCTGTGCTTACACAATGTCCCTGTCCCTCCATTCTCTGCTTAAACAATGTCCATGTCCCCCCATTCTGTGCCTATACAATGTCCATGTCCCTCCATTCTCTGCCTACACATTGCCACTGTCCCGCCTTTCTCTGCCTACACAATGTCCATGTCCCCCATTCTCTGCCTACACAATGTCCCTGTCCCTCCATTCTGTGCTTACGCGATGTCCCTGTCCCTCCATTCTCTGCTTAAACAATGTCCATGTCGCCCATTCTGTGCCTATACAATGTCCATGTACCTCCATTGTCTGCCTACACAATGTCCATGTCCCCCATTCGCTGCCTACACAATGTACATGTCCTTCCATTCTCTGAATACACAATGTCCATGTACCTCCATTCTCTTCTTACACAATGTCCATGTCCCTCCATTCTCTGCCTACACATTGCCACTGTCCCGCCATTCTCTGCCTACACAATGTCCATGTCCCCCATTCTCTGCCTACACAATGTCCCTGTCCCTCCATTCTGTGCTTACACGATGTCCCTGTCCCTCCATTCACTGCCCACACAGTGTCCATGTCCCTCAATTCTTTGCCTACACATTGTCCCTGTCCCTCCATTCTCTGCCTACAGATTGTCCCTGTCCCTCCATTCTCTGCCTACACAATGACCGTTTCCCTCCATTCTCTGCTTACACAATGTCCATGTCCCCCCATTCTGTACCTACACAATGTCCATGTCCCACCATTCTCTGCCTACAGAATGTCCATGCCCCCATTCCCTGCCTACACAATGTCCATGTCCCTCCCTTCTCTGCATACACAATGTCTATGTCCCTCCATTCTCTGCTTACACAATGTTCCTGTCCCTCCATTCTCTGCCTACACACTGTCCTTGTCCCTCCATTCTCTGCCCACACAATGTCCATGTCCCTCCTTATGCTGCCTACACAATGTCCCTGTCCCTCCAGTCTCTGCCTAAACAATGTACCTGTCCCTCCATTATCTGCTTACACAATGTCCATGTCCCCCCCATTCTCTGCCTACACAATGTCCATGCCAGTCCATTCTCTGCTTACACATTGTCCATGTCCCTCCATTCTCTCCTTACACAATGTCCATGTCCCTCCATTCTCTGCCTACAGAATGTCCCTGTCCCTCCAATCTCTGCCTACACAATGCCCATGTCCCTCCATTCTCTGCCTACACATTGTCCCTGTCTCTCCATTCTCAGCTTACGCAATGTCCCTGTCCCTCCATTCTCTGCCTACACATTGTCACTGTCCCTCCATTCTCTGCCTACACAATGTCCATGTCCCCCATTCTCTGCCTACACAATGTCCCTGTCCCTCCATTCTGTGCTTACACAATGTCCCTGTCCCTCCATTCTCTGCTTAAACAATGTCCATGTCCCCCCATTCTGTGCCTATACAATGTCCATGTCCCTCCATTCTCTGCCTACACATTGCCACTGTCCCGCCTTTCTCTGCCTACACAATGTCCATGTCCCCCATTCTCTGCCTACACAATGTCCCTGTCCCTCCATTCTGTGCTTAAACAATGTCCATGTACCCCCAATCTATGCCTACAGAATGTCCATGTCCCTCCATTCTCTGCCTACACAATGTCCATGTCCCCCATTCTCTGCCTACACAATGCCCATGTCCCTCCATTCTCTTCATACACAATGTCCATGTCCCTCCATTTTCTGCCCACACAATGTCCATGTCCCCCATTCTCTGCCTGCACAATATCCCTGTCCCTCCATTCTGTGCTTACTCAATGTCCCTGTCCCTCCATTGACTGCTTGATCAATGTCCATGTCCCCCCATTCTGTGCCTACACAATATCCATGTCCCTCCATTCTGTGCTTACTCAATGTCCATGTCCCTCCATTCACGGCCCACACAATGTCCATGTCCCTCCATTCTCTGCCTACAGAATGTTCCCGTCCCTCCGTTCTCTGCCTACAATTGTCCCTGTCCCTCCATTCTCAGCCTACACAATGTTCTGTCCCTCCATTCTCTGCCTACACGTTGTCACTGTCCCTCCATTCTCTGCCTACACAATGTCCCTGTCCCTCCATTCTGTGCTTACACAATGTCCCTGTCCCTCCATTCACTGCCCACACAGTGTCCATGTCCCTCAATTCTTTGCCTATACAATGTCCCTGTCCCTCCATTCTCTGCCTACACATTGTCCCTGTCCCTCCATTCTCTGCCTACACAATGACCGTTTCCCTCCATTCTCTGCTTACACAATGTCCATGTCCCACCATTCTGTGCCTACACAATGTCCATGTCCCTCCATTCTCTGCCTACAGAATGTCCATGTCCCCCATTCCCTGCCTACACAATTTCCATGTCCCTCCCTTCTCTGCATAAACAATGTCCATGTCCCTCCATTCTTTGGTTACACAATGTTCCTGTCCCTCCATTCTCTGCCTACACACTGTCACTGTCCCTTCATTCTCTGGCCACACAACGTCCATGTCCCTCCATTCTCTGCCTAAACATTTTTCCTGTCCCGCCATTCTCTGCCTACACAATGTCCATGTCCCCCATTCTCTGCCTACACAATGTCCCTGTCCCTCCATTCTGTGCTTACACGATGTCCCTGTCCCTCCATTCACTGCCCACACAGTGTCCATGTCCCTCAATTCTTGGCCTACACAATGTCCCTGTCCCTCCATTCTCTGCCTACAGATTGTCCCTGTCCCTCCATTCTCTGCCTACACAATGACCGTTTCCCTCCATTCTCTGCTTACACAATGTCCATGTCCCCCCATTCTGTACCTACACAATGTCCATGTCCCACCATTCTCTGCCTACAGAATGTCCATGCCCCCATTCCCTGCCTACACAATGTCCATGTCCCTCCCTTCTCTGCATACACAATGTCCATGTCCCTCCATTCTCTGCTTACACAATGTTCCTGTCCCTCCATTCTCTGCCTACACACTGTCACTGTCCCTTCATTCTCTGGCCACACAACGTACATGTCCCTCCATTCTCTGCCTAAACATTTTTCCTGTCCCTCCAATCTCTGCCTACACATTGTCACTGTCCCTCCATTCTCTGCCTACACAATGTCCATGTCCCTCCATTCTCTGCCCACACAATGTCCATGTCCCTCCTTTTGCTGCCTACACAATGTCCCTGTCCCTCCAGACTCTGCCTAAACAATGTACCTGTCCCTCCATTCTCTGCTTACACAATGTCCATGTCCCCCCCATTCTCTGCCTACACAATGTCCATGCCAGTCCATTCTCTGCTTACACATTGTCCATGTCCCTCCATTCTCTCCTTACACAATGTCCATGTCCCTCCATTCTCTGCCTACAGAATGTCCCTGTCCCTCCAATCTCTGCCTACACAATGCCCATGTCCCTCCATTCTCTGCCTACACATTGTCCCTGTCTCTCCATTCTCAGCTTACGCAATGTCCCTGTCCCTCCATTCTCTGCCTACACATTGTCACTGTCCCTCCATTCTCTGCCTACACAATGTCCATGTCCCCCATTCTCTGCCTACACAATGTCCCTGTCCCTCCATTCTGTGCTTACACAATGTCCCTGTCCCTCCATTCTCTGCTTAAACAATGTCCATGTCCCCCCATTCTGTGCCTATACAATGTCCATGTCCCTCCATTCTCTGCCTACACATTGCCACTGTCCCGCCTTTCTCTGCCTACACAATGTCCATGTCCCCCATTCTCTGCCTACACAATGTCCCTGTCCCTCCATTCTGTGCTTACGCGATGTCCCTGTCCCTCCATTCTCTGCTTAAACAATGTCCATGTCCCCCCATTCTGTACCTACACAATGTCCATGTCCCACCATTCTCTGCCTACAGAATGTCCATGCCCCCATTCCCTGCCTACACAATGTCCATGTCCCTCCCTTCTCTGCATACACAATGTCCATGTCCCTCCATTCTCTGCTTACACAATGTTCCTGTCCCTCCATTCTCTGCCTACACACTGTCCTTGTCCCTCCATTCTCTGCCCACACAATGTCCATGTCCCTCCTTATGCTGCCTACACAATGTCCCTGTCCCTCCAGTCTCTGCCTAAACAATGTACCTGTCCCTCCATTATCTGCTTACACAATGTCCATGTCCCCCCCATTCTCTGCCTACACAATGTCCATGCCAGTCCATTCTCTGCTTACACATTGTCCATGTCCCTCCATTCTCTCCTTACACAATGTCCATGTCCCTCCATTCTCTGCCTACAGAATGTCCCTGTCCCTCCAATCTCTGCCTACACAATGCCCATGTCCCTCCATTCTCTGCCTACACATTGTCCCTGTCTCTCCATTCTCAGCTTACGCAATGTCCCTGTCCCTCCATTCTCTGCCTACACATTGTCACTGTCCCTCCATTCTCTGCCTACACAATGTCCATGTCCCCCATTCTCTGCCTACACAATGTCCCTGTCCCTCCATTCTGTGCTTACACAATGTCCCTGTCCCTCCATTCTCTGCTTAAACAATGTCCATGTCCCCCCATTCTGTGCCTATACAATGTCCATGTCCCTCCATTCTCTGCCTACACATTGCCACTGTCCCGCCTTTCTCTGCCTACACAATGTCCATGTCCCCCATTCTCTGCCTACACAATGTCCCTGTCCCTCCATTCTGTGCTTAAACAATGTCCATGTACCCCCAATCTATGCCTACAGAATGTCCATGTCCCTCCATTCTCTGCCTACACAATGTCCATGTCCCCCATTCTCTGCCTACACAATGCCCATGTCCCTCCATTCTCTTCATACACAATGTCCATGTCCCTCCATTTTCTGCCCACACAATGTCCATGTCCCCCATTCTCTGCCTGCACAATGTCCCTGTCCCTCCATTCTGTGCTTACTCAATGTCCCTGTCCCTCCATTGACTGCTTGATCAATGTCCATGTCCCCCCATTCTGTGCCTACACAATATCCATGTCCCTCCATTCTGTGCTTACTCAATGTCCATGTCCCTCCATTCACGGCCCACACAATGTCCATGTCCCTCCATTCTCTGCCTACAGAATGTTCCCGTCCCTCCGTTCTCTGCCTACACATTGTCCCTGTCCCTCCATTCTCAGCCTACACAATGTTCTGTCCCTCCATTCTCTGCCTACACGTTGTCACTGTCCCTCCATTCTCTGCCTACACAATGTCCCTGTCCCTCCATTCTGTGCTTACACAATGTCCCTGTCCCTCCATTCACTGCCCACACAGTGTCCATGTCCCTCAATTCTTTGCCTATACAATGTCCCTGTCCCTCCATTCTCTGCCTACACATTGTCCCTGTCCCTCCATTCTCTGCCTACACAATGACCGTTTCCCTCCATTCTCTGCTTACACAATGTCCATGTCCCACCATTCTGTGCCTACACAATGTCCATGTCCCTCCATTCTCTGCCTACAGAATGTCCATGTCCCCCATTCCCTGCCTACACAATTTCCATGTCCCTCCCTTCTCTGCATAAACAATGTCCATGTCCCTCCATTCTTTGGTTACACAATGTTCCTGTCCCTCCATTCTCTGCCTACACACTGTCACTGTCCCTTCATTCTCTGGCCACACAACGTCCATGTCCCTCCATTCTCTGCCTAAACATTTTTCCTGTCCCTCCATTCTCTGCCTACACATTGTCAATGTCCCTCCATTCTCTGCCTACACAATGTCCATGTCCCTCCATTCTCTGCCCACACAATGTCCATGTCCCTCCTTTTGCTGCCTACACAATGTCCCTGTCCCTCCATTCTCTGCCTAAACAATGTACCTGTCCCTCCATTCTGTGCTTACACAATGTCCATGTCCCCCCATTCTCTGACTACACAATGTCCATGCCAGTCCATTCTCTGCTTACACATTGTCCATGTCCCTCCATTCTCTCCTTACACAATGTCCATGTCCCTCCAATCTCTGACTACACAATGCCATGTCCCTCCATTCTATGCCTACACATTGTCCCTGTCTCTCCATTCTCAGCTTACACAATGTCCCTGTCCCTTCATTCTCTGCCTACACATTGTCACTGTCCCTCCATTCTCTGCCTACACAATGTCCATGTCCCCCATTCTCTGCCTACACAATGTCCCTGTCCCTCCATTCTGTGCTTACACAAAGTCCCTGTCCCTCCATTCTCTGCTTAAACAATGTCCATGTCCCCCCATTCTGTGCCTATACAATGACCATGTACCTCCATTGTCTGCCTACACAATGTCCATGTTCCCCCATTCGCTGCCTACACAATGTACATGTCCTTCCATTCTCTGAATACACAATGTCCATGTACCTCCATTCTCTGCTTACACAATGTTCCTGTCCCTCCATTCTCTGCCTACACACTGTCGTTGTCCCTCCATTCTCTGCCCACACAATGTCCATGTCCCTCCTTTTGCTGCCTACACAATGTCCCTGTCCCTCCAGTCTCTGCCTAAACAATGTACCTGTCCCTCCATTCTCTGCCTACACAATGTCCATGCCAGTCCATTCTCTGCTTACACATTGTCCATGTCCCTCCATTCTGTGCTTACACAATGTCCATGTCCCACCATTCTCTGCCTACAGAATGTCCCTGTCCCTCCAATCTCTGCCTACACAATGCCCATGTCCCTCCATTCTCTGCCTACACATTGTCCCTGTCTCTCCATTCTCAGCTTACGCAATGTCCCTGTCCCTCCATTCTCTGCCTACACATTGTCACTGTCCCTCCATTCTCTGCCTACACAATGTCCATGTCCCCCATTCTCTGCCTACACAATGTCCCTGTCCCTCCATTCTGTGCTTACACAATGTCCCTGTCCCTCCATTCTCTGCTTAAACAATGTCCATGTCCCCCCATTCTGTGCCTATACAATGTCCATGTCCCTCCATTCTCTGCCTACACATTGCCACTGTCCCGCCTTTCTCTGCCTACAGAATGTCCATGTCCCCCATTCTCTGCCTACACAATGTCCCTGTCCCTCCATTCTGTGCTTACGCGATGTCCCTGTCCCTCCATTCTCTGCTTAAACAATGTCCATGTCGCCCATTCTGTGCCTATACAATGTCCATGTACCTCCACTGTCTGCCTACACAATGTCCATGTCCCCCATTCGCTGCCTACACAATGTACATGTCCTTCCATTCTCTGAATACACAATGTCCATGTACCCCCAATCTATGCCTACAGAATGTCCATGTCCCTCCATTCTCTGCCTACACAATGTCCATGTCCCCCATTCTCTGCCTACACAATGCCCATGTCCCTCCATTCTCTTCATACACAATGTCCATGTCCCTCCATTTTCTGCCCACACAATGTCCATGTCCCCCATTCTCTGCCTGCACAATGTCCCTGTCCCTCCATTCTGTGCTTATTCAATGTCCCTGTCCCTCCATTGACTGCTTGATCAATGTCCATGTCCCCCCATTCTGTGCCTACACAATATCCATGTCCCTCCATTCTGTGCTTACTCAATGTCCATGTCCCTCCATTCACGGCCCACACAATGTCCATGTCCCTCCATTCTCTGCCTACAGAATGTTCCCGTCCCTCCGTTCTCTGCCTACACATTGTCCCTGTCCCTCCATTCTCAGCCTACACAATGTTCTGTCCCTCCATTCTCTGCCTACACGTTGTCACTGTCCCTCCATTCTCTGCCTACACAATGTCCCTGTCCCTCCATTCTGTGCTTACACAATGTCCCTGTCCCTCCATTCACTGCCCACACAGTGTCCATGTCCCTCAATTCTTTGCCTATACAATGTCCCTGTCCCTCCATTCTCTGCCTACACATTGTCCCTGTCCCTCCATTCTCTGCCTAGACAATGACTGTTTCCCTCCATTCTCTGCTTACACAATGTCCATGTCCCACCATTCTGTGCCTACACAATGTCCATGTCCCTCCATTCTCTGCCTACAGAATGTCCATGTCCCCCATTCCCTGCCTACACAATTTCCATGTCCCTCCCTTCTCTGCATAAACAATGTCCATGTCCCTCCATTCTCTGGTTACACAATGTTCCTGTCCCTCCATTCTCTGCCTACACACTGTCACTGTCCCTTCATTCTCTGGCCACACAACGTCCATGTCCCTCCATTCTCTGCCTAAACATTTTTCCTGTCCCTCCATTCTCAGCCTACACATTGTCAATGTCCCTCCATTCTCTGCCTACACAATGTCCATGTCCCTCCATTCTCTGCCCCCACAATGTCCATGTCCCTCCTTTTGCTGCCTACACAATGTCCCTGTCCCTCCATTCTCTGCCTAAACAATGTACCTGTCCCTCCATTCTGTGCTTACACAATGTCCATGTCCCCCCATTCTCTGCCTACACAATGTCCATGCCAGTCCATTCTCTGCTTACACATTGTCCATGTCCCTCCATTCTCTCCTTACACAATGTCCATGTCCCTCCAATCTCTGCCTACACAATGCCATGTCCCTCCATTCTATGCCTACACATTGTCCCTGTCTCTCCATTCTCAGCTTACACAATGTCCCTGTCCCTTCATTCTCTGCCTACACATTGTCACTGTCCCTCCATTCTCTGCCTACACAATGTCCATGTCCCCCATTCTCTGCCTACACAATGTCCCTCTCCCTCCATTCTGTGCTTACACAAAGTCCCTGTCCCTCCACTCTCTGCTTAAACAATGTCCATGTCCCCCCATTGTGTGCCTATACAATGACCATGTACCTCCATTGTCTGCCTACACAATGTCCATGTCCCCCCATTCGCTGCCTACACAATGTACATGTCCTTCCATTCTCTGAATACACAATGTCCATGTACCTCCATTCTCTGCTTACACAATGTTCCTGTCCCTCCATTCTCTGCCTACACACTGTCGTTGTCCCTCCATTCTCTGCCCACACAATGTCCATGTCCCTCCTTTTGCTGCCTACACAATGTCCCTGTCCCTCCAGTCTCTGCCTAAACAATGTACCTGTCCCTCCATTCTCTGCCTACACAATGTCCATGCCAGTCCATTCTCTGCTTACACATTGTCCATGTCCCTCCATTCTCTCCTTACACAATGTCCATGTCCCTCCATTCTCTGCCTACAGAATGTCCCTGTCCCTCCAATCTCTGCCTACACAATGCCCATGTCCCTCCATTCTCTGCCTACACATTGTCCCTGTCTCTCCATTCTCAGCTTACGCAATGTCCCTGTCCCTCCATTCTCTGCCTACACATTGTCACTGTCCCTCCATTCTCTGCCTACACAATGTCCATGTCCCCCATTCTCTGCCTACACAATGTCCCTGTCCCTCCATTCTGTGCTTACACAATGTCCATGTCCCTCCATTCTCTGCTTAAACAATGTCCATGTCCCCCCATTCTGTGCCTATACAATGTCCATGTCCCTCCATTCTCTGCCTACACATTGCCACTGTCCCGCCTTTCTCTGCCTACAGAATGTCCATGTCCCCCATTCTCTGCCTACACAATGTCCCTGTCCCTCCATTCTGTGCTTACGCGATGTCCCTGTCCCTCCATTCTCTGCTTAAACAATGTCCATGTCGCCCATTCTGTGCCTATACAATGTCCATGTACCTCCACTGTCTGCCTACACAATGTCCATGTCCCCCAATCGCTGCCTACACAATGTACATGTCCTTCCATTCTCTGAATACACAATGTCCATGTACCTCCATTCTCTTCTTACACAATGTCCATCTCCCTCCATTCTCTGCCTACACATTGCCACTGTCCCGCCATTCTCTGCCTACACAATGTCCATGTCCCCCATTCTCTGCCTACACAATGTCCCTGTCCCTCCATTCTGTGCTTACACGATGTCCCTGTCCCTCCATTCACTGCCCACACAGTGTCCATGTCCCTCAATTCTTTGCCTACACAATGTCCCTGTCCCTCCATTCTCTGCCTACAGATTGTCCCTGTCCCTCCATTCTCTGCCTACACAATGACCGTTTCCCTCCATTCTCTGCTTACACAATGTCCATGTCCCCCCATTCTGTACCTACACAATGTCCATGTCCCACCATTCTCTGCCTACAGAATGTCCATGCCCCCATTCCCTGCCTACACAATGTCCATGTCCCTCCCTTCTCTGCATACACAATGTCCATGTCCCTCCATTCTCTGCTTACACAATGTTCCTGTCCCTCCATTCTCTGCCTACACACTGTCCTTGTCCCTCCATTCTCTGCCCACACAATGTCCATGTCCCTCCTTATGCTGCCTACACAATGTCCCTGTCCCTCCAGTCTCTGCCTAAACAATGTACCTGTCCCTCCATTCTCTGCCTACACATTGTCCCTGTCTCTCCATTCTCAGCTTACGCAATGTCCCTGTCCCTCCATTCTCTGCCTACACATTGTCACTGTCCCTCCATTCTCTGCCTACACAATGTCCATGTCCCCCATTCTCTGCCTACACAATGTCCCTGTCCCTCCATTCTGTGCTTACACAATGTCCCTGTCCCTCCATTCTCTGCTTAAACAATGTCCATGTCCCCCCATTCTGTGCCTATACAATGTCCATGTCCCTCCATTCTCTGCCTACACATTGCCACTGTCCCGCCTTTCTCTGCCTACACAATGTCCATGTCCCCCATTCTCTGCTTACACAATGTCCCTGTCCCTCCATTCTGTGCTTACACGATGTCCCTGTCCCTCCATTCTCTGCTTAAACAATGTCCATGTACCCCCAATCTATGCCTACAGAATGTCCATGTCCCTCCATTCTCTGCCTACACAATGTCCATGTCCCCCATTCTCTGCCTACACAATGCCCATGTCCCTCCATTCTCTTCATACACAATGTCCATGTCCCTCCATTTTCTGCCCACACAATGTCCATGTCCCCCATTCTCTGCCTGCACAATGTCCCTGTCCCTCCATTCTGTGCTTACTCAATGTCCCTGTCCCTCCATTGACTGCTTGATCAATGTCCATGACCCCCCATTCTGTGCCTACACAATATCCATGTCCCTCCATTCTGTGCTTACTCAATGTCCATGTCCCTCCATTCACGGCCCACACAATGTCCATGTCCCTCCATTCTCTGAATACAGAATGTACCCGTCCCTCCGTTCTCTGCCTACACATTGTCCCTGTCCCTCCATTCTCAGCCTACACAATGTTCTGTCCCTCCATTCTCTGCCTACACGTTGTCACTGTCCCTCCATTCTCTGCCTACACAATGTCCCTGTCCCTCCATTCTGTGCTTACACAATGTCCCTGTCCCTCCATTCACTGCCCACACAGTGTCCATGTCCCTCAATTCTTTGCCTATACAATGTCCCTGTCCCTCCATTCTCTGCCTACACATTGTCCCTGTCCCTCCATTCTCTGCCTACACAATGACCGTTTCCCTCCATTCTCTGCTTACACAATGTCCATGTCCCACCATTCTGTGCCTACACAATGTCCATGTCCCTCCATTCTCTGCCTACAGAATGTCCATGTCCCCCATTCCCTGCCTACACAATTTCCATGTCCCTCCCTTCTCTGCATAAACAATGTCCATGTCCCTCCATTCTCTGGTTACACAATGTTCCTGTCCCTCCATTCTCTGCCTACACACTGTCACTGTCCCTTCATTCTCTGGCCACACAACGTCCATGTCCCTCCATTCTCTGCCTAAACATTTTTCCTGTCCCTCCATTCTCTGCCTACACATTGTCAATGTCCCTCCATTCTCTGCCTACACAATGTCCATGTCCCTCCATTCTCTGCCCACACAATGTCCATGTCCCTCCTTTTGCTGCCTACACAATGTCCCTGTCCCTCCATTCTCTGCCTAAACAATGTACCTGTCCCTCCATTTGTGCTTACACAATGTCCATGTCCCCCCATTCTCTGCCTACACAATGTCCATGCCAGTCCATTCTCTGCTTACTCATTGTCCATGTCCCTCCATTCTCTCCTTACACAATGTCCATGTCCCTCCAATCTCTGCCTACACAATGCCATGTCCCTCCATTCTATGCCTACACATTGTCCCTGTCTCTCCATTCTCAGCTTACACAATGTCCCTGTCCCTTCATTCTCTGCCTACACATTGTCACTGTCCCTCCATTCTCTGCCTACACAATGTCCATGTCCCCCATTCTCTGCCTACACAATGTCCCTCTCCCTCCATTCTGTGCTTACACAAAGTCCCTGTCCCTCCACTCTCTGCTTAAACAATGTCCATGTCCCCCCATTGTGTGCCTATACAATGACCATGTACCTCCATTGTCTGCCTACACAATGTCCATGTCCCCCCATTCGCTGCCTACACAATGTACATGTCCTTCCATTCTCTGAATACACAATGTCCATGTACCTCCATTCTCTGCTTACACAATGTTCCTGTCCCTCCATTCTCTGCCTACGCACTGTCGTTGTCCCTCCATTCTCTGCCCACACAATGTCCATGTCCCTCCTTTTGCTGCCTACACAATGTCCCTGTCCCTCCATTCTCTGCCTACACATTGTCCATGCCAGTCCATTCTCTGCTTACACATTGTCCATGTCCCTCCATTCTCTCCTTACACAATGTCCATGTCCCTCCATTCTCTGCCTACAGAATGTCCCTGTCCCTCCAATCTCTGCCTACACAATGCCCATGTCCCTCCATTCTCTGCCTACACATTGTCCCTGTCTCTCCATTCTCAGCTTACGCAATGTCCCTGTCCCTCCATTCTCTGCCTACACATTGTCACTGTCCCTCCATTCTCTGCCTACACAATGTCCATGTCCCCCATTCTCTGCCTACACAATGTCCCTGTCCCTCCATTCTGTGCTTACACAATGTCCATGTCCCTCCATTCTCTGCTTAAACAATGTCCATGTCCCCCCATTCTGTGCCTATACAATGTCCATGTCCCTCCATTCTCTGCCTACACATTGCCACTGTCCCGCCTTTCTCTGCCTACAGAATGTCCATGTCCCCCATTCTCTGCCTACACAATGTCCCTGTCCCTCCATTCTGTGCTTACGCGATGTCCCTGTCCCTCCATTCTCTGCTTAAACAATGTCCATGTCGCCCATTCTGTGCCTATACAATGTCCATGTACCTCCACTGTCTGCCTACACAATGTCCATGTCCCCCATTCGCTGCCTACACAATGTACATGTCCTTCCATTCTCTGAATACACAATGTCCATGTACCTCCATTCTCTTCTTACACAATGTCCATGTCCCTCCATTCTCTGCCTACACATTGCCACTGTCCCTCCATTCTGTGCTTACACGATGTCCCTGTCCCTCCATTCACTGCCCACACAGTGTCCATGTCCCTCAATTCTTTGCCTACACAATGTCCCTGTCCCTCCATTCTCTGCCTACAGATTGTCCCTGTCCCTCCATTCTCTGCCTACACAATGACCGTTTCCCTCCATTCTCTGCTTACACAATGTCCATGTCCCCCCATTCTGTACCTACACAATGTCCATGTCCCACCATTCTCTGCCTACAGAATGTCCATGCCCCCATTCCCTGCCTACACAATGTCCATGTCCCTCCCTTCTCTGCATACACAATGTCCATGTCCCTCCATTCTCTGCTTACACAATGTTCCTGTCCCTCCATTCTCTGCCTACACACTGTCCTTGTCCCTCCATTCTCTGCCCACACAATGTCCATGTCCCTCCTTATGCTGCCTACACAATGTCCCTGTCCCTCCAGTCTCTGCCTAAACAATGTACCTGTCCCTCCATTCTCTGCCTACACATTGTCCCTGTCTCTCCATTCTCAGCTTACGCAATGTCCCTGTCCCTCCATTCTCTGCCTACACATTGTCACTGTCCCTCCATTCTCTGCCTACATAATGTCCATGTCCCCCATTCTCTGCCTACACAATGTCCCTGTCCCTCCATTCTGTGCTTACACAATGTCCCTGTCCCTCCATTCTCTGCTTAAACAATGTCCATGTCCCCCCATTCTGTGCCTATACAATGTCCATGTCCCTCCATTCTCTGCCTACACATTGCCACTGTCCCGCCTTTCTCTGCCTACACAATGTCCATGTCCCCCATTCTCTGCTTACACAATGTCCCTGTCCCTCCATTCTGTGCTTACACGATGTCCCTGTCCCTCCATTCTCTGCTTAAACAATGTCCATGTACCCCCAATCTATGCCTACAGAATGTCCATGTCCCTCCATTCTCTGCCTACACAATGTCCATGTCCCCCATTCTCTGCCTACACAATGCCCATGTCCCTCCATTCTCTTCATACACAATGTCCATGTCCCTCCATTTTCTGCCCACACAATGTCCATGTCCCCCATTCTCTGCCTGCACAATGTCCCTGTCCCTCCATTCTGTGCTTACTCAATGTCCCTGTCCATCCATTGACTGCTTGATCAATGTCCATGTCCCCCCATTCTGTGCCTACACAATATCCATGTCCCTCCATTCTGTGCTTACTCAATGTCCATGTCCCTCCATTCACGGCCCTCACAATGTCCATGTCCCTCCATTCTCTGAATACAGAATGTACCCGTCCCTCCGTTCTCTGCCTACACATTGTCCCTGTCCCTCCACTCTCAGCCTACACAATGTTCTGTCCCTCCATTCTCTGCCTACACGTTGTCACTGTCCCTCCATTCTCTGCCTACACAATGTCCCTGTCCCTCCATTCTGTGCTTACACAATGTCCCTGTCCCTCCATTCACTGCCCACACAGTGTCCATGTCCCTCAATTCTTTGCCTATACAATGTCCCTGTCCCTCCATTCTCTGCCTACACATTGTCCCTGTCCCTCCATTCTCTGCCTACACAATGACCGTTTCCCTCCATTCTCTGCTTACACAATGTCCATGTCCCACCATTCTGTGCCTACACAATGTCCATGTCCCTCCATTCTCTGCCTACAGAATGTCCATGTCCCCCATTCCCTGCCTACACAATTTCCATGTCCCTCCCTTCTCTGCATAAACAATGTCCATGTCCCTCCATTCTCTGGTTACACAATGTTACTGTCCCTCCATTCTCTGCCTACACACTGTCACTGTCCCTTCATTCTCTGGCCACACAACGTCCATGTCCCTCCATTCTCTGCCTAAACATTTTTCCTGTCCCTCCATTCTCTGCCTACACATTGTCAATGTCCCTCCATTCTCTGCCTACACAATGTCCATGTCCCTCCATTCTCTGCCCACACAATGTCCATGTCCCTCCTTTTGCTGCCTACACAATGTCCCTGTCCCTCCATTCTCTGCCTAAACAATGTACCTGTCCCTCCATTCTGTGCTTACACAATGTCCATGTCCCCCCATTCTCTGCCTACACAATGTCCATGCCAGTCCATTCTCTGCTTACACATTGTCCATGTCCCTCCATTCTCTCCTTACACAATGTCCATGTCCCTCCAATCTCTGCCTACACAATGCCATGTCCCTCCATTCTATGCCTACACATTGTCCCTGTCTCTCCATTCTCAGCTTACACAATGTCCCTGTCCCTTCATTCTCTGCCTACACATTGTCACTGTCCCTCCATTCTCTGCCTACACAATGTCCATGTCCCCCATTCTCTGCCTACACAATGTCCCTGTCCCTCCATTCTGTGCTTACACAAAGTCCCTGTCCCTCTATTCTCTGCTTAAACAATGTCCATGTCCCCCCATTGTGTGCCTATACAATGACCATGTACCTCCATTGTCTGCCTACACAATGTCCATGTCCCCCCATTCGCTGCCTACACAATGTACATGTCCTTCCATTCTCTGAATACACAATGTCCATGTACCTCCATTCTCTGCTTACACAATGTTCCTGTCCCTCCATTCTCTGCCTACACACTGTCGTTGTCCCTCCATTCTCTGCCCACACAATGTCCATGTCCCTCCTTTTGCTGCCTACACAATGTCCCTGTCCCTCCAGTCTCTGCCTAAACAATGTACCTGTCCCTCCATTCTCTGCCTACACAATGTCCATGCCAGTCCATTCTCTGCTTACACATTGTCCATGTCCCTCCATTCTCTCCTTACACAATGTCCATGTCCCTCCATTCTCTGCCTACAGAATGTCCCTGTCCCTCCAATCTCTGCCTACACAATGCCCATGTCCCTCCATTCTCTGCCTACACATTGTCCCTGTCTCTCCATTCTCAGCTTACGCAATGTCCCTGTCCCTCCATTCTCTGCCTACACATTGTCACTGTCCCTCCATTCTCTGCCTACACAATGTCCATGTCCCCCATTCTCTGCCTACACAATGTCCCTGTCCCTCCATTCTGTGCTTACACAATGTCCATGTCCCTCCATTCTCTGCTTAAACAATGTCCATGTCCCCCCATTCTGTGCCTATACAATGTCCATGTCCCTCCATTCTCTGCCTACACATTGCCACTCTCCCGCCTTTCTCTGCCTACAGAATGTCCATGTCCCCCATTCTCTGCCTACACAATGTCCCTGTCCCTCCATTCTGTGCTTACGCGATGTCCCTGTCCCCCCATTCTCTGCTTAAACAATGTCCATGTCGCACATTCTGTGCCTATACAATGTCCATGTACCTCCACTGTCTGCCTACACAATGTCCATGTCCCCCATTCGCTGCCTACACAATGTACATGTCCTTCCTTTCTCTGAATACACAATGTCCATGTACCTCCATTCTCTTCTTACACAATGTCCATGTCCCTCCATTCTCTGCCTACACATTGCCACTGTCCCGCCATTCTCTGCCTACACAATGTCCATGTCCCCCATTCTCTGCCTACACAATGTCCCTGTCCCTCCATTCTGTGCTTACACGATGTCCCTGTCCCTCCATTCACTGCCCACACAGTGTCCATGTCCCTCAATTCTTTGCCTACACAATGTCCCTGTCCCTCCATTCTCTGCCTACAGATTGTCCCTGTCCCTCCATTCTCTGCCTACACAATGACCGTTTCCCTCCATTCTCTGCTTACACAATGTCCATGTCCCCCCATTCTGTACCTACACAATGTCCATGTCCCACCATTCTCTGCCTACAGAATGTCCATGCCCCCATTCCCTGCCTACACAATGTCCATGTCCCTCCCTTCTCTGCATACACAATGTCCATGTCCCTCCATTCTCTGCTTACACAATGTTCCTGTCCCTCCATTCTCTGCCTACACACTGTCCTTGTCCCTCCATTCTCTGCCCACACAATGTCCATGTCCCTCCTTATGCTGCCTACACAATGTCCCTGTCCCTCCAGTCTCTGCCTAAACAATGTACCTGTCCCTCCATTCTCTGCCTACACATTGTCCCTGTCTCTCCATTCTCAGCTTACGCAATGTCCCTGTCCCTCCATTCTCTGCCTACACATTGTCACTGTCCCTCCATTCTCTGCCTACACAATGTCCATGTCCCCCATTCTCTGCCTACACAATGTCCCTGTCCCTCCATTCTGTGCTTACACAATGTCCCTGTCCCTCCATTCTCTGCTTAAACAATGTCCATGTCCCCCCATTCTGTGCCTATACAATGTCCATGTCCCTCCATTCTCTGCCTACACATTGCCACTGTCCCGCCTTTCTCTGCCTACACAATGTCCATGTCCCCCATTCTCTGCTTACACAATGTCCCTGTCCCTCCATTCTGTGCTTACACGATGTCCCTGTCCCTCCATTCTCTGCTTAAACAATGTCCATGTACCCCCAATCTATGCCTACAGAATGTCCATGTCCCTCCATTCTCTGCCTACACAATGTCCATGTCCCCCATTCTCTGCCTACACAATGCCCATGTCCCTCCATTCTCTTCATACACAATGTCCATGTCCCT
The DNA here is from genome assembly GCF_048418815.1 of Hemitrygon akajei. NCBI lineage: Eukaryota > Metazoa > Chordata > Chondrichthyes > Myliobatiformes > Dasyatidae > Hemitrygon > Hemitrygon akajei. Next base: position 158,213,986 of record NC_133125.1, read on the forward strand.
CCATTTTCTGCCCAAACAATGTCCATGTCCCCCATTCTCTGCCTGCACAATGTCCCTGTCCCTCCATTCTGTGCTTACTCAATGTCCCTGTCCCTCCATTGACTGCTTGATCAATGTCCATGTCCCCCCATTCTGTGCCTACACAATATCCATGTCCCTCCATTCTGTGCTTACTCAATGTCCATGTCCCTCCATTCACGGCCCACACAATGTCCATGTCCCTCCATTCTCTGCCTACACAATGTTCCCGTCCCTCCGTTCTCTGCCTACACATTGTCCCTGTCCCTCCATTCTCTGCCTACACAATGACCGTTTCCCTCCATTCTCTGCTTACACAATGTCCATGTCCCACCATTCTGTGCCTACACAATGTCCATGTCCCTCCATTCTCTGCCTACAGAATGTCCATGTCCCCCATTCCCTGCCTACACAATGTCCATGTCCCTCCCTTCTCTGCATAAACAATGTCCATGTCCCTCCATTCTCTGGTTACACAATGTTCCTGTCCCTCCATTCTCTGCCTACACACTGTCACTGTCCCTTCATTCTCTGGCCACACAACGTCCATGTCCCTCCATTCTCTGCCTAAACATTTTTCCTGTCCCTCCATTCTCTGCCTACACATTGTCAATGTCCCTCCATTCTCTGCCTACACAATGTCCATGTCCCTCCATTCTCTGCCCACACAATGTCCATGTCCCTCCTTTTGCTGCCTACACAATGTCCCTGTCCCTCCATTCTCTGCCTAAACAATGTACCTGTCCCTCCATTCTGTGCTTACACAATGTCCATGTCCCCCCATTCTCTGCCTACACAATGTCCATGCCAGTCCATTCTCTGCTTACACATTGTCCATGTCCCTCCATTCTCTCCTTACACAATGTCCATGTCTCTCCAATCTCTGCCTACACAATGCCCATGTCCCTCCATTCTATGCCTACACATTGTCCCTGTCTCTCCATTCTCAGCTTACACAATGTCCCTGTCCCTTCATTCTCTGCCTACACATTGCCACTGTCCCGCCATTCTCTGCCTACACAATGTCCATGTCCCCCATTCTCTGCCTACACAATGTCCCTGTCCCTCCATTCTGTGCTTACACGATGTCCCTGTCCCTCCATTCACTGCCCACACAGTGTCCATGTCCCTCAATTCTTTGCCTACACAATGTCCCTGTCCCTCCATTCTCTGCCTACAGATTGTCCCTGTCCCTCCATTCTCTGCCTACACAATGACCGTTTCCCTCCATTCTCTGCTTACACAATGTCCATGTCCCCCCATTCTGTACCTACACAATGTCCATGTCCCACCATTCTCTGCCTACAGAATGTCCATGCCCCCATTCCCTGCCTACACAATGTCCATGTCCCTCCCTTCTCTGCATACACAATGTCCATGTCCCTCCATTCTCTGCTTACACAATGTTCCTGTCCCTCCATTCTCTGCCTACACACTGTCACTGTCCCTTCATTCTCTGGCCACACAACGTACATGTCCCTCCATTCTCTGCCTAAACATTTTTCCTGTCCCTCCAATCTCTGCCTACACATTGTCACTGTCCCTCCATTCTCTGTACTACACAATGTCCATGTCCCTCCATTCTCTGCCCACACAATGTCCATGTCCCTCCTTTTGCTGCCTACACAATGTCCCTGTCCCTCCAGTCTCTGCCTAAACAATGTACCTGTCCCTCCATTCTCTGCTTACACAATGTCCATGTCCCCCCCATTCTCTGCCTACACCATGTCCATGCCAGTCCATTCTCTGCTTACACATTGTCCATGTCCCTCCATTCTCTCCTTACACAATGTCCATGTCCCTCCATTCTCTGCCTACAGAATGTCCATGTCCCTCCAATCTCTGCCTACACAATGTCCATGTCCCTCCATTCTCTGCCTACACATTGTCCCTGTCTCTCCATTCTCAGCTTACGCAATGTCCCTGTCCCTCCATTCTCTGCCTACACATTGTCATTGTCCCTCCATTCTCTGCCTACACAATGTCCATGTCCCCCATTCTCTGCCTACACAATGTCCCTGTCCCTCCATTCTGTGCTTACACAATGTCCCTGTCCCTCCATTCTCTGCTTAAACAATGTCCATGTCCCCCCATTCTGTGCCTATACAATGTCCATGTCCCTCCATTCTCTGCCTACACATTGCCACTGTCCCGCCTTTCTCTGCCTACAGAATGTCCATGTCCCCCATTCTCTGCCTACACAATGTCCCTGTCCCTCCATTCTGTGCTTACGCGATGTCCCTGTCCCTCCATTCTCTGCTTAAACAATGTCCATGTCGCCCATTCTGTGCCTATACAATGTCCATGTACCTCCATTGTCTGCCTACACAATGTCCATGTCCCCCATTCGCTGCCTACACAATGTACATGTCCTTCCATTCTCTGAATACACAATGTCCATGTACCTCCATTCTCTTCTTACACAATGTCCATGTCCCTCCATTCTCTGCCTACACATTCCACTGTCCCGCCATTCTCTGCCTACACAATGTCCATGTCCCCCATTCTCTGCCTACACAATGTCCCTGTCCCTCCATTCTGTGCTTACACGATGTCCCTGTCCCTCCATTCACTGCCCACACAGTGTCCATGTCCCTCAATTCTTTGCCTACACAATGTCCCTGTCCCTCCATTCTCTGCCTACAGATTGTCCCTGTCCCTCCATTCTCTGCCTACACAATGACCGTTTCCCTCCATTCTCTGCTTACACAATGTCCATGTCCCCCCATTCTGTACCTACACAATGTCCATGTCCCAGCATTCTCTGCCTACAGAATGTCCATGCCCCCATTCCCTGCCTACACAATGTCCATGTCCCTCCCTTCTCTGCATACACAATGTCCATGTCCCTCCATTCTCTGCTTACACAATGTTCCTGTCCCTCCATTCTCTGCCTACACACTGTCCTTGTCCCTCCATTCTCTGCCCACACAATGTCCATGTCCCTCCTTATGCTGCCTACACAATGTCCCTGTCCCTCCAGTGTCTGCCTAAACAATGTACCTGTCCCTCCATTCTCTGATTACACAATGTCCATGTCCCCCCCATTCTCTGCCTACACAATGTCCATGCCAGTCCATTCTCTGCTTACACATTGTCCATGTCCCTCCATTCTCTCCTTACTCAATGTCCATGTCCCTCCATTCTCTGCCTACAGAATGTCCCTGTCCCTCCAATCTCTGCCTACACAATGCCCATGTCCCTCCATTCTCTGCCTACACATTGTCCCTGTCTATCCATTCTCAGCTTACGCAATGTCCCTGTCCCTCCATTCTCTGCCTACACATTGTCACTGTCCCTCCATTCTCTGCCTACACAATGTCCATGTCCCCCATTCTCTGCCTACACAATGTCCCTGTCCCTCCATTCTGTGCTTACACAATGTCCCTGTCCCTCCATTCTCTGCTTAAACAATGTCCATGTCCCCCCATTCTGTGCCTATACAATGTCCATGTCCCTCCATTCTCTGCCTACACATTGCCACTGTCCCGCCTTTCTCTGCCTACACAATGTCCATGTCCCCCATTCTCTGCCTACACAATGTCCCTGTCCCTCCATTCTGTGCTTACACGATGTCCCTGTCCCTCCATTCTCTGCTTACACAATGTCCATGTCCCCCATTCTCTGCCTACACAATGCCCATGTCCCTCCATTCTCTTCATACACAATGTCCATGTCCCTCCATTTTCTGCCCACACAATGTCCATGTCCCCCATTCTCTGCCTGCACAATGTCCCTGTCCCTCCATTCTGTGCTTACACAATGTCCCTGTCCCTCCATTGACTGCTTGATCAATGTCCATGTCCCCCCATTCTGTGCCTACACAATATCCATGTCCCTCCATTCTGTGCTTACTCAATGTCCATGTCCCTCCATTCACGGCCCACACAATGTCCATGTCCCTCCATTCTCTGCCTACAGAATGTTCCCGTCCCTCCGTTCTCTGCCTACACATTGTCAGTGTCCCTCCATTCTCTGCCTACACAATGTCCATGTCCCCCATTCTCTGACTACACAATGTACCTGTCCCTCCATTCTCTGCCCACACAATACCCATGTCCCTCCTTTCACTGCCTACACAATGTCCCTGTCCCTCATTCTCGACCTACACATTGTCCCTGTCCCTCCATTCTCTGCCTACACAATGTCCATGTCCCACCATTCTCTGCTTACACAATGTCCATGTCCCTCCATTCTCTGCCCACACAATGTCCATGTCCCCCATTCTCTGCCTGCACAATGTCCCTGTCCCTCCAATCTGTGCTTACTCAATGTCCCTGTCCCTCCATTCTCTTCTTGATCAATGTCCATGTTCCCCCATTCTGTGCCTACACAATGTCCATGTCCCTCCATTCTCTGCCTACACAATGTCCATGTCCCTCCATTCTCTGCCTACACATTGTCAGTGTCCCTCCATTCTCTGCCTAAACAATGTCCTTGTCCCTCCATTCTCTGCCTACACATTGTCAGTGTCCCTCCATTCTCTGCCTACACAATGTCCATGTCCCCCATTCTCTGCCTACACAATGTCCCTGTCCCACCATTCTCTGCTTACACAATGTCCCTGTCCCTCCATTCTCTGCCCACACAATACCCATGTCCCTCCTTTCACTGCCTACACAATGTCCCTGTCCCTCATTCTCGACCTACACATTGTCCCTGTCCCACCATTCTCTGCCTACACAATGTCCATGTCCCTCCATTCTCTGCCTACGCAATGTAACTGTTCCAACATTATCTGCCTACACGTTGTCCCTGTCCCTCCATTCCCTGATTACACAATGTCCATGTCCTCCCATTCACTGCGTACACATTGTCCGTCCCTCCATTCTTTGCCTACACAATGCCCATTTCCCTCTATTCTCTGCTTACACAATGTGCATGTCCCTCCATTATCTACTTATACAATGCCCATGTTCCGCCATTCTGTTCGTCAACAATGTCCATGTCCCCCCATTGTGTGGTTACACAATGTCCATGTCCGTCCATTCTCTGCCTACACATTGTCACTGGCACTCCATTCTCTGCCTACACATTGTCACTTTCCCTACATTCTCAGCCTACACAATGTCCATGTCCCCCATTCTCTGCCTACACAATGCCCATGTCCCTCCATTCTCTTCATACACAATGTCCATGTCCCTCCATTCTCTGCTTACACAATGTCCATGTCCCTCCGTTTTCTGCCCACACAATGTCCATGTCCCCCTTTCTCTGCCTGCACAATGTTCCTGTCCCTCCATTCTCTGCCTACACACTGTCACTGTCCCTTCATTCTCTGGCCACACAACGTCCATGTCCCTCCATTCTCTGCCTAAACATTTTTCCTGTCCCTCCATTGTCTGCCTACACATTGTCACTGTCCCTCCATTCTCTGCCTACACAATGTCCATGTCCCTCCATTCTCTGCCCACACAATGTCCATGTCCCTCCTTTTGCTGCCTACACAATGTCCCTGTCCCTCCATTCTCTGCCTAAACAATGTACCTGTCCTTCCATTCTCTGCTTACACAATGTCCATGTCCCCCCATTCTCTCCTTACACAATGTCCATGTCCCTCCATTCTCTGCCTACAGAATGTCCCTGTCCCTCCAATCTCTGCCTACACAATGCCCATATCCCTCCATTCTCTGCCTACACATTGTCCCTGTCTCTCCATTCTCAGCTTACACAATGTCCCTGTCCCTCCATTCTCTGCCTACACATTGTCACTGTCCCTCCATTCTCTGCCTACACAATGTCCATGTCCCCCATTCTCTGCCTACACAATGTCCCTGTCCCTCCATTCTGTGCTTACACAATGTCCCTGTCCCTCCATTCTCTGCTTAAACAATGTCCATGTCCCCCCATTCTGTGCCTATACAATGTCCATGTACCTCCATTGTCTGCCTACACAATGTCCATGTCCCCCATTCGAAGCCTACACAATGTACATGTTCTTCCATTCTCTGAATACACAATGTCCATGTACCTCCATTCTCTTCTTACACAATGTCCATCTCCCTCCATTCTCTGCCTACACATTGCCACTGTCCCGCCATTCTCTGCCTACACAATGTCCATGTCCCTCATTCTCTGCCTACACAATGTCCCTGTCCCTCCATTCTGTGCTTACACGACGTCCCTGTCCCTCCATTCTCTGCCTACACATTGCCACTGTCCCGCCATTCTCTGCCTACACAATGTCCATGTCCCCCATTCTCTGCCTACACAATGTCCCTGTCCCTCCATTCTGTGCTTACACGATGTCCCTGTCCCTCCATTCACTGCCCACACAGTGTCCATGTCCCTCAATTCTTTGCCTACACAATGTCCCTGTCCCTCCATTCTCTGCCTACAGATTGTCCCTGTCCCTCCATTCTCTGCCTACACAATGACCGTTTCCCTCCATTCTCTGCTTACACAATGTCCATGTCACCCCATTCTGTGCCTACACAATGTCCATGTCCCTCCATTCTCTGCCCACACAATACCCATGTCCCTCCTTTCACTGCCTACACAATGTCCCTGTCCCTCATTCTCGACCTACACATTGTCCCTGTCCCTCCATTCTCTGCCTACACAATGTCCATGTCCCTCCATTCTCTGCTTACACAATGTCCATGTCCCCCATTCTCTGCCTGCACAATGTCCCTGTCCCTCCAATCTGTGCTTACTCAATGTCCCTGTCCCTTCAGTCTCTTCTTGATCAATGTCCATGTTCCCCCATTCTGTGCCTACACAATGTCCATGTCCCTCCATTCTCTGCCTACACAATGTCCATGTCCCTCCATTCTCTGCCTACACATTGTCAGTGTCCCTCCATTCTCTGCCTAAACAATGTCCATGTCCCTCCATTCTTTGCCTAAACAATGTACCTGTCCCTCCATTCTCTGCTTACACAATGTCCATGTCCCCCCCATTCTCTGCCTACACAATGTCCATGCCAGTCCATTCTCTGCTTACACATTGTCCATGTCCCTCCATTCTCTCCTTACACAATGTCCATGTCCCTCCATTCTCTGCCTACAGAATGTCCCTGTCCCTCCAATCTCTGCCTACACAATGCCCATGTCCCTCCATTCTCTGCCTACACATTGTCCCTGTCTCTCCATTCTCAGCTTACGCAATGTCCCTGTCCCTCCATTCTCTGCCTACACATTGTCACTGTCCCTCCATTCTCTGCCTACACAATGTCCATGTCCCCCATTCTCTGCCTACACAATGTCCCTGTCCCTCCATTCTGTGCTTACACAATGTCCCTGTCCCTCCATTCTCTGCTTAAACAATGTCCATGTCCCCCCATTCTGTGCCTATACAATGTCCATGTCCCTCCATTCTCTGCCTACACATTGCCACTGTCCCGCCTTTCTCTGCCTACACAATGTCCATGTCCCCCATTCTCTGCCTACACAATGTCCCTGTCCCTCCCTTCTCTGCATAAACAATGTCCATGTCCCTCCATTCTCTGGTTACACAATGTTCCTGTCCCTCCATTCTCTGCCTACACACTGTCACTGTCCCTTCATTCTCTGGCCACACAACGTCCATGTCCCTCCATTCTCTGCCTAAACATTTTTCCTGTCCCTCCATTCTCTGCCTACACATTGTCAATGTCCCTCCATTCTCTGCCTACACAATGTCCATGTCCCTCCATTCTCTGCCCACACAATGTCCATGTCCCTCCTTTTGCTGCCTACACAATGTCCCTGTCCCTCCATTCTCTGCCTAAACAATGTACCTGTCCCTCCATTCTGTGCTTACACAATGTCCATGTCCCCCCATTCTCTGCCTACACAATGTCCATGCCAGTCCATTCTCTGCTTACACATTGTCCATGTCCCTCCATTCTCTCCTTACACAATGTCCATGTCTCTCCAATCTCTGCCTACACAATGCCCATGTCCCTCCATTCTATGCCTACACATTGTCCCTGTCTCTCCATTCTCAGCTTACACAATGTCCCTGTCCCTTCATTCTCTGCCTACACATTGTCACTGTCCCTCCATTCTCTGCCTACACAATGTCCATGTCCCCCATTCTCTGCCTACACAATGTCCCTGTCCCTCCATTCTGTGCTTACACAAAGTCCCTGTCCCTCCATTCTCTGCTTAAACAATGTCCATGTCCCCCCATTCTGTGCCTATACAATGACCATGTACCTCCATTGTCTGCCTACACAATGTCCATGTCCCCCCATTCGCTGCCTACACAATGTACATGTCCTTCCATTCTCTGAATACACAATGTCCATGTACCTCCATTCTCTTCTTACACAATGTCCATGTCCCTCCATTCTCTGCCTACACATTGCCACTGTCCCGCCATTCTCTGCCTACACAATGTCCATGTCCCCCATTCTCTGCCTACACAATGTCCCTGTCCCTCCATTCTGTGCTTACACGATGTCCCTGTCCCTCCATTCACTGCCCACACAGTGTCCATGTCCCTCAATTCTTTGCCTACACAATGTCCCTGTCCCTCCATTCTCTGCCTACAGATTGTCCCTGTCCCTCCATTCTCTGCCTACACAATGACCGTTTCCCTCCATTCTCTGCTTACACAATGTCCATGTCCCCCCATTCTGTACCTACACAATGTCCATGTCCCACCATTCTCTGCCTACAGAATGTCCATGCCCCCATTCCCTGCCTACACAATGTCCATGTCCCTCCCTTCTCTGCATACACAATGTCCATGTCCCTCCATTCTCTGCTTACACAATGTTCCTGTCCCTCCATTCTCTGCCTACACACTGTCACTGTCCCTTCATTCTCTGGCCACACAACGTACATGTCCCTCCATTCTCTGCCTAAACATTTTTCCTGTCCCTCCAATCTCTGCCTACACATTGTCACTGTCCCTCCATTCTCTGTACTACACAATGTCCATGTCCCTCCATTCTCTGCCCACACAATGTCCATGTCCCTCCTTTTGCTGCCTACACAATGTCCCTGTCCCTCCAGTCTCTGCCTAAACAATGTACCTGTCCCTCCATTCTCTGCTTACACAATGTCCATGTCCCCCCCATTCTCTGCCTACACCATGTCCATGCCAGTCCATTCTCTGCTTACACATTGTCCATGTCCCTCCATTCTCTCCTTACACAATGTCCATGTCCCTCCATTCTCTGCCTACAGAATGTCCCTGTCCCTCCAATCTCTGCCTACACAATGCCCATGTCCCTCCATTCTCTGCCTACACATTGTCCCTGTCTCTCCATTCTCAGCTTACGCAATGTCCCTGTCCCTCCATTCTCTGCCTACACATTGTCATTGTCCCTCCATTCTCTGCCTACACAATGTCCATGTCCCCCATTCTCTGCCTACACAATGTCCCTGTCCCTCCATTCTGTGCTTACACAATGTCCCTGTCCCTCCATTCTCTGCTTAAACAATGTCCATGTCCCCCCATTCTGTGCCTATACAATGTCCATGTCCCTCCATTCTCTGCCTACACATTGCCACTGTCCCGCCTTTCTCTGCCTACAGAATGTCCATGTCCCCCATTCTCTGCCTACACAATGTCCCTGTCCCTCCATTCTGTGCTTACGCGATGTCCCTGTCCCTCCATTCTCTGCTTAAACAATGTCCATGTCGCCCATTCTGTGCCTATACAATGTCCATGTACCTCCATTGTCTGCCTACACAATGTCCATGTCCCCCATTCGCTGCCTACACAATGTACATGTCCTTCCATTCTCTGAATACACAATGTCCATGTACCTCCATTCTCTTCTTACACAATGTCCATGTCCCTCCATTCTCTGCCTACACATTCCACTGTCCCGCCATTCTCTGCCTACACAATGTCCATGTCCCCCATTCTCTGCCTACACAATGTCCCTGTCCCTCCATTCTGTGCTTAAACGATGTCCCTGTCCCTCCATTCACTGCCCACACAGTGTCCATGTCCCTCAATTCTTTGCCTACACAATGTCCCTGTCCCTCCATTCTCTGCCTACAGATTGTCCCTGTCCCTCCATTCTCTGCCTACACAATGACCGTTTCCCTCCATTCTCTGCTTACACAATGTCCATGTCCCCCCATTCTGTACCTACACAATGTCCATGTCCCACCATTCTCTGCCTACAGAATGTCCATGCCCCCATTCCCTGCCTACACAATGTCCATGTCCCTCCCTTCTCTGCATACACAATGTCCATGTCCCTCCATTCTCTGCTTACACAATGTTCCTGTCCCTCCATTCTCTGCCTACACACTGTCCTTGTCCCTCCATTCTCTGCCCACACAATGTCCATGTCCCTCCTTATGCTGCCTACACAATGTCCCGGTCCCTCCAGTGTCTGCCTAAACAATGTACCTGTCCCTCCATTCTCTGCTTACACAATGTCCATGTCCCCCCCATTCTCTGCCTACACAATGTCCATGCCAGTCCATTCTCTGCTTACACATTGTCCATGTCCCTCCATTCTCTCCTTACTCAATGTCCATGTCCCTCCATTCTCTGCCTACAGAATGTCCCTGTCCCTCCAATCTCTGCCTACACAATGCCCATGTCCCTCCATTCTCTGCCTACACATTGTCCCTGTCAATCCATTCTCAGCTTACGCAATGTCCCTGTCCCTCCATTCTCTGCCTACACATTGTCACTGTCCCTCCATTCTCTGCCTGCACAATGTCCATGTCCCCCATTCTCTGCCTACACAATGTCCCTGTCCCTCCATTCTGTGCTTACACAATGTCCCTGTCCCTCCATTCTCTGCTTAAACAATGTCCATGTCCCCCCATTCTGTGCCTATACAATGTCCATGTCCCTCCATTCTCTGCCTACACATTGCCACTGTCCCGCCTTTCTCTGCCTACACAATGTCCATGTCCCCCATTCTCTGCCTACACAATGTCCCTGTCCCTCCATTCTGTGCTTACACGATGTCCCTGTCCCTCCATTCTCTGCTTACACAATGTCCATGTCCCCCATTCTCTGCCTACACAATGCCCATGTCCCTCCATTCTCTTCATACACAATGTCCATGTCCCTCCATTTTCTGCCCACACAATGTCCATGTCCCCCATTCTCTGCCTGCACAATGTCCCTGTCCCTCCATTCTGTGCTTACACAATGTCCCTGTCCCTCCATTGACTGCTTGATCAATGTCCATGTCCCCCCATTCTGTGCCTACACAATATCCATGTCCCTCCATTCTGTGCTTACTCAATGTCCATGTCCCTCCATTCACGGCCCACACAATGTCCATGTCCCTCCATTCTCTGCCTACAGAATGTTCCCGTCCCTCCGTTCTCTGCCTACACATTGTCAGTGTCCCTCCATTCTCTGCCTACACAATGTCCATGTCCCCCATTCTCTGACTACACAATGTACCTGTCCCTCCATTCTCTGCCCACACAATACCCATGTCCCTCCTTTCACTGCCTACACAATGTCCCTGTCCCTCATTCTCGACCTACACATTGTCCCTGTCCCTCCATTCTCTGCCTACACAATGTCCATGTCCCACCATTCTCTGCTTACACAATGTCCATGTCCCTCCATTCTCTGCCCACACAATGTCCATGTCCCCCATTCTCTGCCTGCACAATGTCCCTGTCCCTCCAATCTGTGCTTACTCAATGTCCCTGTCCCTCCATTCTCTTCTTGATCAATGTCCATCTTCCCCCATTCTGTGCCTACACAATGTCCATGTCCCTCCATTCTCTGCCTACACAATGTCCATGTCCCTCCATTCTCTGCCTACACATTGTCAGTGTCCCTCCATTCTCTGCCTAAACAATGTCCTTGTCCCTCCATTCTCTGCCTACACATTGTCAGTGTCCCTCCATTCTCTGCCTACACAATGTCCATGTCCCCCATTCTCTGCCTACACAATGTCCCTGTCCCACCATTCTCTGCTTACACAATGTCCCTGTCCCTCCATTCTCTGCCCACACAATACCCATGTCCCTCCTTTCACTGCCTACACAATGTCCCTGTCCCTCATTCTCGACCTACACATTGTCCCTGTCCCACCATTCTCTGCCTACACAATGTCCATGTCCCTCCATTCTCTGCCTACGCAATGTAACTGTTCCACCATTATCTGCCTACACGTTGTCCCTGTCCCTCCATTCCCTGATTACACAATGTCCATGTCCTCCCATTCACTGCGTACACATTGTCCGTCCCTCCATTCTTTGCCTACACAATGCCCATTTCCCTCTATTCTCTGCTTACACAATGTGCATGTCCCTCCATTATCTACTTATACAATGCCCATGTTCCGCCATTCTGTTCGTCAACAATGTCCATGTCCCCCCATTGTGTGGTTACACAATGTCCATGTCCGTCCATTCTCTGCCTACACATTGTCACTGGCACTCCATTCTCTGCCTACACATTGTCACTTTCCCTACATTCTCAGCCTACACAATGTCCATGTCCCCCATTCTCTGCCTACACAATGCCCATGTCCCTCCATTCTCTTCATACACAATGTCCATGTCCCTCCATTCTCTGCTTACACAATGTCCATGTCCCTCCGTTTTCTGCCCACACAATGTCCATGTCCCCCTTTCTCTGCCTGCACAATGTTCCTGTCCCTCCATTCTCTGCCTACACACTGTCACTGTCCCTTCATTCTCTGGCCACACAACGTCCATGTCCCTCCATTCTCTGCCTAAACATTTTTCCTGTCCCTCCATTGTCTGCCTACACATTGTCACTGTCCCTCCATTCTCTGCCTACACAATGTCCATGTCCCTCCATTCTCTGCCCACACAATGTCCATGTCCCTCCTTTTGCTGCCTACACAATGTCCCTGTCCCTCCATTCTCTGCCTAAACAATGTACCTGTCCTTCCATTCTCTGCTTACACAATGTCCATGTCCCCCCATTCTCTCCTTACACAATGTCCATGTCCCTCCATTCTCTGCCTACAGAATGTCCCTGTCCCTCCAATCTCTGCCTACACAATGCCCATATCCCTCCATTCTCTGCCTACACATTGTCCCTGTCTCTCCATTCTCAGCTTACACAATGTCCCTGTCCCTCCATTCTCTGCCTACACATTGTCACTGTCCCTCCATTCTCTGCCTACACAATGTCCATGTCCCCCATTCTCTGCCTACACAATGTCCCTGTCCCTCCATTCTGTGCTTACACAATGTCCCTGTCCCTCCATTCTCTGCTTAAACAATGTCCATGTCCCTCCATTCTGTGCCTATACAATGTCCATGTACCTCCATTGTCTGCCTACACAATGTCCATGTCCCCCATTCGAAGCCTACACAATGTACATGTTCTTCCATTCTCTGAATACACAATGTCCATGTACCTCCATTCTCTTCTTACACAATGTCCATCTCCCTCCATTCTCTGCCTACACATTGCCACTGTCCCGCCATTCTCTGCCTACACAATGTCCATGTCCCCCATTCTCTGCCTACACAATGTCCCTGTCCCTCCATTCTGTGCTTACATGATGTCCCTGTCCCTCCATTCTCTGCCTACACATTGCCACTGTCCCGCCATTCTCTGCCTACACAATGTCCATGTCCCCCATTCTCTGCCTACACAATGTCCCTGTCCCTCCATTCTGTGCTTACACGATGTCCCTGTCCCTCCATTCACTGCCCACACAGTGTCCATGTCCCTCAATTCTTTGCCTACACAATGTCCCTGTCCCTCCATTCTCTGCCTACAGATTGTCCCTGTCCCTCCATTCTCTGCCTACACAATGACCGTTTCCCTCCATTCTCTGCTTACACAATGTCCATGTCACCCCATTCTGTGCCTACACAATGTCCATGTCCCTCCATTCTCTGCCCACACAATACCCATGTCCCTCCTTTCACTGCCTACACAATGTCCCTGTCCCTCATTCTCGACCTACACATTGTCCCTGTCCCTCCATTCTCTGCCTACACAATGTCCATGTCCCTCCATTCTCTGCTTACACAATGTCCATGTCCCCCATTCTCTGCCTGCACAATGTCCCTGTCCCTCCAATCTGTGCTTACTCAATTCCCTGTCCCTTCAGTCTCTTCTTGATCAATGTCCATGTTCCCCCATTCTGTGCCTACACAATGTCCATGTCCCTCCATTCTCTGCCTACACAATGTCCATGTCCCTCCATTCTCTGCCTACACATTGTCAGTGTCCCTCCATTCTCTGCCTAAACAATGTCCATGTCCCTCCATTCTTTGCCTAAACAATGTACCTGTCCCTCCATTCTCTGCTTACACAATGTCCATGTCCCCCCCATTCTCTGCCTACACAATGTCCATGCCAGTCCATTCTCTGCTTACACATTGTCCATGTCCCTCCATTCTCTCCTTACACAATGTCCATGTCCCTCCATTCTCTGCCTACAGAATGTCCCTGTCCCTCCAATCTCTGCCTACACAATGCCCATGTCCCTCCATTCTCTGCCTACACATTGTCCCTGTCTCTCCATTCTCAGCTTACGCAATGTCCCTGTCCCTCCATTCTCTGCCTACACATTGTCACTGTCCCTCCATTCTCTGCTTAAACAATGTCCATGTCCCCCCATTCTGTGCCTATACAATGTCCATGTCCCTCCATTCTCTGCCTACACATTGCCACTGTCCCGCCTTTCTCTGCCTACACAATGTCCATGTCCCCCATTCTCTGCCTACACAATGTCCCTGTCCCTCCATTCTGTGCTTACGCGATGTCCCTGTCCCTCCATTCTCTGCTTAAACAATGTCCATGTCGCCCATTCTGTGCCTATACAATGTCCATGTACCTCCATTGTCTGCCTACACAATGTCCATGTCCCCCATTCGCTGCCTACACAATGTACATGTCCTTCCATTCTCTGAATACACAATGTCCATGTACCTCCATTCTCTTCTTACACAATGTCCATGTCCCTCCATTCTCTGCCTACACATTGCCACTGTCCCGCCATTCTCTGCCTACACAATGTCCATGTCCCCCATTCTCTGCCTACACAATGTCCCTGTCCCTCCATTCTGTGCTTACACGATGTCCCTGTCCCTCCATTCACTGCCCACACAGTGACCAGGTCCCTCAATTCTTTGCCTACACAATGTCCCTGTCCCTCCATTCTCTGCCTACAGATTGTCCCTGTCCCTCCATTCTCTGCCTACACAATGACCGTTACCCTCCATTCTCTGCTTACACAATGTCCATGTCCCCCCATTCTGTACCTACACAATGTCCATGTCCCACCATTCTCTGCCTACAGAATGTCCATGCCCCCATTCCCTGCCTACACAATGTCCATGTCCCTCCCTTCTCTGCATACACAATGTCCATGTCCCTCCATTCTCTGCTTACACAATGTTCCTGTCCCTCCATTCTCTGCCTACACACTGTCCTTGTCCCTCCATTCTCTGCTTACACAATGTCCATGTCCCCCCATTCTCTGCCTACAGAATGTCCATGCCCCCATTCCCTGCCTACACAATGTCCATGTCCCTCCCTTCTCTGCATACACAATGTCCATGTCCCTCCATTCTCTGCTTACACAATGTTCCTGTCCCCCCATTCTCTGCCTACACACTGTCACTGTCCCTTCATTCTCTGGCCACACAACGTCCATGTCCCTCCATTCTCTGCATAAACATTTTTCCTGTCCCTCCAGTCTCTGCCTAAACAATGTACCTGTCCCTCCATTCTCTGCTTACACAATGTCCATGTCCCCCCCATTCTCTGCCTACACAATGTCCATGTCCCCCATTCTCTGCCTACACAATGTCCCTGTCCGTCAATTCTGAGCTTACACAATGTCCCTGTCCCTCCATTCTCTGCTTAAACAATGTCCATGTCACCCCATTCTATGCCTACACAACGTCCATGTCCCTCCATTCTCTGCCCACACAGTGTCCATGTCCCTCAATTCATTGCCTACACAATGTCCCTGTCCCTCCATTCTCTGCCTTCACATTGTCCCTATCCCGCCATTCTCTGCCTGCACAGACCGTTTCCCTCCATTCTCTGCTTACACAATGTCCATGTACCCCCATTCTGTGCCTACACAATGTCCATGTCCCTCCATTCGCTGCCTACACTATGTCCATGTCCCCCATTCCCTGCCTACACAATGTCCATGTCCCTCCCTTCTCTGCATACACAATGTTCCTGTCCCTCCATTCTCTGCCTACACATTGTCACTGTCCCTCCATTCTCTGCCTACAAAATGTCCATGTCCCTCCATTCTCTGCCCACACAATGTCCATGTCCCTCCATTTGCTGCCTACACAATGTCCCTGTCCCTCCATTCTCTGCCTAAACAAAGTACCTGTCCCTCCATTCTCTGCGTACACAATGTCTAAGTCCCTCCATTCTCTGCCTACTCAATGTCCCTGTCCCTCCATTCTCTGCCTACACAATGTCCATGTCCCTCCATTCTCTGCTTACACAATATTCATATCCCTCCATTCTCTGCTTACACAATGTCCCTATCCCCCCATTCTCTGCCTACACAATGTCCATGTCACTCCATTCTCTGCCTACACAATGTAACTGTTCCACCATCATCTGCCTACACATTGTCTCTGTCCCTCCATTCTCTGCTTACACAATGTCCATGTCCCCCATTCTCTGCCTACACAATGTCCCTGTCCCTCCATTCTGTGCTTACACAAAGTCCCTGTCCCTCCATTCTCTGCTTAAACAATGTCCATGTCCCCCCATTCTGTGCCTATACAATGTCCATGTACCTCCATTGTCTGCCTACACAATGTCCATGTCCCCCATTCGCTGCCTACACAATGTACATGTCCTTCCATTCTCTGAATACACAATGTCCATGTACCTCCATTCTCTTCTTACACAATGTCCATGTCCCTCCATTCTCTGCCTACACATTGCCACTGTCCCGCCATTCTCTGCCTACACAATGTCCATGTCCCCCATTCTCTGCCTACACAATGTCCCTGTCCCTCCATTCTGTGCTTACACGATGTCCCTGTCCCTCCATTCACTGCCCACACAGTGTCCATGTCCCTCAATTCTTTGCCTACACAATGTCCCTGTCCCTCCATTCTCTACCTACAGATTGTCCCTGTCCCTCCATTCTCTGCCTACACAATGACCGTTTCCCTCCATTCTCTGCTTACACAATGTCCATGTCCCCACATTCTGTGCCTACACAATGTCCATGTCCCACCATTCTCGGCCTACAGAATGTCCATGCCCCCATTCCCTGCCTACACAATGTCCATGTCCCTCCCTTCTCTGCATACACAATGTCCATGTCCTCCCATTCACTGCCTACACATTGTCCGTCCCTCCATTCTCTGCCTACACAATGCCCATTTCCCTCTATTCTCTGCTTACACAATGTGCATGTCCCTCCATTCTCTGCTTATACAATGCCAATGTCCCCCCATCTGTGCCTACATATTGTCCCTGTCCCTCCGTTCTCAGCCTACACAATGTTCTGTCCCTCCATTCTCTGCCTACACGTTGTCACTGTCCCTCCATTTTCTGACAACACCATGTCCATGTCCCTCCACTCTCTGCTTACACTGTCCATGTCCCCTATTCTCTGCCTACACAATGTCCATGTCCCTCCATTCTCTGCCTACACAATGCCAATGTCCCTACATCTCTGCCTGCACATTGTCCCTGTCCCTCCATTCTCAGCCTACACAATGTTCTGTCCCTCCATTCTCTGCCTACACGTTGTCACTGTCCCTCCATTCTCTGCCTACACAATGTCCCTGTCCCTCCATTCTGTGCTTACACAATGTCCCTGTCCCTCCATTCACTGCCCACGCAGTGTCCATGTCCCTCAATTCTTTGCCTATACAATGTCCCTGTCCCTCCATTCTCTGCCTACACATTGTCCCTGTCCCTCCATTCTCTGCCTACACAATGACCGTTTCCCTCCATTCTCTGCTTACAGAATGTCCATGTCCCCCATTCCCTGCCTACACAATTTCCATGTCCCTCCCTTCTCTGCATAAACAATGTCCATGTCCCTCCATTCTCTGGTTACACAATGTTCCTGTCCCTCCATTCTCTGCCTACACACTGTCACTGTCCCTTCATTCTCTGGCCACACAACGTCCATGTCCCTCCATTCTCTGCCTAAACATTTTTCCTGTCCCTCCATTCTCTGCCTACACATTGTCAATGTCCCTCCATTCTCTGCCTACACAATGTCCATGTCCCTCCATTCTCTGCCCACACAATGTCCATGTCCCTCCTTTTGCTGCCTACACAATGTCCCTGTCCCTCCATTCTCTGCCTAAACAATGTACCTGTCCCTCCATTCTGTGCTTACACAATGTCCATGTCCCCCCATTCTCTGCCTACACAATGTCCATGCCAGTCCATTCTCAGCTTACACATTGTCCATGTCCCTCCATTCTCTCCTTACACAATGTCCATGTCCCTCCAATCTCTGCCTACACAATGCCCATGTCCCTCCATTCTCTGCCTACACATTGTCCCTGTCTCTCCATTCTCAGCTTACGCAATGTCCCTGTCCCTCCATTCTCTGCCTACACATTGTCACTGTCCCTCCATTCTCTGCCTACACAATGTCCATGTCCCCCATTCTCTGCCTACACAATGTCCCTGTCCCTCCATTCTCTGCTTACACAAAGTCCCTGTCCCTCCATTCTCTGCTTAAACAATGTCCATGTCCCCCCATTCTGTGCCTATACAATGACCATGTACCTCCATTGTCTGCCTACACAATGTCCATGTCCCCCCATTCGCTGCCTACACAATGTACATGTCCTTCCATTCTCTGAATACACAATGTCTATGTACCTCCATTCTCTTCTTACACAATGTCCATGTCCCTCCATTCTCTGCCTACACATTGCCACTGTCCCGCCATTCTCTGCCTACACAATGTCCATGTCCCCCATTCTCTGCCTACACAATGTCCCTGTCCCTCCATTCTGTGCTTACACGATGTCCCTGTCCCTCCATTCACTGCCCACACAGTGTCCATGTCCCTCAATTCTTGGCCTACACAATGTCCCTGTCCCTCCATTCTCTGCCTACAGATTGTCCCTGTCCCTCCATTCTCTGCCTACACAATGACCGTTTCCCTCCATTCTCTGCTTACACAATGTCCATGTCCCCCCATTCTGTACCTACACAATGTCCATGTCCCACCATTCTCTGCCTACAGAATGTCCATGCCCCCATTCCCTGCCTACACAATGTCCATGTCCCTCCCTTCTCTGCATACACAATGTCCATGTCCCTCCATTCTCTGCTTACACAATGTTCCTGACCCTCCATTCTCTGCCTACACACTGTCACTGTCCCTTCATTCTCTGGCCACACAACGTACATGTCCCTCCATTCTCTGCCTAAACATTTTTCCTGTCCCTCCAATCTCTGCCTACACATTGTCACTGTCCCTCCATTCTCTGCCTACACAATGTCCATGTCCCTCCATTCTCTGCCCACACAATGTCCATGTCCCTCCTTTTGCTGCCTACACAATGTCCCTGTCCCTCCAGTCTCTGCCAAAACAATGTACCTGTCCCTCCATTCTCTGCTTACACAATGTCCATGTCCCCCCCATTCTCTGCCTACACAATGTCCATGCCAGTCCATTCTCTGCTTACACATTGTCCATGTCCCTCCATTCTCTCCTTACACAATGCCCATGTCCCTCCATTCTCTGCCTACACATTGTCCCTGTCTCTCCATTCTCAGCTTACGCAATGTCCCTGTCCCTCCATTCTCTGCCTACACATTGTCACTGTCCCTCCATTCTCTGCCTACACAATGTCCATGTCCCCCATTCTCTGCCTACACAATCTCCCTGTCCCTCCATTCTGTGCTTACACAATGTCCCTGTCCCTCCATTCTCTGCTTAAACAATGTCCATGTCCCCCCATTCTGTGCCTATACAATGTCCATGTCCCTCCATTCTCTGCCTACACATTGCCACTGTCCCGCCTTTCTCTGCCTACACAATGTCCATGTCCCCCATTCTCTGCCTACACAATGTCCCTGTCCCTCCATTCTGTGCTTACGCGATGTCCCTGTCCCTCCATTCTCTGCTTAAACAATGTCCATGTCGCCCATTCTGTGCCTATACAATGTCCATGTACCTCCATTGTCTGCCTACACAATGTCCATGTCCCCCATTCGCTGCCTACACAATGTACATGTCCTTCCATTGTCTGAATACACAATGTCCATGTACCTCCATTCTCTTCTTACACAATGTCCATGTCCCTCCATTCTCTGCCTACACATTGCCACTGTCCCGCCATTCTCTGCCTACACAATGTCCATGTCCCCCATTCTCTGCCTACACAATGTCCCTGTCCCTCCATTCTGTGCTTACACGATGTCCCTGTCCCTCCATTCACTGCCCACACAGTGTCCATGTCCCTCAATTCTTTGCCTACACAATGTCCCTGTCCCTCCATTCTCTGCCTACAGATTGTCCATGTCCCCCCATTCTGTACCTACACAATGTCCATGTCCCACCATTCTCTGCCTACACATTGTCCCTGTCTCTCCATTCTCAGCTTACGCAATGTCCCTGTCCCTCCATTCTCTGCCTACACATTGTCACTGTCCCTCCATTCTCTGCCTACACAATGTCCATGTCCCCCATTCTCTGCCTACACAATGTCCCTGTCCCTCCATTCTGTGCTTACACAATGTCCCTGTCCCTCCATTCTCTGCTTAAACAATGTCCATGTCCCCCCATTCTGTGCCTATACAATGTCCATGTCCCTCCATTCTCTGCCTACACATTGCCACTGTCCCGCCTTTCTCTGCCTACACAATGTCCATGTCCCCCATTCTCTGCCTACACAATGTCCCTGTCCCTCCATTCTGTGCTTACACGATGTCCCTGTCCCTCCATTCTCTGCTTAAACAATGTCCATGTACCCCCAATCTATGCCTACAGAATGTCCATGTCCCTCCATTCTCTGCCTACACAATGTCCATGTCCCCCATTCTCTGCCTACACAATGCCCATGTCCCTCCATTCTCTTCATACACAATGTCCATGTCCCTCCATTTTCTGCCCACACAATGTCCATGTCCCCCATTCTCTGCCTGCACAATGTCCCTGTCCCTCCATTCTGTGCTTACTCAATGTCCCTGTCCCTCCATTGACTGCTTGATCAATGTCCATGTCCCCCCATTCTGTGCCTACACAATATCCATGTCCCTCCATTCTGTGCTTACTCAATGTCCATGTCCCTCCATTCACGGCCCACACAATGTCCATGTCCCTCCATTCTCTACCTACAGAATGTTCCCGTCCCTCCGTTCTCTGCCTACACATTGTCCCTGTCCCTCCATTCTTGCCTACACAATGACCGTTTCCCTCCATTCTCTGCTTACACAATGTCCATGTCCCACCATTCTGTGCCTACACAATGTCCATGTCCCTCCATTCTCTGCCTACAGAATGTCCATGTCCCCCATTCCCTGCCTACACAATGTCCATGTCCCTCCCTTCTCTGCATAAACAATGTCCATGTCCCTCCATTCTCTGGTTACACAATGTTCCTGTCCCTCCATTCTCTGCCTACACACTGTCACTGTCCCTTCATTCTCTGGCCACACAACGTCCATGTCCCTCCATTCTCTGCCTAAACATTTTTCCTGTCCCTCCATTCTCTGCCTACACATTGTCAATGTCCCTCCATTCTCTGCCTACACAATGTCCATGTCCCTCCATTCTCTGCCCACACAATGTCCATGTCCCTCCTTTTGCTGCCTACACAATGTCCCTGTCCCTCCATTCTCTGCTTACACATTGTCCATGTCCCTCCATTCTCTCCTTACACAATGTCCATGTCCCTCCAATCTCTGCCTACACAATGCCCATGTCCCTCCATTCTATGCCTACACATTGTCCCTGTCTCTCCATTCTCAGCTTACACAATGTCCCTGTCCCTTCATTCTCTGCCTACACATTGTCACTTTCCCTCCATTCTCTGCCTACACAATGTCCATGTCCCCCATTCTCTGCCTACACAATGTCCCTGTCCCTCCATTCTGTGCTTACACAAAGTCCCTGTCCCTCCATTCTCTGCTTAAACAATGTCCATGTCCCCCCATTCTGTGCCTATACAATGACCATGTACCTCCATTGTCTGCCTACACAATGTCCATGTCCCCCCATTCGCTGCCTACACAATGTACATGTCCTTCCATTCTCTGAATACACAATGTCCATGTACCTCCATTCTCTTCTTACACAATGTCCATGTCCCTCCATTCTCTGCCTACACATTGCCACTGTCCCGCCATTCTCTGCCTACACAATGTCCATGTCCCCCATTCTCTGCCTACACAATGTCCCTGTCCCTCCATTCTGTGCTTACACGATGTCCCTGTCCCTCCATTCACTGCCCACACAGTGTCCATGTCCCTCAATTCTTGGCCTACACAATGTCCCTGTCCCTCCATTCTCTGCCTACAGATTGTCCCTGTCCCTCCATTCTCTGCCTACACAATGACCGTTTCCCTCCATTCTCTGCTTACACAATGTCCATGTCCCCCCATTCTGTACCTACACAATGTCCATGTCCCACCATTCTCTGCCTAAAGAATGTCCATGCCCCCATTCCCTGCCTACACAATGTCCATGTCCCTCCCTTCTCTGCATACACAATGTCCATGTCCCTCCATTCTCTGCTTACACAATGTTCCTGTCCCTCCATTCTCTGCCTACACACTGTCCTTGTCCCTCCATTCTCTGCCCACACAATGTCCATGTCCCTCCTTATGCTGCCTACACAATGTCCCTGTCCCTCCAGTCTCTGCCTAAACAATGTACCTGTCCCTCCATTCTCTGCTTACACAATGTCCATGTCCCCCCCATTCTCTGCCTACACAATGTCCATGCCAGTCCATTCTCTGCTTACACATTGTCCATGTCCCTCCATTCTCTCCTTACACAATGTCCATGTCCCTCCATTCTCTGCCTACAGAATGTCCCTGTCCCTCCAATCTCTGCCTACACAATGCCCATGTCCCTTCATTCTCTGCCTACACATTGTCCCTGTCTTTCCATTCTCAGCTTACGCAATGTCCCTGTCCCTCCATTCTCTGCCTACACAATGCCAATGTCCCTACATCTCTGCCTGCACATTGTCCCTGTCCCTCCATTCTCAGCCTACACAATGTTCTGTCCCTCCATTCTCTGCCTACACGTTGTCACTGTCCCTCCATTCTCTGCCTACACAATGTCCCTGTCCCTCCATTCTGTGCTTACACAATGTCCCTGTCCCTCCATTCACTGCCCACGCAGTGTCCATGTCCCTCAATTCTTTGCCTATACAATGTCCCTGTCCCTCCATTCTCTGCCTACACATTGTCCCTGTCCCTCCATTCTCTGCCTACACAATGACCGTTTCCCTCCATTCTCTGCTTACAGAATGTCCATGTCCCCCATTCCCTGCCTACACAATTTCCATGTCCCTCCCTTCTCTGCATAAACAATGTCCATGTCCCTCCATTCTCTGGTTACACAATGTTCCTGTCCCTCCATTCTCTGCCTACACACTGTCACTGTCCCTTCATTCTCTGGCCACACAACGTCCATGTCCCTCCATTCTCTGCCTAAACATTTTTCCTGTCCCTCCATTCTCTGCCTACACATTGTCAATGTGCCTCCATTCTCTGCCTACACAATGTCCATGTCCCTCCATTCTCTGCCCACACAATGTCCATGTCCCTCCTTTTGCTGCCTACACAATGTCCCTGTCCCTCCATTCTCTGCCTAAACAATGTACCTGTCCCTCCATTCTGTGCTTACACAATGTCCATGTCCCCCCATTCTCTGCCTACACAATGTCCATGCCAGTCCATTCTCAGCTTACACATTGTCCATGTCCCTCCATTCTCTCCTTACACAATGTCCATGTCCCTCCAATCTCTGCCTACACAATGCCCATGTCCCTCCATTCTCTGCCTACACATTGTCCCTGTCTCTCCATTCTCAGCTTACGCAATGTCCCTGTCCCTCCATTCTCTGCCTACACATTGTCACTGTCCCTCCATTCTCTGCCTACACAATGTCCATGTCCCCCATTCTCTGCCTACACAATGTCCCTGTCCCTCCATTCTCTGCTTACACAAAGTCCCTGTCCCTCCATTCTCTGCTTAAACAATGTCCATGTCCCCCCATTCTGTGCCTATACAATGACCATGTACCTCCATTGTCTGCCTACACAATGTCCATGTCCCCCCATTCGCTGCCTACACAATGTACATGTCCTTCCATTCTCTGAATACACAATGTCTATGTACCTCCATTCTCTTCTTACACAATGTCCATGTCCCTCCATTCTCTGCCTACACATTGCCACTGTCCCGCCATTCTCTGCCTACACAATGTCCATGTCCCCCATTCTCTGCCTACACAATGTCCCTGTCCCTCCATTCTGTGCTTACACGATGTCCCTGTCCCTCCATTCACTGCCCACACAGTGTCCATGTCCCTCAATTCTTGGCCTACACAATGTCCCTGTCCCTCCATTCTCTGCCTACAGATTGTCCCTGTCCCTCCATTCTCTGCCTACACAATGACCGTTTCCCTCCATTCTCTGCTTACACAATGTCCATGTCCCCCCATTCTGTACCTACACAATGTCCATGTCCCACCATTCTCTGCCTACAGAATGTCCATGCCCCCATTCCCTGCCTACACAATGTCCATGTCCCTCCCTTCTCTGCATACACAATGTCCATGTCCCTCCATTCTCTGCTTACACAATGTTCCTGACCCTCCATTCTCTGCCTACACACTGTCACTGTCCCTTCATTCTCTGGCCACACAACGTACATGTCCCTCCATTCTCTGCCTAAACATTTTTCCTGTCCCTCCAATCTCTGCCTACACATTGTCACTGTCCCTCCATTCTCTGCCTACACAATGTCCATGTCCCTCCATTCTCTGCCCACACAATGTCCATGTCCCTCCTTTTGCTGCCTACACAATGTCCCTGTCCCTCCAGTCTCTGCCAAAACAATGTACCTGTCCCTCCATTCTCTGCTTACACAATGTCCATGTCCCCCCCATTCTCTGCCTACACAATGTCCATGCCAGTCCATTCTCTGCTTACACATTGTCCATGTCCCTCCATTCTCTCCTTACACAATGTCCATGTCCCTCCATTCTCTGCCTACAGAATGTCCCTGTCCCTCCAATCTCTGCCTACACAATGCCCATGTCCCTCCATTCTCTGCCTACACATTGTCCCTGTCTCTCCATTCTCAGCTTACGCAATGTCCCTGTCCCTCCATTCTCTGCCTACACATTGTCACTGTCCCTCCATTCTCTGCCTACACAATGTCCATGTCCCCCATTCTCTGCCTACACAATCTCCCTGTCCCTCCATTCTGTGCTTACACAATGTCCCTGTCCCTCCATTCTCTGCTTAAACAATGTCCATGTCCCCCCATTCTGTGCCTATACAATGTCCATGTCCCTCCATTCTCTGCCTACACATTGCCACTGTCCCGCCTTTCTCTGCCTACACAATGTCCATGTCCCCCATTCTCTGCCTACACAATGTCCCTGTCCCTCCATTCTGTGCTTACGCGATGTCCCTGTCCCTCCATTCTCTGCTTAAACAATGTCCATGTCGCCCATTCTGTGCCTATACAATGTCCATGTACCTCCATTGTCTGCCTACACAATGTCCATGTCCCCCATTCGCTGCCTACACAATGTACATGTCCTTCCATTGTCTGAATACACAATGTCCATGTACCTCCATTCTCTTCTTACACAATGTCCATGTCCCCCATTCTCTGCCTACACAATGTCCCTGCCCCTCCATTCTATGCCTACACATTGTCCCTGTCTCTCCATTCTCAGCTTACACAATGTCCCTGTCCCTTCATTCTCTGCCTACACATTGTCACTTTCCCTCCATTCTCTGCCTACACAATGTCCATGTCCCCCATTCTCTGCCTACACAATGTCCCTGTCCCTCCATTCTGTGCTTACACAAAGTCCCTGTCCCTCCATTCTCTGCTTAAACAATGTCCATGTCCCCCCATTCTGTGCCTATACAATGACCATGTACCTCCATTGTCTGCCTACACAATGTCCATGTCCCCCCATTCGCTGCCTACACAATGTACATGTCCTTCCATTCTCTGAATACACAATGTCCATGTACCTCCATTCTCTTCTTACACAATGTCCATGTCCCTCCATTCTCTGCCTACACATTGCCACTGTCCCGCCATTCTCTGCCTACACAATGTCCATGTCCCCCATTCTCTGCCTACACAATGTCCCTGTCCCTCCATTCTGTGCTTACACGATGTCCCTGTCCCTCCATTCACTGCCCACACAGTGTCCATGTCCCTCAATTCTTGGCCTACACAATGTCCCTGTCCCTCCATTCTCTGCCTACAGATTGTCCCTGTCCCTCCATTCTCTGCCTACACAATGACCGTTTCCCTCCATTCTCTGCTTACACAATGTCCATGTCCCCCCATTCTGTACCTACACAATGTCCATGTCCCACCATTCTCTGCCTAAAGAATGTCCATGCCCCCATTCCCTGCCTACACAATGTCCATGTCCCTCCCTTCTCTGCATACACAATGTCCATGTCCCTCCATTCTCTGCTTACACAATGTTCCTGTCCCTCCATTCTCTGCCTACACACTGTCCTTGTCCCTCCATTCTCTGCCCACACAATGTCCATGTCCCTCCTTATGCTGCCTACACAATGTCCCTGTCCCTCCAGTCTCTGCCTAAACAATGTACCTGTCCCTCCATTCTCTGCTTACACAATGTCCATGTCCCCCCCATTCTCTGCCTACACAATGTCCATGCCAGTCCATTCTCTGCTTACACATTGTCCATGTCCCTCCATTCTCTCCTTACACAATGTCCATGTCCCTCCATTCTCTGCCTACAGAATGTCCCTGTCCCTCCAATCTCTGCCTACACAATGCCCATGTCCCTTCATTCTCTGCCTACACATTGTCCCTGTCTTTCCATTCTCAGCTTACGCAATGTCCCTGTCCCTCCATTCTCTGCCTACACAATGCCAATGTCCCTACATCTCTGCCTGCACATTGTCCCTGTCCCTCCATTCTCAGCCTACACAATGTTCTGTCCCTCCATTCTCTGCCTACACGTTGTCACTGTCCCTCCATTCTCTGCCTACACAATGTCCCTGTCCCTCCATTCTGTGCTTACACAATGTCCCTGTCCCTCCATTCACTGCCCACGCAGTGTCCATGTCCCTCAATTCTTTGCCTATACAATGTCCCTGTCCCTCCATTCTCTGCCTACACATTGTCCCTGTCCCTCCATTCTCTGCCTACACAATGACCGTTTCCCTCCATTCTCTGCTTACAGAATGTCCATGTCCCCCATTCCCTGCCTACACAATTTCCATGTCCCTCCCTTCTCTGCATAAACAATGTCCATGTCCCTCCATTCTCTGGTTACACAATGTTCCTGTCCCTCCATTCTCTGCCTACACACTGTCACTGTCCCTTCATTCTCTGGCCACACAACGTCCATGTCCCTCCATTCTCTGCCTAAACATTTTTCCTGTCCCTCCATTCTCTGCCTACACATTGTCAATGTCCCTCCATTCTCTGCCTACACAATGTCCATGTCCCTCCATTCTCTGCCCACACAATGTCCATGTCCCTCCTTTTGCTGCCTACACAATGTCCCTGTCCCTCCATTCTCTGCCTAAACAATGTACCTGTCCCTCCATTCTGTGCTTACACAATGTCCATGTCCCCCCATTCTCTGCCTACACAATGTCCATGCCAGTCCATTCTCAGCTTACACATTGTCCATGTCCCTCCATTCTCTCCTTACACAATGTCCATGTCCCTCCAATCTCTGCCTACACAATGCCCATGTCCCTCCATTCTCTGCCTACACATTGTCCCTGTCTCTCCATTCTCAGCTTACGCAATGTCCCTGTCCCTCCATTCTCTGCCTACACATTGTCACTGTCCCTCCATTCTCTGCCTACACAATGTCCATGTCCCCCATTCTCTGCCTACACAATGTCCCTGTCCCTCCATTCTCTGCTTACACAAAGTCCCTGTCCCTCCATTCTCTGCTTAAACAATGTCCATGTCCCCCCATTCTGTGCCTATACAATGACCATGTACCTCCATTGTCTGCCTACACAATGTCCATGTCCCCCCATTCGCTGCCTACACAATGTACATGTCCTTCCATTCTCTGAATACACAATGTCTATGTACCTCCATTCTCTTCTTACACAATGTCCATGTCCCTCCATTCTCTGCCTACACATTGCCACTGTCCCGCCATTCTCTGCCTACACAATGTCCATGTCCCCCATTCTCTGCCTACACAATGTCCCTGTCCCTCCATTCTGTGCTTACACGATGTCCCTGTCCCTCCATTCACTGCCCACACAGTGTCCATGTCCCTCAATTCTTTGCCTACACAATGTCCCTGTCCCTCCATTCTCTGCCTACAGATTGTCCCTGTCCCTCCATTCTCTGCCTACACAATGACCGTTTCCCTCCATTCTCTGCTTACACAATGTCCATGTCCCCCCATTCTGTACCTACACAATGTCCATGTCCCACCATTCTCTGCCTACAGAATGTCCATGCCCCCATTCCCTGCCTACACAATGTCCATGTCCCTCCCTTCTCTGCATACACAATGTCCATGTCCCTCCATTCTCTGCTTACACAATGTTCCTGACCCTCCATTCTCTGCCTACACACTGTCACTGTCCCTTCATTCTCTGGCCACACAACGTACATGTCCCTCCATTCTCTGCCTAAACATTTTTCCTGTCCCTCCAATCTCTGCCTACACATTGTCACTGTCCCTCCATTCTCTGCCTACACAATGTCCATGTCCCTCCATTCTCTGCCCACACAATGTCCATGTCCCTCCTTTTGCTGCCTACACAATGTCCCTGTCCCTCCAGTCTCTGCCAAAACAATGTACCTGTCCCTCCATTCTCTGCTTACACAATGTCCATGTCCCCCCCATTCTCTGCCTACACAATGTCCATGCCAGTCCATTCTCTGCTTACACATTGTCCATGTCCCTCCATTCTCTCCTTACACAATGTCCATGTCCCTCCATTCTCTGCCTACAGAATGTCCCTGTCCCTCCAATCTCTGCCTACACAATGCCCATGTCCCTCCATTCTCTGCCTACACATTGTCCCTGTCTCTCCATTCTCAGCTTACGCAATGTCCCTGTCCCTCCATTCTCTGCCTACACATTGTCACTGTCCCTCCATTCTCTGCCTACACAATGTCCATGTCCCCCATTCTCTGCCTACACAATCTCCCTGTCCCTCCATTCTGTGCTTACACAATGTCCCTGTCCCTCCATTCTCTGCTTAAACAATGTCCATGTCCCCCCATTCTGTGCCTATACAATGTCCATGTCCCTCCATTCTCTGCCTACACATTGCCACTGTCCCGCCTTTCTCTGCCTACACAATGTCCATGTCCCCCATTCTCTGCCTACACAATGTCCCTGTCCCTCCATTCTGTGCTTACGCGATGTCCCTGTCCCTCCATTCTCTGCTTAAACAATGTCCATGTCGCCCATTCTGTGCCTATACAATGTCCATGTACCTCCATTGTCTGCCTACACAATGTCCATGTCCCCCATTCGCTGCCTACACAATGTACATGTCCTTCCATTGTCTGAATACACAATGTCCATGTACCTCCATTCTCTTCTTACACAATGTCCATGTCCCTCCATTCTCTGCCTACACATTGCCACTGTCCCGCCATTCTCTGCCTACACAATGTCCATGTCCCCCATTCTCTGCCTACACAATGTCCCTGTCCCTCCATTCTGTGCTTACACGATGTCCCTGTCCCTCCATTCACTGCCCACACAGTGTCCATGTCCCTCAATTCTTTGCCTACACAATGTCCCTGTCCCTCCATTCTCTGCCTACAGATTGTCCATGTCCCCCCATTCTGTACCTACACAATGTCCATGTCCCACCATTCTCTGCCTACACATTGTCCCTGTCTCTCCATTCTCAGCTTACGCAATGTCCCTGTCCCTCCATTCTCTGCCTACACATTGTCACTGTCCCTCCATTCTCTGCCTACACAATGTCCATGTCCCCCATTCTCTGCCTACACAATGTCCCTGTCCCTCCATTCTGTGCTTACACAATGTCCCTGTCCCTCCATTCTCTGCTTAAACAATGTCCATGTCCCCCCATTCTGTGCCTATACAATGTCCATGTCCCTCCATTCTCTGCCTACACATTGCCACTGTCCCGCCTTTCTCTGCCTACACAATGTCCATGTCCCCCATTCTCTGCCTACACAATGTCCCTGTCCCTCCATTCTGTGCTTACACGATGTCCCTGTCCCTCCATTCTCTGCTTAAACAATGTCCATGTACCCCCAATCTATGCCTACAGAATGTCCATGTCCCTCCATTCTCTGCCTACACAATGTCCATGTCCCCCATTCTCTGCCTACACAATGCCCATGTCCCTCCATTCTCTTCATACACAATGTCCATGTCCCTCCATTTTCTGCCCACACAATGTCCATGTCCCCCATTCTCTGCCTGCACAATGTCCCTGTCCCTCCATTCTGTGCTTACTCAATGTCCCTGTCCCTCCATTGACTGCTTGATCAATGTCCATGTCCCCCCATTCTGTGCCTACACAATATCCATGTCCCTCCATTCTGTGCTTACTCAATGTCCATGTCCCTCCATTCACGGCCCACACAATGTCCATGTCCCTCCATTCTCTACCTACAGAATGTTCCCGTCCCTCCGTTCTCTGCCTACACATTGTCCCTGTCCCTCCATTCTTGCCTACACAATGACCGTTTCCCTCCATTCTCTGCTTACACAATGTCCATGTCCCACCATTCTGTGCCTACACAATGTCCATGTCCCTCCATTCTCTGCCTACAGAATGTCCATGTCCCCCATTCCCTGCCTACACAATGTCCATGTCCCTCCCTTCTCTGCATAAACAATGTCCATGTCCCTCCATTCTCTGGTTACACAATGTTCCTGTCCCTCCATTCTCTGCCTACACACTGTCACTGTCCCTTCATTCTCTGGCCACACAACGTCCATGTCCCTCCATTCTCTGCCTAAACATTTTTCCTGTCCCTCCATTCTCTGCCTACACATTGTCAATGTCCCTCCATTCTCTGCCTACACAATGTCCATGTCCCTCCATTCTCTGCCCACACAATGTCCATGTCCCTCCTTTTGCTGCCTACACAATGTCCCTGTCCCTCCATTCTCTGCTTACACATTGTCCATGTCCCTCCATTCTCTCCTTACACAATGTCCATGTCCCTCCAATCTCTGCCTACACAATGCCCATGTCCCTCCATTCTATGCCTACACATTGTCCCTGTCTCTCCATTCTCAGCTTACACAATGTCCCTGTCCCTTCATTCTCTGCCTACACATTGTCACTTTCCCTCCATTCTCTGCCTACACAATGTCCATGTCCCCCATTCTCTGCCTACACAATGTCCCTGTCCCTCCATTCTGTGCTTACACAAAGTCCCTGTCCCTCCATTCTCTGCTTAAACAATGTCCATGTCCCCCCATTCTGTGCCTATACAATGACCATGTACCTCCATTGTCTGCCTACACAATGTCCATGTCCCCCCATTCGCTGCCTACACAATGTACATGTCCTTCCATTCTCTGAATACACAATGTCCATGTACCTCCATTCTCTTCTTACACAATGTCCATGTCCCTCCATTCTCTGCCTACACATTGCCACTGTCCCGCCATTCTCTGCCTACACAATGTCCATGTCCCCCATTCTCTGCCTACACAATGTCCCTGTCCCTCCATTCTGTGCTTACACGATGTCCCTGTCCCTCCATTCACTGCCCACACAGTGTCCATGTCCCTCAATTCTTGGCCTACACAATGTCCCTGTCCCTCCATTCTCTGCCTACAGATTGTCCCTGTCCCTCCATTCTCTGCCTACACAATGACCGTTTCCCTCCATTCTCTGCTTACACAATGTCCATGTCCCCCCATTCTGTACCTACACAATGTCCATGTCCCACCATTCTCTGCCTAAAGAATGTCCATGCCCCCATTCCCTGCCTACACAATGTCCATGTCCCTCCCTTCTCTGCATACACAATGTCCATGTCCCTCCATTCTCTGCTTACACAATGTTCCTGTCCCTCCATTCTCTGCCTACACACTGTCCTTGTCCCTCCATTCTCTGCCCACACAATGTCCATGTCCCTCCTTATGCTGCCTACACAATGTCCCTGTCCCTCCAGTCTCTGCCTAAACAATGTACCTGTCCCTCCATTCTCTGCTTACACAATGTCCATGTCCCCCCCATTCTCTGCCTACACAATGTCCATGCCAGTCCATTCTCTGCTTACACATTGTCCATGTCCCTCCATTCTCTCCTTACACAATGTCCATGTCCCTCCATTCTCTGCCTACAGAATGTCCCTGTCCCTCCAATCTCTGCCTACACAATGCCCATGTCCCTCCATTCTCTGCCTACACATTGTCCGTGTCTCTCCATTCTCAGCTTACGCAATGTCCCTGTCCCTCCATTCTCTGCCTACACATTGTCACTGTCCCTCCATTCTCTGCCTACACAATGTCCATGTCCCCCATTCTCTGCCTATACAATGTCCCTGTCCCTCCATTCTCTGCCTACACAATGACCTTTTCCCTCCATTCTCTGCTTACACAATGTCGATGTCCCCCCATTCTGTACCTACACAATGTCCTCGTCCCACCATTCTCTGCCTACAGAATGTCCATGCCCCCATTCCCTGCCTACACAATGTCCATGTCCCTCCCTTCTCTGCATACACAATGTCCATGTCCCTCCATTCTCTGCTTACACAATGTTCCTGTCCCTCCATTCTCTGCCTACACACTGTCACTGTCCCTTCATTCTCTGGCCACACAACGTACATGTCCCTCCATTCTCTGCCTAAACATTTTTCCTGTCCCTCCAATCTCTGCCTACACATTGTCACTGTCCCTCCATTCTCTGCCTACACAATGTCCATGTCCCTCCATTCTCTGCCCACACAATGTCCATGTCCCTCCTTTTGCTGCCTACACAATGTCCCTGTCCCTCCAGTCTCTGCCTAAACAATGTACCTGTCCCTCCATTCTCTGCCTACACAATGTCCATGCCAGTCCATTCTCTGCTTACACATTGTCCATGTCCCTCCATTCTCTCCTTACACAATGCCCATGTGCCTCCATTCTCTGCCTACAGAATGTCCCTGTCCCTCCAATCTCTGCCTACACAATGCCCATGTCCCTCCATTCTCTGCCTACACATTGTCCCTGTCTCTCCATTCTCAGCTTACGCAATGTCCCTGTCCCTCCATTCTCTGCCTACACATTGTCACTGTCCCTCCATTCTCTGCCTACACAATGTCCATGTCCCCCATTCTCTGCCTACACAATGTCCCTGTCCCTCCATTCTGTGCTTACACAATGTCCCTGTCCCTCCATTCTCTGCTTAAACAATGTCCATGTCCCCCCATTCTGTGCCTATACAATGTCCATGTCCCTCCATTCTCTGCCTACACATTGCCACTGTCCCGCCTTTCTCTGCCTACAGAATGTCCATGTCCCCCATTCTCTGCCTACACAATGTCCCTGTCCCTCCATTCTGTGCTTACGCGATGTCCCTGTCCCTCCATTCTCTGCTTAAACAATGTCCATGTCGCCCATTCTGTGCCTATACAATGTCCATGTACCTCCATTGTCTGCCTACACAATGTCCATGTCCCCCATTCGCTGCCTACACAATGTACATGTCCTTCCATTCTCTGAATACACAATGTCCATGTACCTCCATTCTCTTCTTACACAATGTCCATGTCCCTCCATTCTCTGCCTACACATTGCCACTGTCCCGCCATTCTCTGCCTACACAATGTCCATGTCCCCCATTCTCTGCCTACACAATGTCCCTGTCCCTCCATTCTGTGCTTACACGATGTCCCTGTCCCTCCATTCACTGCCCACACAGTGTCCATGTCCCTCAATTCTTTGCCTACACAATGTCCCTGTCCCTCCATTCTCTGCCTACAGATTGTCCCTGTCCCTCCATTCTCTGCCTACACAATGACCGTTTCCCTCCATTCTCTGCTTACACAATGTCCATGTCCCCCCATTCTGTACCGACACAATGTCCATGTCCCACCATTCTCTGCCTACAGAATGTCCATGCCCCCATTCCCTGCCTACACAATGTCCATGTCCCTACCTTCTCTGCATACACAATGTCCATGTCCCTCCATTCTCTGCTTACACAATGTTCCTGTCCCTCCATTCTCTGCCTACACACTGTCCTTGTCCCTCCATTCTCTGCTTACACAATGTCCATGTCCCCCCATTCTGTGCCTACACAATGTACATGTCCCACCATTCTCTGCCTACAGAATGTCCATGCCCCCATTCCCTGCCTACACAATGTCCATGTCCCTCCCTTCTCTGCATACACAATGTCCATGTCGGTCCATTCTCTGCTTACACAATGTTCCTGTCCCTCCATTCTCTGCCTACACACTGTCACTGTCCCTTCATTCTCTGGCCACACAACGTCCATGTCCCTCCATTCTCTGCCTAAACATTTTTCCTGTCCCTCCAATCTCTGCCTACACATTGTCAATGTCCCTCCATTCTCTGCCTACACAATGTCCATGTCCCTCCATTCTCTGCCCACACAATGCCCATGTCCCTCCTTTTGCTGCCTACACAATGTCCCTGTCCCTCCAGTCTCTGCCTAAACAATGTACCTGTCCCTCCATTCTCTGCTTACACAATGTCCATGTCCCCCCCATTCTCTGCCTACACAATGTCCATGTCCCCCATTCTCTGCCTACACAATGTCCCTGTCCGTCAATTCTGAGCTTTCACAATGTCCCTGTCCCTCCATTCTCTGCTTAAACAATGTCCATGTCACCCCATTCTATGCCTACACAACGTCCATGTCCCTCCATTCTCTGCCCACACAGTGTCCATGTCCCTCAATTCATTGCCTACACAATGTCCCTGTCCCTCCATTCTCTGCCTTCACATTGTCCCTATCCCGCCATTCTCTGCCTGCACAGACCGTTTCCCTCCATTCTCTGCTTACACAATGTCCATGTACCCCCATTCTGTGCCTACACAATGTCCATGTCCCCCATTCCCTGCCTACACAATGTCCATGTCACTCCATTCTCTGCTTACACAATGTTCCTGTCCCTCCATTCTCTGCCTACACACTGTCACTGTCCCTTCATTCTCTGGCCACACAACGTCCATGTCCCTCCATTCTCTGCCTAAACATTTTTCCTGTCCCTCCAATCTCTGCCTACACATTGTCAATGTCCCTCCATTCTCTGCCTACACAATGTCCATGTCCCTCCATTCTCTGCCCACACAATGCCCATGTCCCTCCTTTTGCTGCCTACACAATGTCCCTGTCCCTCCAGTCTCTGCCTAAACAATGTACCTGTCCCTCCATTCTCTGCTTACACAATGTCCATGTCCCCCCCATTCTCTGCCTACACAATGTCCATGTCCCCCATTCTCTGCCTACACAATGTCCCTGTCCGTCAATTCTGAGCTTTCACAATGTCCCTATCCCGCCATTCTCTGCCTGCACAGACCGTTTCCCTCCATTCTCTGCTTACACAATGTCCATGTACCCCCATTCTGTGCCTACACAATGTCCATGTCCCTCCATTCGCTGCCTACACTATGTCCATGTCCCCCATTCCCTGCCTACACAATGTCCATGTCCCTCCCTTCTCTGCATACACAATGTTCCTGTCCCTCCATTCTCTGCCTACACATTGTCACTGTCCCTCCATTCTCTGCCTACAAAATGTCCATGTCCCTCCATGCTCTGCCCACACAATGTCCATGTCCCTCCATTTGCTGCCTACACAATGTCCCTGTCCCTCCATTCTCTGCCTAAACAAAGTACCTGTCCCTCCATTCTCTGCGCACACAATGTCTAAGTCCCTCCATTCTCTGCCTACTCAATGTCCCTGTCCCTCCATTCTCTGCCTACACAATGTCCATGTCCCTCCATTCTCTGCTTACACAATATTCATATCCCTCCATTCTCTGCTTACACAATGTCCCTATCCCCCCATTCTCTGCCTACACAATGTCCATGTCACTCCATTCTCTGCCTACACAATGTAACTGTTCCACCTTTATCTGCCTACACATTGTCCCTGTCCCTCCATTCTCTGCTTACACAATGTCCATGTCCCCCATTCTCTGCCTACACAATGTCCCTGTCCCTCCATTCTGTGCTTACACAAAGTCCCTGTCCCTCCATTCTCTGCTTAAACAATGTCCATGTCCCCCCATTCTGTGCCTATACAATGTCCATGTACCTCCATTGTCTGCCTACACAATGTCCATGTCCCCCATTCGCTGCCTACACAATGTACATGTCCTTCCATTCTCTGAATACACAATGTCCATGTACCTCCATTCTCTTCTTACACAATGTCCATGTCCCTCCATTCTCTGCCTACACATTGCCACTGTCCCGCCATTCTCTGCCTACACAATGTCCATGTCCCCCATTCTCTGCCTACACAATGTCCCTGTCCCTCCATTCTGTGCTTACACGATGTCCCTGTCCCTCCATTCACTGCCCACACAGTGTCCATGTCCCTCAATTCTTTGCCTACACAATGTCCCTGTCCCTCCATTCTCTACCTACAGATTGTCCCTGTCCCTCCATTCTCTGCCTACACAATGACCGTTTCCCTCCATTCTCTGCTTACACAATGTCCATGTCCCCCCATTCTGTGCCTACACAATGTCCATGTCCCCACATTCTGTGCCTACACAATGTCCATGTCCCACCATTCTCTGCCTACAGAATGTCCATGCCCCCATTCCCTGCCTACACAATGTCCATGTCCCTCCCTTCTCTGCATACACAATGTCCATGTCCTCCCATTCACTGCCTACACATTGTCCGTCCCTCCATTCTCTGCCTACACAATGCCCATTTCCCTCTATTCTCTGCTTACACAATGTGCATGTCCCTCCATTCTCTGCTTATACAATGCCAATGTCCCCCCATCTGTGCCTACATATTGTCCCTGTCCCTCCGTTCTCAGCCTACACTATGTTCTGTCCCTCCATTCTCTGCCTACACGTTGTCACTGTCCCTCCATTTTCTGACAACACCATGTCCATGTCCCTCCACTCTCTGCTTACACTGTCCATGTCCCCTATTCTCTGCCTACACAATGTCCATGTCCCTCCATTCTCTGCCTACACAATGCCAATGTCCCTACATCTCTGCCTGCACATTGTCCCTGTCCCTCCATTCTCAGCCTACACAATGTTCTGTCCCTCCATTCTCTGCCTACACGTTGTCACTGTCCCTCCATTCTCTGCCTACACAATGTCCCTGTCCCTCCATTCTGTGCTTACACAATGTCCCTGTCCCTCCATTCACTGCCCACACAGTGTCCATGTCCCTCAATTCTTTGCCTATACAATGTCCCTGTCCCTCCATTCTCTGCCTACACATTGTCCCTGTCCCTCCATTCTCTGCCTACACAATGACCGTTTCCCTCCATTCTCTGCTTACACAATGTCCATGTCCCACCATTCTGTGCCTACACAATGTCCATGTCCCTCCATTCTCTGCCTACAGAATGTCCATGTCCCCCATTCCCTGCCTACACAATTTCCATGTCCCTCCCTTCTCTGCATAAACAATGTCCATGTCCCTCCATTCTCTGGTTACACAATGTTCCTGTCCCTCCATTCTCTGCCTACAGAATGTCCCTGTCCCTCCAATCTCTGCCTACACAATGCCCATGTCCCTCCATTCTCTGCCTACACATTGTCCCTGTCTCTCCATTCTCAGCTTACGCAATGTCCCTGTCCCTCCATTCTCTGCCTACACATTGTCAGTCCCTCCATTTCTGCCTACACAATGTCCATGTCCCCCATTCTCTGCCTACACAATGTCCCTGTCCCTCCATTCTGTGCTTACACAATGTCCCTGTCCCTCCATTCTCTGCTTAAACAATGTCCATGTCCCCCCATTCTGTGCCTATACAATGTCCATGTCCCTCCATTCTCTGCCTACACATTGCCACTGTCCCGCCTTTCTCTGCCTACAGAATGTCCATGTCCCCCATTCTCTGCCTACACAATGTCCCTGTCCCTCCATTCTGTGCTTACGCGATGTCCCTGTCCCTCCATTCTCTGCTTAAACAATGTCCATGTCGCCCATTCTGTGCCTATACAATGTCCATGTACCTCCATTGTCTGCCTACACAATGTCCATGTCCCCCATTCGCTGCCTACACAATGTACATGTCCTTCCATTCTCTGAATACACAATGTCCATGTACCTCCATTCTCTTCTTACACAATGTCCATGTCCCTCCATTCTCTGCCTACACATTGCCACTGTCCCGCCATTCTCTGCCTACACAATGTCCATGTCCCCCATTCTCTGCCTACACAATGTCCCTGTCCCTCCATTCTGTGCTTACACGATGTCCCTGTCCCTCCATTCACTGCCCACACAGTGTCCATGTCCCTCAATTCTTTGCCTACACAATGTCCCTGTCACTCCATTCTCTGCCTACAGATTGTCCCTGTCCCTCCATTCTCTGCCTACACAATGACCGTTTCCCTCCATTCTCTGCTTACACAATGTCCATGTCCCCCCATTCTGTACCTACACAATGTCCATGTCCCACCATTCTCTGCCTACAGAATGTCCATGCCCCCATTCCCTGCCTACACAATGTCCATGTCCCTCCCTTCTCTGCATACACAATGTCCATGTCCCTCCATTCTCTGCTTACACAATGTTCCTGTCCCTCCATTCTCTGCCTACACACTGTCCTTGTCCCTCCATTCTCTGCTTACACAATGTCCATGTCCCCCCATTCTGTGCCTACACAATGTACATGTCCCACCATTCTCTGCCTACAGAATGTCCATGCCCCCATTCCCTGCCTACACAATGTCCATGTCCCTCCCTTCTCTGCATACACAATGTCCATGTCCCTCCATTCTCTGCTTACACAATGTTCCTGTCCCTCCATTCTCTGCCTACACACTGTCACTGTCCCTTCATTCTCTGGCCACACAACGTCCATGTCCCTCCATTCTCTGCCTAAACATTTTTCCTGTCCCTCCAATCTCTGCCTACACATTGTCAATGTCCCTCCATTCTCTGCCTACACAATGTCCATGTCCCTGCATTCTCTGCCCACACAATGCCCATGTCCCTCCTTTTGCTGCCTACACAATGTCCCTGTCCCTCCAGTCTCTGCCTAAACAATGTACCTGTCCCTCCATTCTCTGCTTACACAATGTCCATGTCCCCCCCATTCTCTGCCTACACAATGTCCATGTCCCCCATTCTCTGCCTACACAATGTCCCTGTCCGTCAATTCTGAGCTTTCACAATGTCCCTGTCCCTCCATTCTCTGCTTAAACAATGTCCATGTCACCCCATTCTATGCCTACACAACGTCCATGTCCCTCCATTCTCTGCCCACACAGTGTCCATGTCCCTCAATTCATTGCCTACACAATGTCCCTGTCCCTCCATTCTCTGCCTTCACATTGTCCCTATCCCGCCATTCTCTGCCTGCACAGACCGTTTCCCTCCATTCTCTGCTTACACAATGTCCATGTACCCCCATTCTGTGCCTACACAATGTCCATGTCCCTCCATTCGCTGCCTACACTATGTCCATGTCCCCCATTCCCTGCCTACACAATGTCCATGTCCCTCCATTCTCTGCTTACACAATGTTCCTGTCCCTCCATTCTCTGCCT
The DNA here is from genome assembly GCF_048418815.1 of Hemitrygon akajei. Taxonomy (NCBI): domain Eukaryota; kingdom Metazoa; phylum Chordata; class Chondrichthyes; order Myliobatiformes; family Dasyatidae; genus Hemitrygon; species Hemitrygon akajei. Next base: position 158,253,752 of record NC_133125.1, read on the forward strand.
ACACACTGTCACTGTCCCTTCATTCTCTGGCCACACAACGTCCATGTCCCTCCATTCTCTGCCTAAACATTTTTCCTGTCCCTCCAATCTCTGCCTACACATTGTCAATGTCCCTCCATTCTCTGCCTACACAATGTCCATGTCCCTCCATTCTCTGCCCACACAATGCCCATGTCCCTCCTTTTGCTGCCTACACAATGTCCCTGTCCCTCCAGTCTCTGCCTAAACAATGTACCTGTCCCTCCATTCTCTGCTTACACAATGTCCATGTCCCCCCCATTCTCTGCCTACACAATGTCCATGTCCCCCATTCTCTGCCTACACAATGTCCCTGTCCGTCAATTCTGAGCTTTCACAATGTCCCTATCCCGCCATTCTCTGCCTGCACAGACCGTTTCCCTCCATTCTCTGCTTACACAATGTCCATGTACCCCCATTCTGTGCCTACACAATGTCCATGTCCCTCCATTCGCTGCCTACACTATGTCCATGTCCCCCATTCCCTGCCTACACAATGTCCATGTCCCTCCCTTCTCTGCATACACAATGTTCCTGTCCCTCCATTCTCTGCCTACACATTGTCACTGTCCCTCCATTCTCTGCCTACAAAATGTCCATGTCCCTCCATTCTCTGCCCACACAATGTCCATGTCCCTCCATTTGCTGCCTACACAATGTCCCTGTCCCTCCATTCTCTGCCTAAACAAAGTACCTGTCCCTCCATTCTCTGCGTACACAATGTCTAATTCCCTCCATTCTCTGCCTACTCAATGTCCCTGTCCCTCCATTCTCTGCCTACACAATGTCCATGTCCCTCCATTCTCTGCTTACACAATATTCATATCCCTCCATTCTCTGCTTACACAATGTCCCTATCCCCCCATTCTCTGCCAACACAATGTCCATGTCACTCCATTCTCTGCCTACACAATGTAACTGTTCCACCATTATCTGCCTACACATTGTCCCTGTCCCTCCATTCTCTGCTTACACAATGTCCATGTCCCCCATTCTCTGCCTACACAATGTCCCTGTCCCTCCATTCTGTGCTTACACAAAGTCCCTGTCCCTCCATTCTCTGCTTAAACAATGTCCATGTCCCCCCATTCTGTGCCTATACAATGTCCATGTACCTCCATTGTCTGCCTACACAATGTCCATGTCCTCCATTCGCTGCCTACACAATGTACATGTCCTTCCATTCTCTGAATACACAATGTCCATGTACCTCCATTCTCTTCTTACACAATGTCCATGTCCCTCCATTCTCTGCCTACACATTGCCACTGTCCCGCCATTCTCTGCCTACACAATGTCCATGTCCCCCATTCTCTGCCTACACAATGTCCCTGTCCCTCCATTCTGTGCTTACACGATGTCCCTGTCCCTCCATTCACTGCCCACACAGTGTCCATGTCCCTCAATTCTTTGCCTACACAATGTCCCTGTCCCTCCATTCTCTACCTACAGATTGTCCCTGTCCCTCCATTCTCTGCCTACACAATGACCGTTTCCCTCCATTCTCTGCTTACACAATGTCCATGTCCCCACATTCTGTGCCTACACAATGTCCATGTCCCACCATTCTCTGCCTACAGAATGTCCATGCCCCCATTCCCTGCCTGCACAATGTCCATGTCCCTCCCTTCTCTGCATACACAATGTCCATGTCCTCCCATTCACTGCCTACACATTGTCCGTCCCTCCATTCTCTGCCTACACAATGCCCATTTCCCTCTATTCTCTGCTTACACAATGTGCATGTCCCTCCATTCTCTGCTTGTACTATGCCAATGTCCCCCCATCTGTGCCTACATATTGTCCCTGTCCCTCCGTTCTCAGCCTACACTATGTTCTGTCCCTCCATTCTCTGCCTACACGTTGTCACTGTCCCTCCATTTTCTGACAACACCATGTCCATGTCCCTCCACTCTCTGCTTACACTGTCCATGTCCCCTATTCTCTGCCTACACAATGTCCATGTCCCTACATTCTCTGCCTACACAATGCCAATGTCCCTACATCTCTGCCTGCACATTGTCCCTGTCCCTCCATTCTCAGCCTACACAATGTTCTGTCCCTCCATTCTCTGCCTACACGTTGTCACTGTCCCTCCATTCTCTGCCTACACAATGTCCCTGTCCCTCCATTCTGTGCTTACACAATGTCCCTGTCCCTCCATTCACTGCCCACACAGTGTCCATGTCCCTCAATTCTTTGCCTATACAATGTCCCTGTCCCTCCATTCTCTGCCTACACATTGTCCCTGTCCCTCCATTCTCTGCCTACACAATGACCGTTTCCCTCCATTCTCTGCTTACACAATGTCCATGTCCCACCATTCTGTGCCTACACAATGTCCATGTCCCTCCATTCTCTGCCTACAGAATGTCCATGTCCCCCATTCCCTGCCTACACAATTTCCATGTCCCTCCCTTCTCTGCATAAACAATGTCCATGTCCCTCCATTCTCTGGTTACACAATGTTCCTGTCCCTCCATTCTCTGCCTACACACTGTCACTGTCCCTTCATTCTCTGGCCACACAACGTCCATGTCCCTCCATTCTCTGCCTAAACATTGTCAATGTCCCTCCATTCTCTGCCTACACAATGTCCATGTCCCTCCATTCTCTGCCCACACAATGTCCATGTCCCTCCTTTTGCTGCCTACACAATGTCCCTGTCCCTCCATTCTCTGCCTAAACAATGTACCTGTCCCTCCATTCTGTGCTTACACAATGTCCATGTCCCCCCATTCTCTGCCTACACAATGTCCATGCCAGTCCATTCTCTGCTTACACATTGTCCATGTCCCTCCATTCTCTCCTTACACAATGTCCATGTCCCTCCAATCTCTGCCTACACAATGCCCATGTCCCTCCATTCTATGCCTACACGTTGTCCCTGTCTCTCCATTCTCAGCTTACACAATGTCCCTGTCCCTTCATTCTCTGCCTACACATTGTCACTGTCCCTCCATTCTCTGCCTACACAATGTCCATGTCCCCCATTCTCTGCCTACACAATGTCCCTGTCCCTCCATTCTGTGCTTACACAAAGTCCCTGTCCCTCCATTCTCTGCTTAAACAATGTCCATGTCCCCCCATTCTGTGCCTATACAATGACCATGTACCTCCATTGTCTGCCTACACATTGCCACTGTCCCGCCATTCTCTGCCTACACAATGTCCATGTCCCCCATTCTCTGCCTACACAATGTCCCTGTCCCTCCATTCTGTGCTTACACGATGTCCCTGTCCCTCCATTCACTGCCCACACAGTGTCCATGTCCCTCAATTCTTTGCCTACACAATGTCCCTGTCCCTCCATTCTCTACCTACAGATTGTCCCTGTCCCTCCATTCTCTGCCTACACAATGACCGTTTCCCTCCATTCTCTGCTTACACAATGTCCATGTCCCCCCATTCTGTGCCTACACAATGTCCATGTCCCCACATTCTGTGCCTACACAATGTCCATGTCCCACCATTCTCTGCCTACAGAATGTCCATGCCCCCATTCCCTGCCTACACAATGTCCATGTCCCTCCCTTCTCTGCATACACAATGTCCATGTCCTCCCATTCACTGCCTACACATTGTCCGTCCCTCCATTCTCTGCCTACACAATGCCCATTTCCCTCTATTCTCTGCTTACACAATGTGCATGTCCCTCCATTCTCTGCTTATACAATGCCAATGTCCCCCCATCTGTGCCTACATATTGTCCCTGTCCCTCCGTTCTCAGCCTACACTATGTTCTGTCCCTCCATTCTCTGCCTACACGTTGTCACTGTCCCTCCATTTTCTGACAACACCATGTCCATGTCCCTCCACTCTCTGCTTACACTGTCCATGTCCCCTATTCTCTGCCTACACAATGTCCATGTCCCTCCATTCTCTGCCTACACAATGCCAATGTCCCTACATCTCTGCCTGCACATTGTCCCTGTCCCTCCATTCTCAGCCTACACAATGTTCTGTCCCTCCATTCTCTGCCTACACGTTGTCACTGTCCCTCCATTCTCTGCCTACACAATGTCCCTGTCCCTCCATTCTGTGCTTACACAATGTCCCTGTCCCTCCATTCACTGCCCACACAGTGTCCATGTCCCTCAATTCTTTGCCTATACAATGTCCCTGTCCCTCCATTCCCTGCCTACACATTGTCCCTGTCCCTCCATTCTCTGCCTACACAATGACCGTTTCCCTCCATTCTCTGCTTACACAATGTCCATGTCCCACCATTCTGTGCCTACACAATGTCCATGTCCCTCCATTCTCTGCCTACAGAATGTCCATGTCCCCCATTCCCTGCCTACACAATGTCCATGTCCCTCCCTTCTCTGCATACACAATGTCCATGTCCTCCCATTCACTGCCTACACATTGTCCGTCCCTCCATTCTCTGCCTACACAATGCCCATTTCCCTCTATTCTCTGCTTACACAATGTGCATGTCCCTCCATTCTCTGCTTGTACTATGCCAATGTCCCCCCATCTGTGCCTACATATTGTCCCTGTCCCTCCGTTCTCAGCCTACACTATGTTCTGTCCCTCCATTCTCTGCCTACACGTTGTCACTGTCCCTCCATTTTCTGACAACACCATGTCCATGTCCCTCCACTCTCTGCTTACACTGTCCATGTCCCCTATTCTCTGCCTACACAATGTCCATGTCCCTACATTCTCTGCCTACACAATGCCAATGTCCCTACATCTCTGCCTGCACATTGTCCCTGTCCCTCCATTCTCAGCCTACACAATGTTCTGTCCCTCCATTCTCTGCCTACACGTTGTCACTGTCCCTCCATTCTCTGCCTACACAATGTCCCTGTCCCTCCATTCTGTGCTTACACAATGTCCCTGTCCCTCCATTCACTGCCCACACAGTGTCCATGTCCCTCAATTCTTTGCCTATACAATGTCCCTGTCCCTCCATTCTCTGCCTACACATTGTCCCTGTCCCTCCATTCTCTGCCTACACAATGACCGTTTCCCTCCATTCTCTGCTTACACAATGTCCATGTCCCACCATTCTGTGCCTACACAATGTCCATGTCCCTCCATTCTCTGCCTACAGAATGTCCATGTCCCCCATTCCCTGCCTACACAATTTCCATGTCCCTCCCTTCTCTGCATAAACAATGTCCATGTCCCTCCATTCTCTGGTTACACAATGTTCCTGTCCCTCCATTCTCTGCCTACACACTGTCACTGTCCCTTCATTCTCTGGCCACACAACGTCCATGTCCCTCCATTCTCTGCCTAAACATTGTCAATGTCCCTCCATTCTCTGCCTACACAATGTCCATGTCCCTCCATTCTCTGCCCACACAATGTCCATGTCCCTCCTTTTGCTGCCTACACAATGTCCCTGTCCCTCCATTCTCTGCCTAAACAATGTACCTGTCCCTCCATTCTGTGCTTACACAATGTCCATGTCCCCCCATTCTCTGCCTACACAATGTCCATGCCAGTCCATTCTCTGCTTACACATTGTCCATGTCCCTCCATTCTCTCCTTACACAATGTCCATGTCCCTCCAATCTCTGCCTACACAATGCCCATGTCCCTCCATTCTATGCCTACACATTGTCCCTGTCTCTCCATTCTCAGCTTACACAATGTCCCTGTCCCTTCATTCTCTGCCTACACATTGTCACTGTCCCTCCATTCTCTGCCTACACAATGTCCATGTCCCCCATTCTCTGCCTACACAATGTCCCTGTCCCTCCATTCTGTGCTTACACAAAGTCCCTGTCCCTCCATTCTCTGCTTAAACAATGTCCATGTCCCCCCATTCTGTGCCTATACAATGACCATGTACCTCCATTGTCTGCCTACACAATGTCCATGTCCCCCCATTCGCTGCCTACACAATGTACATGTCCTTCCATTCTCTGAATACACAATGTCCATGTACCTCCATTCTCTTCTTACACAATGTCCATGTCCCTCCATTCTCTGCCTACACATTGCCACTGTCCCGCCATTCTCTGCCTACACAATGTCCATGTCCCCCATTCTCTGCCTACACAATGTCCCTGTCCCTCCATTCTGTGCTTACACGATGTCCCTGTCCCTCCATTCACTGCCCACACAGTGTCCATGTCCCTCAATTCTTTGCCTACACAATGTCCCTGTCCCTCCATTCTCTACCTACAGATTGTCCCTGTCCCTCCATTCTCTGCCTACACAATGACCGTTTCCCTCCATTCTCTGCTTACACAATGTCCATGTCCCCCCATTCTGTGCCTACACAATGTCCATGTCCCCACATTCTGTGCCTACACAATGTCCATGTCCCACCATTCTCTGCCTACAGAATGTCCATGCCCCCATTCCCTGCCTACACAATGTCCATGTCCCTCCCTTCTCTGCATACACAATGTCCATGTCCTCCCATTCACTGCCTACACATTGTCCGTCCCTCCATTCTCTGCCTACACAATGCCCATTTCCCTCTATTCTCTGCTTACACAATGTGCATGTCCCTCCATTCTCTGCTTATACAATGCCAATGTCCCCCCATCTGTGCCTACATATTGTCCCTGTCCCTCCGTTCTCAGCCTACACTATGTTCTGTCCCTCCATTCTCTGCCTACACGTTGTCACTGTCCCTCCATTTTCTGACAACACCATGTCCATGTCCCTCCACTCTCTGCTTACACTGTCCATGTCCCCTATTCTCTGCCTACACAATGTCCATGTCCCTCCATTCTCTGCCTACACAATGCCAATGTCCCTACATCTCTGCCTGCACATTGTCCCTGTCCCTCCATTCTCAGCCTACACAATGTTCTGTCCCTCCATTCTCTGCCTACACGTTGTCACTGTCCCTCCATTCTCTGCCTACACAATGTCCCTGTCCCTCCATTCTGTGCTTACACAATGTCCCTGTCCCTCCATTCACTGCCCACACAGTGTCCATGTCCCTCAATTCTTTGCCTATACAATGTCCCTGTCCCTCCATTCTCTGCCTACACATTGTCCCTGTCCCTCCATTCTCTGCCTACACAATGACCGTTTCCCTCCATTCTCTGCTTACACAATGTCCATGTCCCACCATTCTGTGCCTACACAATGTCCATGTCCCTCCATTCTCTGCCTACAGAATGTCCATGTCCCCCATTCCCTGCCTACACAATTTCCATGTCCGTCCCTTCTCTGCATAAACAATGTCCATGTCCCTCCATTCTCTGGTTACACAATGTTCCTGTCCCTCCATTCTCTGCCTACAGAATGTCCCTGTCCCTCCAATCTCTGCCTACACAATGCCCATGTCCCTCCATTCTCTGCCTACACATTGTCCCTGTCTCTCCATTCTCAGCTTACGCAATGTCCCTGTCCCTCCATTCTCTGCCTACACATTGTCAGTCCCTCCATTTCTGCCTACACAATGTCCATGTCCCCCATTCTCTGCCTACACAATGTCCCTGTCCCTCCATTCTGTGCTTACACAATGTCCCTGTCCCTCCATTCTCTGCTTAAACAATGTCCATGTCCCCCCATTCTGTGCCTATACAATGTCCATGTCCCTCCATTCTCTGCCTACACATTGCCACTGTCCCGCCTTTCTCTGCCTACAGAATGTCCATGTCCCCCATTCTCTGCCTACACAATGTCCCTGTCCCTCCATTCTGTGCTTACGCGATGTCCCTGTCCCTCCATTCTCTGCTTAAACAATGTCCATGTCGCCCATTCTGTGCCTATACAATGTCCATGTACCTCCATTGTCTGCCTACACAATGTCCATGTCCCCCATTCGCTGCCTACACAATGTACATGTCCTTCCATTCTCTGAATACACAATGTCCCTGTCCCTCCATTCTGTGCTTACACGATGTCCCTGTCCCTCCATTCACTGCCCACACAGTGTCCATGTCCCTCAATTCTTTGCCTACACAATGTCCCTGTCACTCCATTCTCTGCCTACAGATTGTCCCTGTCCCTCCATTCTCTGCCTACACAATGACCGTTTCCCTCCATTCTCTGCTTACACAATGTCCATGTCCCCCCATTCTGTACCTACACAATGTCCATGTCCCACCATTCTCTGCCTACAGAATGTCCATGCCCCCATTCCCTGCCTACACAATGTCCATGTCCCTCCCTTCTCTGCATACACAATGTCCATGTCCCTCCATTCTCTGCTTACACAATGTTCCTGTCCCTCCATTCTCTGCCTACACACTGTCCTTGTCCCTCCATTCTCTGCTTACACAATGTCCATGTCCCCCCATTCTGTGCCTACACAATGTACATGTCCCACCATTCTCTGCCTACAGAATGTCCATGCCCCCATTCCCTGCCTACACAATGTCCATGTCCCTCCCTTCTCTGCATACACAATGTCCATGTCCCTCCATTCTCTGCTTACACAATGTTCCTGTCCCTCCATTCTCTGCCTACACACTGTCACTGTCCCTTCATTCTCTGGCCACACAACGTCCATGTCCCTCCATTCTCTGCCTAAACATTTTTCCTGTCCCTCCAATCTCTGCCTACACATTGTCAATGTCCCTCCATTCTCTGCCTACACAATGTCCATGTCCCTGCATTCTCTGCCCACACAATGCCCATGTCCCTCCTTTTGCTGCCTACACAATGTCCCTGTCCCTCCAGTCTCTGCCTAAACAATGTACCTGTCCCTCCATTCTCTGCTTACACAATGTCCATGTCCCCCCCATTCTCTGCCTACACAATGTCCATGTCCCCCATTCTCTGCCTACACAATGTCCCTGTCCGTCAATTCTGAGCTTTCACAATGTCCCTGTCCCTCCATTCTCTGCTTAAACAATGTCCATGTCACCCCATTCTATGCCTACACAACGTCCATGTCCCTCCATTCTCTGCCCACACAGTGTCCATGTCCCTCAATTCATTGCCTACACAATGTCCCTGTCCCTCCATTCTCTGCCTTCACATTGTCCCTATCCCGCCATTCTCTGCCTGCACAGACCGTTTCCCTCCATTCTCTGCTTACACAATGTCCATGTACCCCCATTCTGTGCCTACACAATGTCCATGTCCCTCCATTCGCTGCCTACACTATGTCCATGTCCCCCATTCCCTGCCTACACAATGTCCATGTCCCTCCATTCTCTGCTTACACAATGTTCCTGTCCCTCCATTCTCTGCCTACACACTGTCACTGTCCCTTCATTCTCTGGCCACACAACGTCCATGTCCCTCCATTCTCTGCCTAAACATTTTTCCTGTCCCTCCAATCTCTGCCTACACATTGTCAATGTCCCTCCATTCTCTGCCTACACAATGTCCATGTCCCTCCATTCTCTGCCCACACAATGCCCATGTCCCTCCTTTTGCTGCCTACACAATGTCCCTGTCCCTCCAGTCTCTGCCTAAACAATGTACCTGTCCCTCCATTCTCTGCTTACACAATGTCCATGTCCCCCCCATTCTCTGCCTACACAATGTCCATGTCCCCCATTCTCTGCCTACACAATGTCCCTGTCCGTCAATTCTGAGCTTTCACAATGTCCCTATCCCGCCATTCTCTGCCTGCACAGACCGTTTCCCTCCATTCTCTGCTTACACAATGTCCATGTACCCCCATTCTGTGCCTACACAATGTCCATGTCCCTCCATTCGCTGCCTACACTATGTCCATGTCCCCCATTCCCTGCCTACACAATGTCCATGTCCCTCCCTTCTCTGCATACACAATGTTCCTGTCCCTCCATTCTCTGCCTACACATTGTCACTGTCCCTCCATTCTCTGCCTACAAAATGTCCATGTCCCTCCATTCTCTGCCCACACAATGTCCATGTCCCTCCATTTGCTGCCTACACAATGTCCCTGTCCCTCCATTCTCTGCCTAAACAAAGTACCTGTCCCTCCATTCTCTGCGTACACAATGTCTAATTCCCTCCATTCTCTGCCTACTCAATGTCCCTGTCCCTCCATTCTCTGCCTACACAATGTCCATGTCCCTCCATTCTCTGCTTACACAATATTCATATCCCTCCATTCTCTGCTTACACAATGTCCCTATCCCCCCATTCTCTGCCAACACAATGTCCATGTCACTCCATTCTCTGCCTACACAATGTAACTGTTCCACCATTATCTGCCTACACATTGTCCCTGTCCCTCCATTCTCTGCTTACACAATGTCCATGTCCCCCATTCTCTGCCTACACAATGTCCCTGTCCCTCCATTCTGTGCTTACACAAAGTCCCTGTCCCTCCATTCTCTGCTTAAACAATGTCCATGTCCCCCCATTCTGTGCCTATACAATGTCCATGTACCTCCATTGTCTGCCTACACAATGTCCATGTCCCCCATTCGCTGCCTACACAATGTACATGTCCTTCCATTCTCTGAATACACAATGTCCATGTACCTCCATTCTCTTCTTACACAATGTCCATGTCCCTCCATTCTCTGCCTACACATTGCCACTGTCCCGCCATTCTCTGCCTACACAATGTCCATGTCCCCCATTCTCTGCCTACACAATGTCCCTGTCCCTCCATTCTGTGCTTACACGATGTCCCTGTCCCTCCATTCACTGCCCACACAGTGTCCATGTCCCTCAATTCTTTGCCTACACAATGTCCCTGTCCCTCCATTCTCTACCTACAGATTGTCCCTGTCCCTCCATTCTCTGCCTACACAATGACCGTTTCCCTCCATTCTCTGCTTACACAATGTCCATGTCCCCACATTCTGTGCCTACACAATGTCCATGTCCCACCATTCTCTGCCTACAGAATGTCCATGCCCCCATTCCCTGCCTACACAATGTCCATGTCCCTCCCTTCTCTGCATACACAATGTCCATGTCCTCCCATTCACTGCCTACACATTGTCCGTCCCTCCATTCTCTGCCTACACAATGCCCATTTCCCTCTATTCTCTGCTTACACAATGTGCATGTCCCTCCATTCTCTGCTTGTACTATGCCAATGTCCCCCCATCTGTGCCTACATATTGTCCCTGTCCCTCCGTTCTCAGCCTACACTATGTTCTGTCCCTCCATTCTCTGCCTACACGTTGTCACTGTCCCTCCATTTTCTGACAACACCATGTCCATGTCCCTCCACTCTCTGCTTACACTGTCCATGTCCCCTATTCTCTGCCTACACAATGTCCATGTCCCTACATTCTCTGCCTACACAATGCCAATGTCCCTACATCTCTGCCTGCACATTGTCCCTGTCCCTCCATTCTCAGCCTACACAATGTTCTGTCCCTCCATTCTCTGCCTACACGTTGTCACTGTCCCTCCATTCTCTGCCTACACAATGTCCCTGTCCCTCCATTCTGTGCTTACACAATGTCCCTGTCCCTCCATTCACTGCCCACACAGTGTCCATGTCCCTCAATTCTTTGCCTATACAATGTCCCTGTCCCTCCATTCTCTGCCTACACATTGTCCCTGTCCCTCCATTCTCTGCCTACACAATGACCGTTTCCCTCCATTCTCTGCTTACACAATGTCCATGTCCCACCATTCTGTGCCTACACAATGTCCATGTCCCTCCATTCTCTGCCTACAGAATGTCCATGTCCCCCATTCCCTGCCTACACAATTTCCATGTCCCTCCCTTCTCTGCATAAACAATGTCCATGTCCCTCCATTCTCTGGTTACACAATGTTCCTGTCCCTCCATTCTCTGCCTACACACTGTCACTGTCCCTTCATTCTCTGGCCACACAACGTCCATGTCCCTCCAATCTGCCTAAACATTGTCAATGTCCCTCCATTCTCTGCCTACACAATGTCCATGTCCCTCCATTCTCTGCCCACACAATGTCCATGTCCCTCCTTTTGCTGCCTACACAATGTCCCTGTCCCTCCATTCTCTGCCTAAACAATGTACCTGTCCCTCCATTCTGTGCTTACACAATGTCCATGTCCCCCCATTCTCTGCCTACACAATGTCCATGCCAGTCCATTCTCTGCTTACACATTGTCCATGTCCCTCCATTCTCTCCTTACACAATGTCCATGTCCCTCCAATCTCTGCCTACACAATGCCCATGTCCCTCCATTCTATGCCTACACATTGTCCCTGTCTCTCCATTCTCAGCTTACACAATGTCCCTGTCCCTTCATTCTCTGCCTACACATTGTCACTGTCCCTCCATTCTCTGCCTACACAATGTCCATGTCCCCCATTCTCTGCCTACACAATGTCCCTGTCCCTCCATTCTGTGCTTACACAAAGTCCCTGTCCCTCCATTCTCTGCTTAAACAATGTCCATGTCCCCCCATTCTGTGCCTATACAATGACCATGTACCTCCATTGTCTGCCTACACAATGTCCATGTCCCCCCATTCGCTGCCTACACAATGTACATGTCCTTCCATTCTCTGAATACACAATGTCCATGTACCTCCATTCTCTTCTTACACAATGTCCATGTCCCTCCATTCTCTGCCTACACATTGCCACTGTCCCGCCATTCTCTGCCTACACAATGTCCATGTCCCCCATTCTCTGCCTACACAATGTCCCTGTCCCTCCATTCTGTGCTTACACGATGTCCCTGTCCCTCCATTCACTGCCCACACAGTGTCCATGTCCCTCAATTCTTGGCCTACACAATGTCCCTGTCCCTCCATTCTCTGCCTACAGATTGTCGCTGTCCCTCCATTCTCTGCCTACACAATGACCGTTTCCCTCCATTCTCTGCTTACACAATGTCCATGTCCCCCCATTCTGTACCTACACAATGTCCATGTCCCACCATTCTCTGCCTACAGAATGTCCATGCCCCCATTCCCTGCCTACACAATGTCCATGTCCCTCCCTTCTCTGCATACACAATGTCCATGTCCCTCCATTCTCTGCTTACACAATGTTCCTGTCCCTCCATTCTCTGCCTACACACTGTCACTGTCCCTTCATTCTCTGGCCACACAACGTACATGTCCCTCCATTCTCTGCCTAAACATTTTTCCTGTCCCTCCAATCTCTGCCTACACATTGTCACTGTCCCTCCATTCTCTGCCTACACAATGTCCATGTCCCTCCATTCTCTGCCCACACAATGTCCATGTCCCTCCTTTTGCTGCCTACACAATGTCCCTGTCCTTCCAGTCTCTGCCTAAACAATGTACCTGTCCCTCCATTCTCTGCTTACACAATGTCCATGTCCCCCCCATTCTCTGCCTACACAATGTCCATGCCAGTCCATTCTCTGCTTACACATTGTCCATGTCCCTCCATTCTCTCCTTACACAATGTCCATGTCCCTCCATTCTCTGCCTACAGAATGTCCCTGTCCCTCCAATCTCTGCCTACACAATGCCCATGTCCCTCCATTCTCTGCCTACACATTGTCCCTGTCTCTCCATTCTCAGCTTACGCAATGTCCCTGTCCCTCCATTCTCTGCCTACACATTGTCACTGTCCCTCCATTCTCTGCCTACACAATGTCCCTGTCCCTCCAATCTCTGCCTACACAATGCCCATGTCCCTCCATTCTCTGCCTACACATTGTCCATGTCCCCCCATTCTGTGCCTATACAATGTCCATGTCCCTCCATTCTCTGCCTACACATTGCCACTGTCCCGCCTTTCTCTGCCTACACAATGTCCATGTCCCCCATTCTCTGCCTACACAATGTCCCTGTCCCTCCATTCTGTGCTTACACGATGTCCCTGTCCCTCCATTCTCTGCTTAAACAATGTCCATGTACCCCCAATCTATGCCTACAGAATGTCCCTGTCCCTCCATTCTCTGCTTAAACAATGTCCATGTACCCCCAATCTATGCCTACAGAATGTCCATGTCCCTCCATTCTCTGCCTACACAATGTCCATGTCCCCCATTCTCTGCCTACACAATGCCCATGTCCCTCCATTCTCTTCATACACAATGTCCATGTCCCTCCATTTTCTGCCCACACAATGTCCATGTCCCCCATTCTCTGCCTGCACAATGTCCCTGTCCCTCCATTCTGTGCTTACTCAATGTCCCTGTCCCTCCATTGACTGCTTGATCAATGTCCATGTCCCCCCATTCTGTGCCTACACAATATCCATGTCCCTCCATTCTGTGCTTACTCAATGTCCATGTCCCTCCATTCACGGCCCACACAATGTCCATGTCCCTCCATTCTCTGCCTACAGAATGTTCCCGTCCCTCCGTTCTCTGCCTACACATTGTCCCTGTCCCTCCATTCTCTGCCTACACAATGTCCATGTCCCTCCATTCTCTGCCTACACATTGCCACTGTCCCGCCTTTCTCTGCCTACACAATGTCCATGTCCCCCATTCTCTGCCTACACAATGTCCCTGTCCCTCCATTCTGTGCTTACGCGATGTCCCTGTCCCTCCATTCTCTGCTTAAACAATGTCCATGTCGCCCATTCTGTGCCTATACAATGTCCATGTACCTCCATTGTCTGCCTACACAATGTCCATGTCCCCCATTCGCTGCCTACACAATGTACATGTCCTTCCATTCTCTGAATACACAATGTCCATGTACCTCCATTCTCTTCTTACACAATGTCCATGTCCCTCCATTCTCTGCCTACACATTGCCACTGTCCCGCCATTCTCTGCCTACACAATGTCCATGTCCCCCATTCTCTGCCTACACAATGTCCCTGTCCCTCCATTCTGTGCTTACACGATGTCCCTGTCCCTCCATTCACTGCCCACACAGTGTCCATGTCCCTCAATTCTTTGCCTACACAATGTCCCTGTCCCTCCATTCTCTGCCTACAGATTGTCCCTGACCCTCCATTCTCTGCCTACACAATGACCGTTTCCCTCCATTCTCTGCTTACACAATGTCCATGTCCCCCCATTCTGTACCTACACAATGTCCATGTCCCACCATTCTGTGCCTACAGAATGTCCATGCCCCCATTCCCTGCCTACACAATGTCCATGTCCCTCCCTTCTCTGCATACACAATGTCCATGTCCCTCCATTCTCTGCTTACACAATGTTCCTGTCCCTCCATTCTCTGCCTACACACTGTCCTTGTCCCTCCATTCTCTGCCCACACAATGTCCATGTCCCTCCTTATGCTGCCTACACAATGTCCCTGTCCCTCCAGTCTCTGCCTAAACAATGTACCTGTCCCTCCATTCTCTGCTTACACAATGTCCATGTCCCCCCCATTCTCTGCCTACACAATGTCCATGCCAGTCCATTCTCTGCTTACACATTGTCCATGTCCCTCCATTCTCTCCTTACACAATGTCCATGTCCCTCCATTCTCTGCCTACAGAATGTCCCTGTCCCTCCAATCTCTGCCTACACAATGCCCATGTCCCTCCATTCTCTGCCTACACATTGTCCCTGTCTCTCCATTCTCAGCTTACGCAATGTCCCTGTCCCTCCATTCTCTGCCTACACATTGTCACTGTCCCTCCATTCTCTGCCTACACAATGTCCATGTCCCCCATTCTCTGCCTACACAATGTCCCTGTCCCTCCATTCTGTGCTTACACAATGTCCCTGTCCCTCCATTCTCTGCTTAAACAATGTCCATGTCCCCCCATTCTGTGCCTATACAATGTCCATGTCCCTCCATTCTCTGCCTACACATTGCCACTGTCCCGCCTTTCTCTGCCTACACAATGTCCATGTCCCCCATTCTCTGCCTACACAATGTCCCTGTCCCTCCATTCTGTGCTTACACGATGTCCCTGTCCCTCCATTCTCTGCTTAAACAATGTCCATGTACCCCCAATCTATGCCTACAGAATGTCCATGTCCCTCCATTCTCTGCCTACACAATGTCCATGTCCCCCATTCTCTGCCTACACAATGCCCATGTCCCTCCATTCTCTTCATACACAATGTACATGTCCTTCCATTCTCTGAATACACAATGTCCATGTACCTCCATTCTCTTCTTACACAATGTCCATGTCCCTCCATTCTCTGCCTACACATTGCCACTGTCCCGCCATTCTCTGCCTACACAATGTCCATGTCCCCCATTCTCTGCCTACACAATGTCCCTGTCCCTCCATTCTGTGCTTACACGATGTCCCTGTCCCTCCATTCACTGCCCACACAGTGTTCATGTCCCTCAATTCTTGGCCTACACAATGTCCCTGTCCCTCCATTCTCTGCCTACAGATTGTCCCTGTCCCTCCATTCTCTGCCTACACAATGACCGTTTCCCTCCATTCTCTGCTTACACAATGTCCATGTCCCCCCATTCTGTACCTACACAATGTCCATGTCCCACCATTCTCTGCCTACAGAATGTCCATGCCCCCATTCCCTGCCTACACAATGTCCATGTCCCTCCCTTCTCTGCATACACAATGTCCATGTCCCTCCATTCTCTGCTTACACAATGTTCCTGTCCCTCCATTCTCTGCCTACACACTGTCACTGTCCCTTCATTCTCTGGCCACACAACGTACATGTCCCTCCATTCTCTGCCTAAACATTTTTCCTGTCCCTCCAATCTCTGCCTACACATTGTCACTGTCCCTCCATTCTCTGCCTACACAATGTCCATGTCCCTCCATTCTCTGCCCACACAATGTCCATGTCCCTCCTTTTGCTGCCTACACAATGTCCCTGTCCCTCCAGTCTCTGCCTAAACAATGTACCTGTCCCTCCATTCTCTGCTTACACAATGTCCATGTCCCCCCCATTCTCTGCCTACACAATGTCCATGCCAGTCCATTCTCTGCTTACACATTGTCCATGTCCCTCCATTCTCTCCTTACACAATGTCCATGTCCCTCCATTCTCTGCCTACAGAATGTCCCTGTCCCTCCAATCTCTGCCTACACAATGCCCATGTCCCTCCATTCTCTGCCTACACATTGTCCCTGTCTCTCCATTCTCAGCTTACGCAATGTCCCTGTCCCTCCATTCTCTGCCTACACATTGTCACTGTCCCTCCATTCTCTGCCTACACAATGTCCATGTCCCCCATTCTCTACCTACACAATGTCCCTGTCCCTCCATTCTGTGCTTACACAATGTCCCTGTCCCTCCATTCTCTGCTTAAACAATGTCCATGTCCCCCCATTCTGTGCCTATACAATGTCCATGTCCCTCCATTCTCTGCCTACACATTGCCACTGTCCCGCCTTTCTCTGCCTACACAATGTCCATGTCCCCCATTCTCTGCCTACACAATGTCCCTGTCCCTCCATTCTGTGCTTACACGATGTCCCTGTCCCTCCATTCTCTGCTTAAACAATGTCCATGTACCCCCAATCTATGCCTACAGAATGTCCCTGTCCCTCCATTCTCTGCTTAAACAATGTCCATGTACCCCCAATCTATGCCTACAGAATGTCCATGTCCCTCCATTCTCTGCCTACACAATGTCCATGTCCCCCATTCTCTGCCTACACAATGCCCATGTCCCTCCATTCTCTTCATACACAATGTCCATGTCCCTCCATTTTCTGCCCACGCAATGTCCATGTCCCGCATTCTCTGCCTGCACAATGTCCCTGTCCCTCCATTCTGTGCTTACTCAATGTCCCTGTCCCTCCATTGACTGCTTGATCAATGTCCATGTCCCCCCATTCTGTGCCTACACAATATCCATGTCCCTCCATTCTGTGCTTACTCAATGTCCATGTCCCTCCATTCACGGCCCACACAATGTCCATGTCCCTCCATTCTCTGCCTACAGAATGTTCCCGTCCCTCCGTTCTCTGCCTACACATTGTCCCTGTCCCTCCATTCTCTGCCTACACAATGTCCATGTCCCTCCATTCTCTGCCCACACAATGTCCATGTCCCTCCTTTTGCTGTCTACACAATGTCCCTGTCCCTCCAGTCTCTGCCTAAACAATGTACCTGTCCCTCCATTCTCTGCTTACACAATGTCCATGTCCCCCCCATTCTCTGCCTACACAATGTCCATGCCAGTCCATTCTCAGCTTACACATTGTCCATGTCCCTCCATTCTCTCCTTACACAATGTCCATGTCCCTCCATTCTCTGCCTACAGAATGTCCCTGTCCCTCCAATCTCTGCCTACACAATGCCCATGTCCCTCCATTCTCTGCCTACACATTGTCCCTGTCTCTCCATTCTCAGCTTACGCAATGTCCCTGTCCCTCCATTCTCTGCCTACACATTGTCACTGTCCCTCCATTCTCTGCCTACACAATGTCCATGTCCCCCATTCTCTGCCTACACAATGTCCATGTCCCCCATTCTCTGCCTACACAATGTCCCTGTCTTGTACCTCATTCTCTGAATGTCCATGTCCCCCCCATTCTCTGCCTACACAATGTCCATGCCAGTCCATTCTCAGCTTACACATTGTCCATGTCCCTCCATTCTCTCCTTACACAATGTCCATGTCCCTCCATTCTCTGCCTACACAATGTCCCTGTCCCTCCATTCTGTGCTTACACGATGTCCCTGTCCCTCCATTCACTGCCCACACAGTGTCCATGTCCCTCAATTCTTTGCCTACACAATGTCCCTGTCCCTCCATTCTCTGCCTACAGATTGTCCCTGTCCCTCCATTCTCTGCCTACACAATGACCGTTTCCCTCCATTCTGTGCTTACACGATGTCCCTGTCCCTCCATTCACTGCCCACACAGTGTCCATGTCCCTCAATTCTTTGCCTACACAATGTCCCTGTCCCTCCATTCTCTGCCTACAGATTGTCCCTGTCCCTCCATTCTCTGCCTACACAATGTCCCTGTCCCTCCATTCTGTGCTTACACGATGTCCCTGTCCCTCCATTCACTGCCCACACAATGTCCATGTCCCCCCATTCTGTACCTACACAATGTCCATGTCCCACCATTCTCTGCCTACAGAATGTCCATGCCCCCATTCCCTGCCTACACAATGTCCATTTCCCTCCCTTCTCTGCATACACAATGTCCATGTCCCTCCATTCTCTGCTTACACAATGTTCCTGTCCCTCCATTCTCTGCCTACACACTGTCACTGTCCCTTCATTCTCTGGCCACACAACGTACATGTCCCTCCATTCTCTGCCTAAACATTTTTCCTGTCCCTCCAATCTCTGCCTACACATTGTCACTGTCCCTCCATTCTCTGCCTACACAATGTCCATGTCCCTCCATTCTCTGCCCACACAATGTCCATGTCCCTCCTTTTGCTGCCTACACAATGTCCCTGTCCCTCCAGTCTCTGCCTAAACAATGTACCTGTCCCTCCATTCTCTGCCTACACAATGTCCATGTCCCCCATTCTCTGCCTACACAATGTCCCTGTCCCTCCATTCTGTGCTTACACAATGTCCCTGTCCCTCCATTCTCTGCTTAAACAATGTCCATGTCCCCCCATTCTGTGCCTATACAATGTCCATGTCCCTCCATTCTCTGCCTACACATTGCCACTGTCCCGCCTTTCTCTGCCTACACAATGTCCATGTCCCCCATTCTCTGCCTACACAATGTCCCTGTCCCTCCATTCTGTGCTTACACGATGTCCCTGTCCCTCCATTCTCTGCTTAAACAATGTCCATGTACCCCCAATCTATGCCTACAGAATGTCCATGTCCCTCCATTCTCTGCCTACACAATGTCCATGTCCCCCATTCTCTGCCTACACAATGCCCATGTCCCTCCATTCTCTTCATACACAATGTACATGTCCTTCCATTCTCTGAATACACAATGTCCATGTACCTCCATTCTCTTCTTACACAATGTCCATGTCCCTCCATTCTCTGCCTACACATTGCCACTGTCCCGCCATTCTCTGCCTACACAATGTCCATGTCCCCCATTCTCTGCCTACACAATGTCCCTGTCCCTCCATTCTGTGCTTACACGATGTCCCTGTCCCTCCATTCACTGCCCACACAGTGTTCATGTCCCTCAATTCTTGGCCTACACAATGTCCCTGTCCCTCCATTCTCTGCCTACAGATTGTCCCTGTCCCTCCATTCTCTGCCTACACAATGACCGTTTCCCTCCATTCTCTGCTTACACAATGTCCATGTCCCCCCATTCTGTACCTACACAATGTCCATGTCCCACCATTCTCTGCCTACAGAATGTCCATGCCCCCATTCCCTGCCTACACAATGTCCATGTCCCTCCCTTCTCTGCATACACAATGTCCATGTCCCTCCATTCTCTGCTTACACAATGTTCCTGTCCCTCCATTCTCTGCCTACACACTGTCACTGTCCCTTCATTCTCTGGCCACACAACGTACATGTCCCTCCATTCTCTGCCTAAACATTTTTCCTGTCCCTCCAATCTCTGCCTACACATTGTCACTGTCCCTCCATTCTCTGCCTACACAATGTCCATGTCCCTCCATTCTCTGCCCACACAATGTCCATGTCCCTCCTTTTGCTGCCTACACAATGTCCCTGTCCCTCCAGTCTCTGCCTAAACAATGTACCTGTCCCTCCATTCTCTGCTTACACAATGTCCATGTCCCCCCCATTCTCTGCCTACACAATGTCCATGCCAGTCCATTCTCTGCTTACACATTGTCCATGTCCCTCCATTCTCTCCTTACACAATGTCCATGTCCCTCCATTCTCTGCCTACAGAATGTCCCTGTCCCTCCAATCTCTGCCTACACAATGCCCATGTCCCTCCATTCTCTGCCTACACATTGTCCCTGTCTCTCCATTCTCAGCTTACGCAATGTCCCTGTCCCTCCATTCTCTGCCTACACATTGTCACTGTCCCTCCATTCTCTGCCTACACAATGTCCATGTCCCCCATTCTCTGCCTACACAATGTCCCTGTCCCTCCATTCTGTGCTTACACAATGTCCCTGTCCCTCCATTCTCTGCTTAAACAATGTCCATGTCCCCCCATTCTGTGCCTATACAATGTCCATGTCCCTCCATTCTCTGCCTACACATTGCCACTGTCCCGCCTTTCTCTGCCTACACAATGTCCATGTCCCCCATTCTCTGCCTACACAATGTCCCTGTCCCTCCATTCTGTGCTTACACGATGTCCCTGTCCCTCCATTCTCTGCTTAAACAATGTCCATGTACCCCCAATCTATGCCTACAGAATGTCCCTGTCCCTCCATTCTCTGCTTAAACAATGTCCATGTACCCCCAATCTATGCCTACAGAATGTCCATGTCCCTCCATTCTCTGCCTACACAATGTCCATGTCCCCCATTCTCTGCCTACACAATGCCCATGTCCCTCCATTCTCTTCATACACAATGTCCATGTCCCTCCATTTTCTGCCCACGCAATGTCCATGTCCCGCATTCTCTGCCTGCACAATGTCCCTGTCCCTCCATTCTGTGCTTACTCAATGTCCCTGTCCCTCCATTGACTGCTTGATCAATGTCCATGTCCCCCCATTCTGTGCCTACACAATATCCATGTCCCTCCATTCTGTGCTTACTCAATGTCCATGTCCCTCCATTCACGGCCCACACAATGTCCATGTCCCTCCATTCTCTGCCTACAGAATGTTCCCGTCCCTCCGTTCTCTGCCTACACATTGTCCCTGTCCCTCCATTCTCTGCCTACACAATGTCCATGTCCCTCCATTCTCTGCCCACACAATGTCCATGTCCCTCCTTTTGCTGTCTACACAATGTCCCTGTCCCTCCAGTCTCTGCCTAAACAATGTACCTGTCCCTCCATTCTCTGCTTACACAATGTCCATGTCCCCCCCATTCTCTGCCTACACAATGTCCATGCCAGTCCATTCTCAGCTTACACATTGTCCATGTCCCTCCATTCTCTCCTTACACAATGTCCATGTCCCTCCATTCTCTGCCTACAGAATGTCCCTGTCCCTCCAATCTCTGCCTACACAATGCCCATGTCCCTCCATTCTCTGCCTACACATTGTCCCTGTCTCTCCATTCTCAGCTTACGCAATGTCCCTGTCCCTCCATTCTCTGCCTACACATTGTCACTGTCCCTCCATTCTCTGCCTACACAATGTCCATGTCCCCCATTCTCTGCCTACACAATGTCCATGTCCCCCATTCTCTGCCTACACAATGTCCCTGTCTTGTACCTCATTCTCTGAATGTCCATGTCCCCCCCATTCTCTGCCTACACAATGTCCATGCCAGTCCATTCTCAGCTTACACATTGTCCATGTCCCTCCATTCTCTCCTTACACAATGTCCCTGTCCCTCCATTCTCTGCTTAAACAATGTCCATGTCCCCCCATTCTGTGCCTATACAATGTCCATGTCCCTCCATTCTCTGCCTACACATTGCCACTGTCCCGCCTTTCTCTGCCTACACAATGTCCATGTCCCCCATTCTCTGCCTACACAATGTCCCTGTCCCTCCATTCTGTGCTTACACGATGTCCCTGTCCCTCCATTCTCTGCTTAAACAATGTCCATGTACCCCCAATCTATGCCTACAGAATGTCCATGTCCCTCCATTCTCTGCCTACACAATGTCCATGTCCCCCATTCTCTGCCTACACAATGCCCATGTCCCTCCATTCTCTTCATACACAATGTACATGTCCTTCCATTCTCTGAATACACAATGTCCATGTACCTCCATTCTCTTCTTACACAATGTCCATGTCCCTCCATTCTCTGCCTACACATTGCCACTGTCCCGCCATTCTCTGCCTACACAATGTCCATGTCCCCCATTCTCTGCCTACACAATGTCCCTGTCCCTCCATTCTGTGCTTACACGATGTCCCTGTCCCTCCATTCACTGCCCACACAGTGTTCATGTCCCTCAATTCTTGGCCTACACAATGTCCCTGTCCCTCCATTCTCTGCCTACAGATTGTCCCTGTCCCTCCATTCTCTGCCTACACAATGACCGTTTCCCTCCATTCTCTGCTTACACAATGTCCATGTCCCCCCATTCTGTACCTACACAATGTCCATGTCCCACCATTCTCTGCCTACAGAATGTCCATGCCCCCATTCCCTGCCTACACAATGTCCATGTCCCTCCCTTCTCTGCATACACAATGTCCATGTCCCTCCATTCTCTGCTTACACAATGTTCCTGTCCCTCCATTCTCTGCCTACACACTGTCACTGTCCCTTCATTCTCTGGCCACACAACGTACATGTCCCTCCATTCTCTGCCTAAACATTTTTCCTGTCCCTCCAATCTCTGCCTACACATTGTCACTGTCCCTCCATTCTCTGCCTACACAATGTCCATGTCCCTCCATTCTCTGCCCACACAATGTCCATGTCCCTCCTTTTGCTGCCTACACAATGTCCCTGTCCCTCCAGTCTCTGCCTAAACAATGTACCTGTCCCTCCATTCTCTGCTTACACAATGTCCATGTCCCCCCCATTCTCTGCCTACACAATGTCCATGCCAGTCCATTCTCTGCTTACACATTGTCCATGTCCCTCCATTCTCTCCTTACACAATGTCCATGTCCCTCCATTCTCTGCCTACAGAATGTCCCTGTCCCTCCAATCTCTGCCTACACAATGCCCATGTCCCTCCATTCTCTGCCTACACATTGTCCCTGTCTCTCCATTCTCAGCTTACGCAATGTCCCTGTCCCTCCATTCTCTGCCTACACATTGTCACTGTCCCTCCATTCTCTGCCTACACAATGTCCATGTCCCCCATTCTCTGCCTACACAATGTCCCTGTCCCTCCATTCTGTGCTTACACAATGTCCCTGTCCCTCCATTCTCTGCTTAAACAATGTCCATGTCCCCCCATTCTGTGCCTATACAATGTCCATGTCCCTCCATTCTCTGCCTACACATTGCCACTGTCCCGCCTTTCTCTGCCTACACAATGTCCATGTCCCCCATTCTCTGCCTACACAATGTCCCTGTCCCTCCATTCTGTGCTTACACGATGTCCCTGTCCCTCCATTCTCTGCTTAAACAATGTCCATGTACCCCCAATCTATGCCTACAGAATGTCCCTGTCCCTCCATTCTCTGCTTAAACAATGTCCATGTACCCCCAATCTATGCCTACAGAATGTCCATGTCCCTCCATTCTCTGCCTACACAATGTCCATGTCCCCCATTCTCTGCCTACACAATGCCCATGTCCCTCCATTCTCTTCATACACAATGTCCATGTCCCTCCATTTTCTGCCCACGCAATGTCCATGTCCCGCATTCTCTGCCTGCACAATGTCCCTGTCCCTCCATTCTGTGCTTACTCAATGTCCCTGTCCCTCCATTGACTGCTTGATCAATGTCCATGTCCCCCCATTCTGTGCCTACACAATATCCATGTCCCTCCATTCTGTGCTTACTCAATGTCCATGTCCCTCCATTCACGGCCCACACAATGTCCATGTCCCTCCATTCTCTGCCTACAGAATGTTCCCGTCCCTCCGTTCTCTGCCTACACATTGTCCCTGTCCCTCCATTCTCTGCCTACACAATGTCCATGTCCCTCCATTCTCTGCCCACACAATGTCCATGTCCCTCCTTTTGCTGTCTACACAATGTCCCTGTCCCTCCAGTCTCTGCCTAAACAATGTACCTGTCCCTCCATTCTCTGCTTACACAATGTCCATGTCCCCCCCATTCTCTGCCTACACAATGTCCATGCCAGTCCATTCTCAGCTTACACATTGTCCATGTCCCTCCATTCTCTCCTTACACAATGTCCATGTCCCTCCATTCTCTGCCTACAGAATGTCCCTGTCCCTCCAATCTCTGCCTACACAATGCCCATGTCCCTCCATTCTCTGCCTACACATTGTCCCTGTCTCTCCATTCTCAGCTTACGCAATGTCCCTGTCCCTCCATTCTCTGCCTACACATTGTCACTGTCCCTCCATTCTCTGCCTACACAATGTCCATGTCCCCCATTCTCTGCCTACACAATGTCCATGTCCCCCATTCTCTGCCTACACAATGTCCCTGTCTTGTACCTCATTCTCTGAATGTCCATGTCCCCCCCATTCTCTGCCTACACAATGTCCATGCCAGTCCATTCTCAGCTTACACATTGTCCATGTCCCTCCATTCTCTCCTTACACAATGTCCATGTCCCTCCATTCTCTGCCTACACAATGTCCCTGTCCCTCCATTCTGTGCTTACACGATGTCCCTGTCCCTCCATTCACTGCCCACACAGTGTCCATGTCCCTCAATTCTTTGCCTACACAATGTCCCTGTCCCTCCATTCTCTGCCTACAGATTGTCCCTGTCCCTCCATTCTCTGCCTACACAATGACCGTTTCCCTCCATTCTGTGCTTACACGATGTCCCTGTCCCTCCATTCACTGCCCACACAGTGTCCATGTCCCTCAATTCTTTGCCTACACAATGTCCCTGTCCCTCCATTCTCTGCCTACAGATTGTCCCTGTCCCTCCATTCTCTGCCTACACAATGTCCCTGTCCCTCCATTCTGTGCTTACACGATGTCCCTGTCCCTCCATTCACTGCCCACACAATGTCCATGTCCCCCCATTCTGTACCTACACAATGTCCATGTCCCACCATTCTCTGCCTACAGAATGTCCATGCCCCCATTCCCTGCCTACACAATGTCCATTTCCCTCCCTTCTCTGCATACACAATGTCCATGTCCCTCCATTCTCTGCTTACACAATGTTCCTGTCCCTCCATTCTCTGCCTACACACTGTCACTGTCCCTTCATTCTCTGGCCACACAACGTACATGTCCCTCCATTCTCTGCCTAAACATTTTTCCTGTCCCTCCAATCTCTGCCTACACATTGTCACTGTCCCTCCATTCTCTGCCTACACAATGTCCATGTCCCTCCATTCTCTGCCCACACAATGTCCATGTCCCTCCTTTTGCTGCCTACACAATGTCCCTGTCCCTCCAGTCTCTGCCTAAACAATGTACCTGTCCCTCCATTCTCTGCTTACACAATGTCCATGTCCCCCCCATTCTCTGCCTACACAATGTCCATGCCAGTCCATTCTCTGCTTACACATTGTCCATGTCCCTCCATTCTCTCCTTACACAATGTCCATGTCCCTCCATTCTCTGCCTACAGAATGTCCCTGTCCCTCCAATCTCTGCCAACACAATGCCCATGTCCCTCCATTCTCTGCCTACACATTGTCCCTGTCTCTCCATTCTCAGCTTACGCAATGTCCCTGTCCCTCCATTCTCTGCCTACACATTGTCACTGTCCCTCCATTCTCTGCCTACACAATGTCCATGTCCCCCATTCTCTGCCTACACAATGTCCCTGTCCCTCCATTCTGTGCTTACACAATGTCCCTGTCCCTCCATTCTCTGCTTAAACAATGTCCATGTCCCCCCATTCTGTGCCTATACAATGTCCATGTCCCTCCATTCTCTGCCTACACATTGCCACTGTCCCGCCTTTCTCTGCCTACACAATGTCCATGTCCCCCATTCTCTGCCTACACAATGTCCCTGTCGCTCCATTCTGTGCTTACACGATGTCCCTGTCCCTCCATTCTCTGCTTAAACAATGTCCATGTACCCCCAATCTATGCCTACAGAATGTCCCTGTCCCTCCATTCTCTGCTTAAACAATGTCCATGTACCCCCAATCTATGCCTACAGAATGTCCATGACCCTCCATTCTCTGCCTACACAATGTCCATGTCCCCCATTCTCTGCCTACACAATGCCAATGTCCCTCCATTCTCTTCATACACAATGTCCATGTCCCTCCATTTTCAGCCCACACAATGTCCATGTCCCCCATTCTCTGCCTGCACAATGTCCCTGTCCCTCCATTCTGTGCTTACTCAATGTCCCTGTCCCTCCATTGACTGCTTGATCAATGTCCATGTCCCCCCATTCTGTGCCTACACAATATCCATGTCCCTCCATTCTGTGCTTACTCAATGTCCATGTCCCTCCATTCACGGCCCACACAATGTCCATGTCCCTCCATTCTCTGCCTACAGAATGTTCCCGTCCCTCCGTTCTCTGCCTACACATTGTCCCTGTCCCTCCATTCTCTGCCTACACAATGTCCATGTCCCTCCATTCTCTGCCCACACAATGTCCATGTCCCTCCTTTTGCTGTCTACACAATGTCCCTGTCCCTCCAGGCTCTGCCTAAACAATGTACCTGTCCCTCCATTCTCTGCTTACACAATGTCCATGTCCCCCCCATTCTCTGCCTACACAATGTCCATGCCAGTCCATTCTCAGCTTACACATTGTCCATGTCCCTCCATTCTCTCCTTACACAATGTCCATGTCCCTCCATTCTCTGCCTACAGAATGTCCCTGTCCCTCCAATCTCTGCCTACACAATGCCCATGTCCCTCCATTCTCTGCCTACACATTGTCCCTGTCTCTCCATTCTCAGCTTACGCAATGTCCCTGTCCCTCCATTCTCTGCCTACACATTGTCACTGTCCCTCCATTCTCTGCCTACACAATGTCCATGTCCCCCATTCTCTGCCTACACAATGTCCATGTCCCCCATTCTCTGCCTACACAATGTCCCTGTCTTGTACCTCATTCTCTGAATGTCCATGTCCCCCCCATTCTCTGCCTACACAATGTCCATGCCAGTCCATTCTCAGCTTACACATTGTCCATGTCCCTCCATTCTCTCCTTACACAATGTCCATGTCCCTCCATTCTCTGCCTACACAATGTCCCTGTCCCTCCATTCTGTGCTTACACGATGTCCCTGTCCCTCCATTCACTGCCCACACAGTGTCCATGTCCCTCAATTCTTTGCCTACACAATGTCCCTGTCCCTCCATTCTCTGCCTACAGATTGTCCCTGTCCCTCCATTCTCTGCCTACACAATGACCGTTTCCCTCCATTCTGTGCTTACACGATGTCCCTGTCCCTCCATTCACTGCCCACACAGTGTCCATGTCCCTCAATTCTTTGCCTACACAATGTCCCTGTCCCTCCATTCTCTGCCTACAGATTGTCCCTGTCCCTCCATTCTCTGCCTACACAATGTCCCTGTCCCTCCATTCTGTGCTTACACGATGTCCCTGTCCCTCCATTCACTGCCCACACAATGTCCATGTCCCCCCATTCTGTACCTACACAATGTCCATGTCCCACCATTCTCTGCCTACAGAATGTCCATGCCCCCATTCCCTGCCTACACAATGTCCATTTCCCTCCCTTCTCTGCATACACAATGTCCATGCCCCTCCATTCTCTGCTTACACAATGTTCCTGTCCCTCCATTCTCTGCCTACACACTGTCACTGTCCCTTCATTCTCTGGCCACACAACGTACATGTCCCTCCATTCTCTGCCTAAACATTTTTCCTGTCCCTCCAATCTCTGCCTACACATTGTCACTGTCCCTCCATTCTCTGCCTACACAATGTCCATGTCCCTCCATTCTCTGCCCACACAATGTCCATGTCCCTCCTTTTGCTGCCTACACAATGTCCCTGTCCCTCCAGTCTCTGCCTAAACAATGTACCTGTCCCTCCATTCTCTGCCTACACAATGTCCATGTCCCCCATTCTCTGCCTACACAATGTCCCTGTCCCTCCATTCTGTGCTTACACAATGTCCCTGTCCCTCCATTCTCTGCTTAAACAATGTCCATGTCCCCCCATTCTGTGCCTATACAATGTCCATGTCCCTCCATTCTCTGCCTACACATTGCCACTGTCCCGCCTTTCTCTGCCTACACAATGTCCATGTCCCCCATTCTCTGCCTACACAATGTCCCTGTCCCTCCATTCTGTGCTTACACGATGTCCCTGTCCCTCCATTCTCTGCTTAAACAATGTCCATGTACCCCCAATCTATGCCTACAGAATGTCCATGTCCCTCCATTCTCTGCCTACACAATGTCCATGTCCCCCATTCTCTGCCTACACAATGCCCATGTCCCTCCATTCTCTTCATACACAATGTACATGTCCTTCCATTCTCTGAATACACAATGTCCATGTACCTCCATTCTCTTCTTACACAATGTCCATGTCCCTCCATTCTCTGCCTACACATTGCCACTGTCCCGCCATTCTCTGCCTACACAATGTCCATGTCCCCCATTCTCTGCCTACACAATGTCCCTGTCCCTCCATTCTGTGCTTACACGATGTCCCTGTCCCTCCATTCACTGCCCACACAGTGTTCATGTCCCTCAATTCTTGGCCTACACAATGTCCCTGTCCCTCCATTCTCTGCCTACAGATTGTCCCTGTCCCTCCATTCTCTGCCTACACAATGACCGTTTCCCTCCATTCTCTGCTTACACAATGTCCATGTCCCCCCATTCTGTACCTACACAATGTCCATGTCCCACCATTCTCTGCCTACAGAATGTCCATGCCCCCATTCCCTGCCTACACAATGTCCATGTCCCTCCCTTCTCTGCATACACAATGTCCATGTCCCTCCATTCTCTGCTTACACAATGTTCCTGTCCCTCCATTCTCTGCCTACACACTGTCACTGTCCCTTCATTCTCTGGCCACACAACGTACATGTCCCTCCATTCTCTGCCTAAACATTTTTCCTGTCCCTCCAATCTCTGCCTACACATTGTCACTGTCCCTCCATTCTCTGCCTACACAATGTCCATGTCCCTCCATTCTCTGCCCACACAATGTCCATGTCCCTCCTTTTGCTGCCTACACAATGTCCCTGTCCCTCCAGTCTCTGCCTAAACAATGTACCTGTCCCTCCATTCTCTGCTTACACAATGTCCATGTCCCCCCCATTCTCTGCCTACACAATGTCCATGCCAGTCCATTCTCTGCTTACACATTGTCCATGTCCCTCCATTCTCTCCTTACACAATGTCCATGTCCCTCCATTCTCTGCCTACAGAATGTCCCTGTCCCTCCAATCTCTGCCTACACAATGCCCATGTCCCTCCATTCTCTGCCTACACATTGTCCCTGTCTCTCCATTCTCAGCTTACGCAATGTCCCTGTCCCTCCATTCTCTGCCTACACATTGTCACTGTCCCTCCATTCTCTGCCTACACAATGTCCATGTCCCCCATTCTCTGCCTACACAATGTCCCTGTCCCTCCATTCTGTGCTTACACAATGTCCCTGTCCCTCCATTCTCTGCTTAAACAATGTCCATGTCCCCCCATTCTGTGCCTATACAATGTCCATGTCCCTCCATTCTCTGCCTACACATTGCCACTGTCCCGCCTTTCTCTGCCTACACAATGTCCATGTCCCCCATTCTCTGCCTACACAATGTCCCTGTCCCTCCATTCTGTGCTTACACGATGTCCCTGTCCCTCCATTCTCTGCTTAAACAATGTCCATGTACCCCCAATCTATGCCTACAGAATGTCCCTGTCCCTCCATTCTCTGCTTAAACAATGTCCATGTACCCCCAATCTATGCCTACAGAATGTCCATGTCCCTCCATTCTCTGCCTACACAATGTCCATGTCCCCCATTCTCTGCCTACACAATGCCCATGTCCCTCCATTCTCTTCATACACAATGTCCATGTCCCTCCATTTTCTGCCCACGCAATGTCCATGTCCCGCATTCTCTGCCTGCACAATGTCCCTGTCCCTCCATTCTGTGCTTACTCAATGTCCCTGTCCCTCCATTGACTGCTTGATCAATGTCCATGTCCCCCCATTCTGTGCCTACACAATATCCATGTCCCTCCATTCTGTGCTTACTCAATGTCCATGTCCCTCCATTCACGGCCCACACAATGTCCATGTCCCTCCATTCTCTGCCTACAGAATGTTCCCGTCCCTCCGTTCTCTGCCTACACATTGTCCCTGTCCCTCCATTCTCTGCCTACACAATGTCCATGTCCCTCCATTCTCTGCCCACACAATGTCCATGTCCCTCCTTTTGCTGTCTACACAATGTCCCTGTCCCTCCAGTCTCTGCCTAAACAATGTACCTGTCCCTCCATTCTCTGCTTACACAATGTCCATGTCCCCCCCATTCTCTGCCTACACAATGTCCATGCCAGTCCATTCTCAGCTTACACATTGTCCATGTCCCTCCATTCTCTCCTTACACAATGTCCATGTCCCTCCATTCTCTGCCTACAGAATGTCCCTGTCCCTCCAATCTCTGCCTACACAATGCCCATGTCCCTCCATTCTCTGCCTACACATTGTCCCTGTCTCTCCATTCTCAGCATACGCAATGTCCCTGTCCCTCCATTCTCTGCCTACACATTGTCACTGTCCCTCCATTCTCTGCCTACACAATGTCCATGTCCCCCATTCTCTGCCTACACAATGTCCATGTCCCCCATTCTCTGCCTACACAATGTCCCTGTCTTGTACCTCATTCTCTGAATGTCCATGTCCCCCCCATTCTCTGCCTACACAATGTCCATGCCAGTCCATTCTCAGCTTACACATTGTCCATGTCCCTCCATTCTCTCCTTACACAATGTCCATGTCCCTCCATTCTCTGCCTACACAATGTCCCTGTCCCTCCATTCTGTGCTTACACGATGTCCCTGTCCCTCCATTCACTGCCCACACAGTGTCCATGTCCCTCAATTCTTTGCCTACACAATGTCCCTGTCCCTCCATTCTCTGCCTACAGATTGTCCCTGTCCCTCCATTCTCTGCCTACACAATGACCGTTTCCCTCCATTCTGTGCTTACACGATGTCCCTGTCCCTCCATTCACTGCCCACACAGTGTCCATGTCCCTCAATTCTTTGCCTACACAATGTCCCTGTCCCTCCATTCTCTGCCTACAGATTGTCCCTGTCCCTCCATTCTCTGCCTACACAATGTCCCTGTCCCTCCATTCTGTGCTTACACGATGTCCCTGTCCCTCCATTCACTGCCCACACAATGTCCATGTCCCCCCATTCTGTACCTACACAATGTCCATGTCCCACCATTCTCTGCCTACAGAATGTCCATGCCCCCATTCCCTGCCTACACAATGTCCATTTCCCTCCCTTCTCTGCATACACAATGTCCATGTCCCTCCATTCTCTGCTTACACAATGTTCCTGTCCCTCCATTCTCTGCCTACACACTGTCACTGTCCCTTCATTCTCTGGCCACACAACGTACATGTCCCTCCATTCTCTGCCTAAACATTTTTCCTGTCCCTCCAATCTCTGCCTACACATTGTCACTGTCCCTCCATTCTCTGCCTACACAATGTCCATGTCCCTCCATTCTCTGCCCACACAATGTCCATGTCCCTCCTTTTGCTGCCTACACAATGTCCCTGTCCCTCCAGTCTCTGCCTAAACAATGTACCTGTCCCTCCATTCTCTGCTTACACAATGTCCATGTCCCCCCCATTCTCTGCCTACACAATGTCCATGCCAGTCCATTCTCTGCTTACACATTGTCCATGTCCCTCCATTCTCTCCTTACACAATGTCCATGTCCCTCCATTCTCTGCCTACAGAATGTCCCTGTCCCTCCAATCTCTGCCAACACAATGCCCATGTCCCTCCATTCTCTGCCTACACATTGTCCCTGTCTCTCCATTCTCAGCTTACGCAATGTCCCTGTCCCTCCATTCTCTGCCTACACATTGTCACTGTCCCTCCATTCTCTGCCTACACAATGTCCATGTCCCCCATTCTCTGCCTACACAATGTCCCTGTCCCTCCATTCTGTGCTTACACAATGTCCCTGTCCCTCCATTCTCTGCTTAAACAATGTCCATGTCCCCCCATTCTGTGCCTATACAATGTCCATGTCCCTCCATTCTCTGCCTACACATTGCCACTGTCCCGCCTTTCTCTGCCTACACAATGTCCATGTCCCCCATTCTCTGCCTACACAATGTCCCTGTCGCTCCATTCTGTGCTTACACGATGTCCCTGTCCCTCCATTCTCTGCTTAAACAATGTCCATGTACCCCCAATCTATGCCTACAGAATGTCCCTGTCCCTCCATTCTCTGCTTAAACAATGTCCATGTACCCCCAATCTATGCCTACAGAATGTCCATGACCCTCCATTCTCTGCCTACACAATGTCCATGTCCCCCATTCTCTGCCTACACAATGCCAATGTCCCTCCATTCTCTTCATACACAATGTCCATGTCCCTCCATTTTCAGCCCACACAATGTCCATGTCCCCCATTCTCTGCCTGCACAATGTCCCTGTCCCTCCATTCTGTGCTTACTCAATGTCCCTGTCCCTCCATTGACTGCTTGATCAATGTCCATGTCCCCCCATTCTGTGCCTACACAATATCCATGTCCCTCCATTCTGTGCTTACTCAATGTCCATGTCCCTCCATTCACGGCCCACACAATGTCCATGTCCCTCCATTCTCTGCCTACAGAATGTTCCCGTCCCTCCGTTCTCTGCCTACACATTGTCCCTGTCCCTCCATTCTCTGCCTACACAATGTCCATGTCCCTCCATTCTCTGCCTACACATTGCCACTGTCCCGCCTTTCTCTGCCTACACAATGTCCATGTCCCCCATTCTCTGCCTACACAATGTCCCTGTCCCTCCATTCTGTGCTTACGCGATGTCCCTGTCCCTCCATTCTCTGCTTAAACAATGTCCATGTCGCCCATTCTGTGCCTATACAATGTCCATGTACCTCCATAGTCTGCCTACACAATGTCCATGTCCCCCATTCGCTGCCTACACAATGTACATGTCCTTCCATTCTCTGAATACACAATGTCCATGTACCTCCATTCTCTTCTTACACAATGTCCATGTCCCTCCATTCTCTGCCTACACATTGCCACTGTCCCGCCATTCTCTGCCTACACAATGTCCATGTCCCCCATTCTCTGCCTACACAATGTCCCTGTCCCTCCATTCTGTGCTTACACGATGTCCCTGTCCCTCCATTCACTGCCCACACAGTGTCCATGTCCCTCAATTCTTTGCCTACACAATGTCCCTGTCCCTCCATTCTCTGCCTACAGATTGTCCCTGTCCCTCCATTCTCTGCCTACACAATGACCGTTTCCCTCCATTCTCTGCTTACACAATGTCCATGTCCCCCCATTCTGTACCTACACAATGTCCATGTCCCACCATTCTGTGCCTACAGAATGTCCATGCCCCCATTCCCTGCCTACACAATGTCCATGTCCCTCCCTTCTCTGCATACACAATGTCCATGTCCCTCCATTCTCTGCTTACACAATGTTCCTGTCCCTCCATTCTCTGCCTACACACTGTCCTTGTCCCTCCATTCTCTGCCCACACAATGTCCATGTCCCTCCTTATGCTGCCTACACAATGTCCCTGTCCCTCCAGTCTCTGCCTAAACAATGTACCTGTCCCTCCATTCTCTGCCTACACATTGTCACTGTCCCTCCATTCTCTGCCTACACAATGTCCATGTCCCCCATTCTCTGCCTACACAATGTCCATGTCCCCCATTCTCTGCCTACACAATGTCCCTGTCTTGTACCTCATTCTCTGAATGTCCATGTCCCCCCCATTCTCTGCCTACACAATGTCCATGCCAGTCCATTCTCAGCTTACACATTGTCCATGTCCCTCCATTCTCTCCTTACACAATGTCCATGTCCCTCCATTCTCTGCCTACACAATGTCCCTGTCCCTCCATTCTGTGCTTACACGATGTCCCTGTCCCTCCATTCACTGCCCACACAGTGTCCATGTCCCTCAATTCTTTGCCTACACAATGTCCCTGTCCCTCCATTCTCTGCCTACAGATTGTCCCTGTCCCTCCATTCTCTGCCTACACAATGACCGTTTCCCTCCATTCTGTGCTTACACGATGTCCCTGTCCCTCCATTCACTGCCCACACAGTGTCCATGTCCCTCAATTCTTTGCCTACACAATGTCCCTGTCCCTCCATTCTCTGCCTACAGATTGTCCCTGTCCCTCCATTCTCTGCCTACACAATGTCCCTGTCCCTCCATTCTGTGCTTACACGATGTCCCTGTCCCTCCATTCACTGCCCACACAATGTCCATGTCCCCCCATTCTGTACCTACACAATGTCCATGTCCCACCATTCTCTGCCTACAGAATGTCCATGCCCCCATTCCCTGCCTACACAATGTCCATTTCCCTCCCTTCTCTGCATACACAATGTCCATGTCCCTCCATTCTCTGCTTACACAATGTTCCTGTCCCTCCATTCTCTGCCTACACACTGTCACTGTCCCTTCATTCTCTGGCCACACAACGTACATGTCCCTCCATTCTCTGCCTAAACATTTTTCCTGTCCCTCCAATCTCTGCCTACACATTGTCACTGTCCCTCCATTCTCTGCCTACACAATGTCCATGTCCCTCCATTCTCTGCCCACACAATGTCCATGTCCCTCCTTTTGCTGCCTACACAATGTCCCTGTCCCTCCAGTCTCTGCCTAAACAATGTACCTGTCCCTCCATTCTCTGCTTACACAATGTCCATGTCCCCCCCATTCTCTGCCTACACAATGTCCATGCCAGTCCATTCTCTGCTTACACATTGTCCATGTCCCTCCATTCTCTCCTTACACAATGTCCATGTCCCTCCATTCTCTGCCTACAGAATGTCCCTGTCCCTCCAATCTCTGCCAACACAATGCCCATGTCCCTCCATTCTCTGCCTACACATTGTCCCTGTCTCTCCATTCTCAGCTTACGCAATGTCCCTGTCCCTCCATTCTCTGCCTACACATTGTCACTGTCCCTCCATTCTCTGCCTACACAATGTCCATGTCCCCCATTCTCTGCCTACACAATGTCCCTGTCCCTCCATTCTGTGCTTACACAATGTCCCTGTCCCTCCATTCTCTGCTTAAACAATGTCCATGTCCCCCCATTCTGTGCCTATACAATGTCCATGTCCCTCCATTCTCTGCCTACACATTGCCACTGTCCCGCCTTTCTCTGCCTACACAATGTCCATGTCCCCCATTCTCTGCCTACACAATGTCCCTGTCGCTCCATTCTGTGCTTACACGATGTCCCTGTCCCTCCATTCTCTGCTTAAACAATGTCCATGTACCCCCAATCTATGCCTACAGAATGTCCCTGTCCCTCCATTCTCTGCTTAAACAATGTCCATGTACCCCCAATCTATGCCTACAGAATGTCCATGACCCTCCATTCTCTGCCTACACAATGTCCATGTCCCCCATTCTCTGCCTACACAATGCCAATGTCCCTCCATTCTCTTCATACACAATGTCCATGTCCCTCCATTTTCAGCCCACACAATGTCCATGTCCCCCATTCTCTGCCTGCACAATGTCCCTGTCCCTCCATTCTGTGCTTACTCAATGTCCCTGTCCCTCCATTGACTGCTTGATCAATGTCCATGTCCCCCCATTCTGTGCCTACACAATATCCATGTCCCTCCATTCTGTGCTTACTCAATGTCCATGTCCCTCCATTCACGGCCCACACAATGTCCATGTCCCTCCATTCTCTGCCTACAGAATGTTCCCGTCCCTCCGTTCTCTGCCTACACATTGTCCCTGTCCCTCCATTCTCTGCCTACACAATGTCCATGTCCCTCCATTCTCTGCCTACACATTGCCACTGTCCCGCCTTTCTCTGCCTACACAATGTCCATGTCCCCCATTCTCTGCCTACACAATGTCCCTGTCCCTCCATTCTGTGCTTACGCGATGTCCCTGTCCCTCCATTCTCTGCTTAAACAATGTCCATGTCGCCCATTCTGTGCCTATACAATGTCCATGTACCTCCATAGTCTGCCTACACAATGTCCATGTCCCCCATTCGCTGCCTACACAATGTACATGTCCTTCCATTCTCTGAATACACAATGTCCATGTACCTCCATTCTCTTCTTACACAATGTCCATGTCCCTCCATTCTCTGCCTACACATTGCCACTGTCCCGCCATTCTCTGCCTACACAATGTCCATGTCCCCCATTCTCTGCCTACACAATGTCCCTGTCCCTCCATTCTGTGCTTACACGATGTCCCTGTCCCTCCATTCACTGCCCACACAGTGTCCATGTCCCTCAATTCTTTGCCTACACAATGTCCCTGTCCCTCCATTCTCTGCCTACAGATTGTCCCTGTCCCTCCATTCTCTGCCTACACAATGACCGTTTCCCTCCATTCTCTGCTTACACAATGTCCATGTCCCCCCATTCTGTACCTACACAATGTCCATGTCCCACCATTCTGTGCCTACAGAATGTCCATGCCCCCATTCCCTGCCTACACAATGTCCATGTCCCTCCCTTCTCTGCATACACAATGTCCATGTCCCTCCATTCTCTGCTTACACAATGTTCCTGTCCCTCCATTCTCTGCCTACACACTGTCCTTGTCCCTCCATTCTCTGCCCACACAATGTCCATGTCCCTCCTTATGCTGCCTACACAATGTCCCTGTCCCTCCAGTCTCTGCCTAAACAATGTACCTGTCCCTCCATTCTCTGCTTACACAATGTCCATGTCCCCCCCATTCTCTGCCTACACAATGTCCATGCCAGTCCATTCTCTGCTTACACATTGTCCATGTCCCTCCATTCTCTCCTTACACAATGTCCATGTCCCTCCATTCTCTGCCTACAGAATGTCCCTGTCCCTCCAATCTCTGCCTACACAATGCCCATGTCCCTCCATTCTCTGCCTACACATTGTCCCTGTCTCTCCATTCTCAGCTTACGCAATGTCCCTGTCCCTCCATTCTCTGCCTACACATTGTCACTGTCCCTCCATTCTCTGCCTACACAATGTCCATGTCCCCCATTCTCTGCCTACACAATGTCCCTGTCCCTCCATTCTGTGCTTACACAATGTCCCTGTCCCTCCATTCTCTGCTTAAACAATGTCCATGTCCCCCCATTCTGTGCCTATACAATGTTGATGTCCCTCCATTCTCTGCCTACACATTGCCACTGTCCCGCCTTTCTCTGCCTACACAATGTCCATGTCCCCCATTCTCTGCCTACACAATGTCCCTGTCCCTCCATTCTGTGCTTACACGATGTCCCTGTCCCTCCATTCTCTGCTTAAACAATGTCCATGTACCCCCAATCTATGCCTACAGAATGTCCATGTCCCTCCATTCTCTGCCTACACAATGTCCATGTCCCCCATTCTCTGCCTACACAATGCCCATGTCCCTCCATTCTCTTCATACACAATGTACATGTCCTTCCATTCTCTGAATACACAATGTCCATGTACCTCCATTCTCTTCTTACACAATGTCCATGTCCCTCCATTCTCTGCCTACACATTGCCACTGTCCCGCCATTCTCTGCCTACACAATGTCCATGTCCCCCATTCTCTGCCTACACAATGTCCCTGTCCCTCCATTCTGTGCTTACACGATGTCCCTGTCCCTCCATTCACTGCCCACACAGTGTCCATGTCCCTCAATTCTTGGCCTACACAATGTCCCTGTCCCTCCATTCTCTGCCTACAGATTGTCCCTGTCCCTCCATTCTCTGCCTACACAATGACCGTTTCCCTCCATTCTCTGCTTACACAATGTCCATGTCCCCCCATTCTGTACCTACACAATGTCCATGTCCCACCATTCTCTGCCTACAGAATGTCCATGCCCCCATTCCCTGCCTACACAATGTCCATGTCCCTCCCTTCTCTGCATACACAATGTCCATGTCCCTCCATTCTCTGCTTACACAATGTTCCTGTCCCTCCATTCTCTGCCTACACACTGTCACTGTCCCTTCATTCTCTGGCCACACAACGTACATGTCCCTCCATTCTCTGCCTAAACATTTTTCCTGTCCCTCCAATCTCTGCCTACACATTGTTACTGTCCCTCCATTCTCTGCATACACAATGTCCATGTCCCTCCATTCTCTGCCCACACAATGTCCATGTCCCTCCTTTTGCTGCCTACACAATGTCCCTGTCCCTCCAGTCTCTGCCTAAACAATGTACCTGTCCCTCCATTCTCTGCTTACACAATGTCCATGTCCCCCCCATTCTCTGCCTACACAATGTCCATGCCAGTCCATTCTCTGCTTACACATTGTCCATGTCCCTCCATTCTCTCCTTACACAATGTCCATGTCCCTCCATTCTCTGCCTACAGAATGTCCCTGTCCCTCCAATCTCTGCCTACACAATCCCCATGTCCCTCCATTCTCTGCCTACACATTGTCCCTGTCTCTCCATTCTCAGCTTACGCAATGTCCCTGTCCCTCCATTCTCTGCCTACACATTGTCACTGTCCCTCCATTCTCTGCCTACACAATGTCCATGTCCCCCATTCTCTGCCTACACAATGTCCCTGTCCCTCCATTCTGTGCTTACACAATGTCCCTGTCCCTCCATTCTCTGATTAAACAATGTCCATGTCCCCCCATTCTGTGCCTATACAATGTCCATGTCCCTCCATTCTCTGCCTACACATTGCCACTGTCCCGCCTTTCTCTGCCTACACAATGTCCATGTCCCCCATTCTCTGCCTACACAATGTCCCTGTCCCTCCATTCTGTGCTTACACGATGTCCCTGTCCCTCCATTCTCTGCTTAAACAATGTCCATGTACCCCCAATCTATGCCTACAGAATGTCCCTGTCCCTCCATTCTCTGCTTAAACAATGTCCATGTACCCCCAATCTATGCCTACAGAATGTCCATGTCCCTCCATTCTCTGCCTACACAATATCCATGTCCCCCATTCTCTGCCTACACAATGCCCATGTCCCTCCATTCTCTTCATACACAATGTCCATGTCCCTCCATTTTCTGCCCACACAATGTCCATGTCCCCCATTCTCTGCCTGCACAATGTCCCTGTCCCTCCATTCTGTGCTT
Source organism: Hemitrygon akajei (assembly GCF_048418815.1). Taxonomy (NCBI): domain Eukaryota; kingdom Metazoa; phylum Chordata; class Chondrichthyes; order Myliobatiformes; family Dasyatidae; genus Hemitrygon; species Hemitrygon akajei. The sequence goes on from NC_133125.1 coordinate 158,293,270, forward strand.
ACTCAATGTCCCTGTCCCTCCATTGACTGCTTGATCAATGTCCATGTCCCCCCATTCTGTGCCTACACAATATCCATGTCCCTCCATTCTGTGCTTACTCAATGTCCATGTCCCTCCATTCACGGCCCACACAATGTCCATGTCCCTCCATTCTCTGCCAACAGAATGTTCCCGTCCCTCCGTTCTCTGCCTACACATTGTCCCTGTCCCTCCATTCTCTGCCTACACAATGTCCATGTCCCTCCATTCTCTGCCCACACAATGTCCATGTCCCTCCTTTTGCTGCCTACACAATGTCCCTGTCCCTCCAGTCTCTGCCTAAACAATGTACCTGTCCCTCCATTCTCTGCTTACACAATGTCCATGTCCCCCCCATTCTCTGCCTACACAATGTCCATGCCAGTCCATTCTCTGCTTACACATTGTCCATGTCCCTCCATTCTCTCCTTACACAATGTCCATGTCCCTCCATTCTCTGCCTACAGAATGTCCCTGTCCCTCCAATCTCTGCCTACACAATGCCCATGTCCCTCCATTCTCTGCCTACACATTGTCCCTGTCTCTCCATTCTCAGCTTACGCAATGTCCCTGTCCCTCCATTCTCTGCCTACACATTGTCACTGTCCCTCCATTCTCTGCCTACACAATGTCCATGTCCCCCATTCTCTGCCTACACAATGTCCCTGTCCCTCCATTCTGTGCTTACACAATGTCCCTGTCCCTCCATTCTCTGCTTAAACAATGTCCATGTCCCCCCATTCTGTGCCTATACAATGTCCATGTCCCTCCATTCTCTGCCTACACATTGCCACTGTCCCGCCTTTCTCTGCCTACACAATGTCCATGTCCCCCATTCTCTGCCTACACAATGTCCCTGTCCCTCCATTCTGTGCTTACACGATGTCCCTGTCCCTCCATTCTCTGCTTAAACAATGTCCATGTACCCCCAATCTATGCCTACAGAATGTCCATGTCCCTCCATTCTCTGCCTACACAATGTCCATGTCCCCCATTCTCTGCCTACACAATGCCCATATCCCTCCATTCTCTTCATACACAATGTCCATGTCCCTCCATTTTCTGCCCACACAATGTCCATGTCCCCCATTCTGTGCCTACACAATATCCATGTCCCTCCATTCTGTGCTTACTCAATGTCCATGTCCCTCCATTCACGGCCCACACAATGTCCATGTCCCTCCATTCTCTGCCTACAGAATGTTCCCGTCCCTCCGTTCTCTGCCTACACATTGTCCCTGTCCCTCCATTCTCTGCCTACACAATGACCGTTTCCCTCCATTCTCTGCTTACACAATGTCCATGTCCCACCATTCTGTGCCTACACAATGTCCATGTCCCTCCATTCTCTGCCTACAGAATGTCCATGTCCCCCATTCCCTGCCTACACAATGTCCATGTCCCTCCCTTCTCTGCATAAACAATGTCCATGTCCCTCCATTCTCTGGTTACACAATGTTCCTGTCCCTCCATTCTCTGCCTACACACTGTCAGTGTCCCTTCATTCTCTGGCCACACAACGTCCATGTCCCTCCATTCTCTGCCTAAACATTTTTCCTGTCCCTCCATTCTCTGCCTACACATTGTCAATGTCCCTCCATTCTCTGCCTACACAATGTCCATGTCCCTCCATTCTCTGCCCACACAATGTCCATGTCCCTACTTCTGCTGCCTACACAATGTCCCTGTCCCTCCATTCTCTGCCTAAACAATGTACCTGTCCCTCCATTCTGTGCTTACACAATGTCCATGTCCCCCCATTCTCTGCCTACACAATGTCCATGCCAGTCCATTCTCTGCTTACACATTGTCCATGTCCCTCCATTCTCTCCTTACACAATGTCCATGTCCCTCCCATCTCTGCCTACACAATGCCCATGTCCCTCCATTCTATGCCTACACATTGTCCCTGTCTCTCCATTCTCAGCTTACACAATGTCCCTGTCCCTTCATTCTCTGCCTACACATTGTCACTGTCCCTCCATTCTCTGCCTACACAATGTCCATGTCCCCCATTCTCTGCCTACACAATGTCCCTGTCCCTCCATTCTGTGCTTAAACAATGTCCAGGTCCCCCCATTCTGTGCCTATACAATGACCATGTACCTCCATTGTCTGCCTACACAATGTCCATGTCCCCCATTCGCTGCCTACACAATGTACATGTCCTTCCATTCTCTGAATACACAATGTCCATGTACCTCCATTCTCTTCTTACACAATGTCCATGTCCCTCCATTCTCTGCCTACACATTGCCACTGTCCCGCCATTCTCTGCCTACACAATGTCCATGTCCCCCATTCTCTGCCTACACAATGTCCCTGTCCCTCCATTCTGTGCTTACACGATGTCCCTGTCCCTCCATTCACTGCCCACACAGTGTCCATGTCCCTCAATTCTTTGCCTACACAATGTCCCTGTGCCTCCATTCTCTGCCTACAAAATGTCCATGTCCCTCCATTCTCTGCCCACACAATGTCCATGTCCCTCCATTTGCTGCCTACACAATGTCCCTGTCCCTCCATTCTCTGCCTAAACAAAGTACCTGTCCCTCCATTCTCTGCGTACACAATGTCTAAGTCCCTCCATTCTCTGCCTACTCAATGTCCCTGTCCCTCCATTCTCTGCCTACACAATGTCCATGTCCCTCCATTCTCTGCTTACACAATATTCATATCCCTCCATTCTCTGCTTACACAATGTCCCTATCCCCCCATTCTCTGCCTACACAATGTCCATGTCACTCCATTCTCTGCCTACACAATGTAACTGTTCCACCATTATCTGCCTACACATTGTCCCTGTCCCTCCATTCTCTGCTTACACAATGTCCATGTCCCCCATTCTCTGCCTACACAATGTCCCTGTCCCTCCATTCTGTGCTTACACAAAGTCCCTGTCCCTCCATTCTCTGCTTAAACAATGTCCATGTCCCCCCATTCTGTGCCTATACAATGTCCATGTACCTCCATTGTCTGCCTACACAATGTCCATGTCCCCCATTCGCTGCCTACACAATGTACATGTCCTTCCATTCTCTGAATACACAATGTCCATGTACCTCCATTCTCTTCTTACACAATGTCCATGTCCCTCCATTCTCTGCCTACACATTGCCACTGTCCCGCCATTCTCTGCCTACACAATGTCCATGTCCCCCATTCTCTGCCTACACAATGTCCCTGTCCCTCCATTCTGTGCTTACACGATGTCCATGTCCCACCATTCTCTGCCTACAGAATGTCCATGCCCCCATTCCCTGCCTACACAATGTCCATGTCCCTCCCTTCTCTGCATACACAATGTCCATGTCCTCCCATTCACTGCCTACACATTGTCCGTCCCTCCATTCTCTGCCTACACAATGCCCATTTCCCTCTATTCTCTGCTTACACAATGTGCATGTCCCTCCATTCTCTGCTTATACAATGCCAATGTCCCCCCATCTGTGCCTACATATTGTCCCTGTCCCTCCGTTCTCAGCCTACACAATGTTCTGTCCCTCCATTCTCTGCCTACACGTTGTCACTGTCCCTCCATTTTCTGACAACACCATGTCCATGTCCCTCCACTCTCTGCTTACACTGTCCATGTCCCCTATTCTCTGCCTACACAATGTCCATGTCCCTCCATTCTCTGCCTACACAATGCCAATGTCCCTACATCTCTGCCTGCACATTGTCCCTGTCCCTCCATTCTCAGCCTACACAATTTTCTGTCCCTCCATTCTCTGCCTACACGTTGTCACTGTCCCTCCATTCTCTGCCTACACAATGTCCCTGTCCCTCCATTCTGTGCTTACACAATGTCCCTGTCCCTCCATTCACTGCCCACACAGTGTCCATGTCCCTCAATTCTTTGCCTATACAATGTCCCTGTCCCTCCATTCTCTGCCTACACATTGTCCCTGTCCCTCCATTCTCTGCCTACACAATGACCGTTTCCCTCCATTCTCTGCTTACACAATGTCCATGTCCCCCCATTCTGTGCCTATACAATGTCCATGTCCCTCCATTCTCTGCCTACACATTGCCACTGTCCCGCCTTTCTCTGCCTACACAATGTCCATGTCCCCCATTCTCTGCCTACACAATGTCCCTGTCCCTCCATTCTGTGCTTACACGATGTCCCTGTCCCTCCATTCTCTGCTTAAACAATGTCCATGTACCCCCAATCTATGCCTACAGAATGTCCCTGTCCCTCCATTCTCTGCTTAAACAATGTCCATGTACCCCCAATCTATGCCTACAGAATGTCCATGTCCCTCCATTCTCTGCCTACACAATGTCCATGTCCCCCATTCTCTGCCTACACAATGCCCATGTCCCTCCATTCTCTTCATACACAATGTCCATGTCCCTCCATTTTCTGCCCACACAATGTCCATGTCCCCCATTCTCTGCCTGCACAATGTCCCTGTCCCTCCATTCTGTGCTTACTCAATGTCCCTGTCCCTCCATTGACTGCTTGATCAATGTCCATGTCCCCCCATTCTGTGCCTACACAATATCCATGTCCCTCCATTCTGTGCTTACTCAATGTCCATGTCCCTCCATTCACGGCCCACACAATGTCCATGTCCCTCCATTCTCTGCCAACAGAATGTTCCCGTCCCTCCGTTCTCTGCCTACACATTGTCCCTGTCCCTCCATTCTCTGCCTACACAATGTCCATGTCCCTCCATTCTCTGCCCACACAATGTCCATGTCCCTCCTTTTGCTGCCTACACAATGTCCCTGTCCCTCCAGTCTCTGCCTAAACAATGTACCTGTCCCTCCATTCTCTGCTTACACAATGTCCATGTCCCCCCCATTCTCTGCCTACACAATGTCCATGCCAGTCCATTCTCTGCTTACACATTGTCCATGTCCCTCCATTCTCTCCTTACACAATGTCCATGTCCCTCCATTCTCTGCCTACAGAATGTCCCTGTCCCTCCAATCTCTGCCTACACAATGCCCATGTCCCTCCATTCTCTGCCTACACATTGTCCCTGTCTCTCCATTCTCAGCTTACGCAATGTCCCTGTCCCTCCATTCTCTGCCTACACATTGTCACTGTCCCTCCATTCTCTGCCTACACAATGTCCATGTCCCCCATTCTCTGCCTACACAATGTCCCTGTCCCTCCATTCTGTGCTTACACAATGTCCCTGTCCCTCCATTCTCTGCTTAAACAATGTCCATGTCCCCCCATTCTGTGCCTATACAATGTCCATGTCCCTCCATTCTCTGCCTACACATTGCCACTGTCCCGCCTTTCTCTGCCTACACAATGTCCATGTCCCCCATTCTCTGCCTACACAATGTCCCTGTCCCTCCATTCTGTGCTTACACGATGTCCCTGTCCCTCCATTCTCTGCTTAAACAATGTCCATGTACCCCCAATCTATGCCTACAGAATGTCCATGTCCCTCCATTCTCTGCCTACACAATGTCCATGTCCCCCATTCTCTGCCTACACAATGCCCATATCCCTCCATTCTCTTCATACACAATGTCCATGTCCCTCCATTTTCTGCCCACACAATGTCCATGTCCCCCATTCTGTGCCTACACAATATCCATGTCCCTCCATTCTGTGCTTACTCAATGTCCATGTCCCTCCATTCACGGCCCACACAATGTCCATGTCCCTCCATTCTCTGCCTACAGAATGTTCCCGTCCCTCCGTTCTCTGCCTACACATTGTCCCTGTCCCTCCATTCTCTGCCTACACAATGACCGTTTCCCTCCATTCTCTGCTTACACAATGTCCATGTCCCACCATTCTGTGCCTACACAATGTCCATGTCCCTCCATTCTCTGCCTACAGAATGTCCATGTCCCCCATTCCCTGCCTACACAATGTCCATGTCCCTCCCTTCTCTGCATAAACAATGTCCATGTCCCTCCATTCTCTGGTTACACAATGTTCCTGTCCCTCCATTCTCTGCCTACACACTGTCAGTGTCCCTTCATTCTCTGGCCACACAACGTCCATGTCCCTCCATTCTCTGCCTAAACATTTTTCCTGTCCCTCCATTCTCTGCCTACACATTGTCAATGTCCCTCCATTCTCTGCCTACACAATGTCCATGTCCCTCCATTCTCTGCCCACACAATGTCCATGTCCCTACTTCTGCTGCCTACACAATGTCCCTGTCCCTCCATTCTCTGCCTAAACAATGTACCTGTCCCTCCATTCTGTGCTTACACAATGTCCATGTCCCCCCATTCTCTGCCTACACAATGTCCATGCCAGTCCATTCTCTGCTTACACATTGTCCATGTCCCTCCATTCTCTCCTTACACAATGTCCATGTCCCTCCCATCTCTGCCTACACAATGCCCATGTCCCTCCATTCTATGCCTACACATTGTCCCTGTCTCTCCATTCTCAGCTTACACAATGTCCCTGTCCCTTCATTCTCTGCCTACACATTGTCACTGTCCCTCCATTCTCTGCCTACACAATGTCCATGTCCCCCATTCTCTGCCTACACAATGTCCCTGTCCCTCCATTCTGTGCTTAAACAATGTCCAGGTCCCCCCATTCTGTGCCTATACAATGACCATGTACCTCCATTGTCTGCCTACACAATGTCCATGTCCCCCATTCGCTGCCTACACAATGTACATGTCCTTCCATTCTCTGAATACACAATGTCCATGTACCTCCATTCTCTTCTTACACAATGTCCATGTCCCTCCATTCTCTGCCTACACATTGCCACTGTCCCGCCATTCTCTGCCTACACAATGTCCATGTCCCCCATTCTCTGCCTACACAATGTCCCTGTCCCTCCATTCTGTGCTTACACGATGTCCCTGTCCCTCCATTCACTGCCCACACAGTGTCCATGTCCCTCAATTCTTTGCCTACACAATGTCCCTGTGCCTCCATTCTCTGCCTACAAAATGTCCATGTCCCTCCATTCTCTGCCCACACAATGTCCATGTCCCTCCATTTGCTGCCTACACAATGTTCCTGTCCCTCCATTCTCTGCCTAAACAAAGTACCTGTCCCTCCATTCTCTGCGTACACAATGTCTAAGTCCCTCCATTCTCTGCCTACTCAATGTCCCTGTCCCTCCATTCTCTGCCTACACAATGTCCATGTCCCTCCATTCTCTGCTTACACAATATTCATATCCCTCCATTCTCTGCTTACACAATGTCCCTATCCCCCCATTCTCTGCCTACACAATGTCCATGTCACTCCATTCTCTGCCTACACAATGTAACTGTTCCACCATTATCTGCCTACACATTGTCCCTGTCCCTCCATTCTCTGCTTACACAATGTCCATGTCCCCCATTCTCTGCCTACACAATGTCCCTGTCCCTCCATTCTGTGCTTACACAAAGTCCCTGTCCCTCCATTCTCTGCTTAAACAATGTCCATGTCCCCCCATTCTGTGCCTATACAATGTCCATGTACCTCCATTGTCTGCCTACACAATGTCCATGTCCCCCATTCGCTGCCTACACAATGTACATGTCCTTCCATTCTCTGAATACACAATGTCCATGTACCTCCATTCTCTTCTTACACAATGTCCATGTCCCTCCATTCTCTGCCTACACATTGCCACTGTCCCGCCATTCTCTGCCTACACAATGTCCATGTCCCCCATTCTCTGCCTACACAATGTCCCTGTCCCTCCATTCTGTGCTTACACGATGTCCATGTCCCACCATTCTCTGCCTACAGAATGTCCATGCCCCCATTCCCTGCCTACACAATGTCCATGTCCCTCCCTTCTCTGCATACACAATGTCCATGTCCTCCCATTCACTGCCTACACATTGTCCGTCCCTCCATTCTCTGCCTACACAATGCCCATTTCCCTCTATTCTCTGCTTACACAATGTGCATGTCCCTCCATTCTCTGCTTATACAATGCCAATGTCCCCCCATCTGTGCCTACATATTGTCCCTGTCCCTCCGTTCTCAGCCTACACAATGTTCTGTCCCTCCATTCTCTGCCTACACGTTGTCACTGTCCCTCCATTTTCTGACAACACCATGTCCATGTCCCTCCACTCTCTGCTTACACTGTCCATGTCCCCTATTCTCTGCCTACACAATGTCCATGTCCCTCCATTCTCTGCCTACACAATGCCAATGTCCCTACATCTCTGCCTGCACATTGTCCCTGTCCCTCCATTCTCAGCCTACACAATTTTCTGTCCCTCCATTCTCTGCCTACACGTTGTCACTGTCCCTCCATTCTCTGCCTACACAATTTCCCTGTCCCTCCATTCTGTGCTTACACAATGTCCCTGTCCCTCCATTCACTGCCCACACAGTGTCCATGTCCCTCAATTCTTTGCCTATACAATGTCCCTGTCCCTCCATTCTCTGCCTACACATTGTCCCTGTCCCTCCATTCTCTGCCTACACAATGACCGTTTCCCTCCATTCTCTGCTTACACAATGTCCATGTCCCACCATTCTGTGCCTACACAATGTCCATGTCCCTCCATTCTCTGCCTACAGAATGTCCATGTCCCCCATTCCCTGCCTACACAATTTCCATGTCCCTCCCTTCTCTGCATAAACAATGTCCATGTCCCTCCATTCTCTGGTTACACAATGTTCCTGTCCCTCCATTCTCTGCCTACACACTGTCACTGTCCCTTCATTCTCTGGCCACACAACGTCCATGTCCCTCCATTCTCTGCCTAAACATTTTTCCTGTCCCTCCATTCTCTGCCTACACATTGTCAATGTCCCTCCATTCTCTGCCTACACAATGTCCATGTCCCTCCATTCTCTGCCCACACAATGTCCATGTCCCTCCTTTTGCTGCCTACACAATGTCCCTGTCCCTCCATTCTCTGCCTAAACAATGTACCTGTCCCTCCATTCTGTGCTTACACAATGTCCATGTCCCCCCATTCTCTGCCTACACAATGTCCATGCCAGTCCATTCTCTGCTTACACATTGTCCATGTCCCTCCATTCTCTCCTTACACAATGTCCATGTCCCTCCAATCTCTGCCTACACAATGCCCATCTCCCTCCATTCTATGCCTACACATTGTCCCTGTCTCTCCATTCTCAGCTTACACAATGTCCCTGTCCCTTCATTCTCTGCCTACACATTGTCACTGTCCCTCCATTCTCTGCCTACACAATGTCCATGTCCCCCATTCTCTGCCTACACAATGTCCCTGTCCCTCCATTCTGTGCTTACACAAAGTCCCTGTCCCTCCATTCTCTGCTTAAACAATGTCCATGTCCCCCCATTCTGTGCCTATACAATGACCATGTACCTCCATTGTCTGCCTACACAATGTCCATGTCCCCCCATTCGCTGCCTACACAATGTACATGTCCTTCCATTCTCTGAATACACAATGTCCATGTACCTCCATTCTCTTCTTACACAATGTCCATGTCCCTCCATTCTCTGCCTACACATTGCCACTGTCCCGCCATTCTCTGCCTACACAATGTCCATGTCCCCCATTCTCTGCCTACACAATGTCCCTGTCCCTCCATTCTGTGCTTACACGATGTCCCTGTCCCTCCATTCACTGCCCACACAGTGTCCATGTCCCTCAATTCTTGGCCTACACAAAGTCCCTGTCCCTCCATTCTCTGCCTACAGATTGTCCTTGTCCCTCCATTCTCTGCCTACACAATGACCGTTTCCCTCCATTCTCTGCTTACACAATGTCCATGTCCCCCCATTCTGTACCTACACAATGTCCATGTCCCACCATTCTCTGCCTACAGAATGTCCATGCCCCCATTCCCTGCCTACACAATGTCCATGTCCCTCCATTCTCTGCTTACACAATATTCATATCCCTCCATTCTCTGCTTACACAATGTCCCTATCCCCCCATTCTCTGCCTACACAATGTCCATGTCACTCCATTCTCTGCCTACACAATGTAACTGTTCCACCATTATCTGCCTACACATTGTCCCTGTCCCTCCATTCTCTGCTTACACAATGTCCATGTCCCCCATTCTCTGCCTACACAATGTCCCTGTCCCTCCATTCTGTGCTTACACAAAGTCCCTGTCCCTCCATTCTCTGCTTAAACAATGTCCATGTCCCCCCATTCTGTGCCTATACAATGTCCATGTACCTCCATTGTCTGCCTACACAATGTCCATGTCCCCCATTCGCTGCCTACACAATGTACATGTCCTTCCATTCTCTGAATACACAATGTCCATGTACCTCCATTCTCTTCTTACACAATGTCCATGTCCCTCCATTCTCTGCCTACACATTGCCACTGTCCCGCCATTCTCTGCCTACACAATGTCCATGTCCCCCATTCTCTGCCTACACAATGTCCCTGTCCCTCCATTCTGTGCTTACACGATGTCCCTGTCCCTCCATTCACTGCCCACACAGTGTCCATGTCCCTCAATTCTTTGCCTACACAATGTCCCTGTCCCTCCATTCTCTACCTACAGATTGTCCCTGTCCCTCCATTCTCTGCCTACACAATGACCATTTCCCTCCATTCTCTGCTTACACAATGTCCATGTCCCCACATTCTGTGCCTACACAATGTCCATGTCCCACCATTCTCTGCCTACAGAATGTCCATGCCCCCATTCCCTGCCTACACAATGTCCATGTCCCTCCCTTCTCTGCATACACAATGTCCATGTCCTCCCATTCACGGCCTACACATTGTCCGTCCCTCCATTCTCTGCCTACACAATGCCCATTTCCCTCTACTCTCTGCTTACACAATGTGCATGTCCCTCCATTCTCTGCTTATACAATGCCAATGTCCCCCCATCTGTGCCTACATATTGTCCCTGTCCCTCCGTTCTCAGCCTACACAATGTTCTGTCCCTCCATTCTCTGCCTACACGTTGTCACTGTCCCTCCATTTTCTGACAACACCATGTCCATGTCCCTCCACTCTCTGCTTACACTGTCCATGTCCCCTATTCTCTGCCTACACAATGTCCATGTCCCTCCATTCTCTGCCTACACAATGCCAATGTCCCTACATCTCTGCCTGCACATTGTCCCTGTCCCTCCATTCTCAGCCTACACAATGTTCTGTCCCTCCATTCTCTGCCTACACGTTGTCACTGTCCCTCCATTCTCTGCCTACACAATGTCCCTGTCCCTCCATTCTGTGCTTACACAATGTCCCTGTCCCTCCATTCACTGCCCACACAGTGTCCATGTCCCTCAATTCTTTGCCTATACAATGTCCCTGTCCCTCCATTCTCTGCCTACACATTGTCCCTGTCCCTCCATTCTCTGCCTACACAATGACCGTTTCCCTCCATTCTCTGCTTACACAATGTCCATGTCCCACCATTCTGTGCCTACACAATGTCCATGTCCCTCCATTCTCTGCCTACAGAATGTCCATGTCCCCCATTCCCTGCCTACACAATTTCCATGTCCCTCCCTTCTCTGCATAAACAATGTCCATGTCCCTCCATTCTCTGGTTACACAATGTTCCTGTCCCTCCATTCTCTGCCTACACACTGTCACTGTCCCTTCATTCTCTGGCCACACAACGTCCATGTCCCTCCATTCTCTGCCTAAACATTTTTCCTGTCCCTCCATTCTCTGCCTACACATTGTCAATGTCCCTCCATTCTCTGCCTACACAATGTCCATGTCCCTCCATTCTCTGCCCACACAATGTCCATGTCCCTCCTTTTGCTGCCTACACAATGTCCCTGTCCCTCCATTCTCTGCCTAAACAATGTACCTGTCCCTCCATTCTGTGCTTACACAATGTCCATGTCCCCCCATTCTCTGCCTACACAATGTCCATGCCAGTCCATTCTCTGCTTACACATTGTCCATGTCCCTCCATTCTCTCCTTACACAATGTCCATGTCCCTCCAATCTCTGCCTACACAATGCCCATCTCCCTCCATTCTATGCCTACACATTGTCCCTGTCTCTCCATTCTCAGCTTACACAATGTCCCTGTCCCTTCATTCTCTGCCTACACATTGTCACTGTCCCTCCATTCTCTGCCTACACAATGTCCATGTCCCCCATTCTCTGCCTACACAATGTCCCTGTCCCTCCATTCTGTGCTTACACAAAGTCCCTGTCCCTCCATTCTCTGCTTAAACAATGTCCATGTCCCCCCATTCTGTGCCTATACAATGACCATGTACCTCCATTGTCTGCCTACACAATGTCCATGTCCCCCCATTCGCTGCCTACACAATGTACATGTCCTTCCATTCTCTGAATACACAATGTCCATGTACCTCCATTCTCTTCTTACACAATGTCCATGTCCCTCCATTCTCTGCCTACACATTGCCACTGTCCCGCCATTCTCTGCCTACACAATGTCCATGTCCCCCATTCTCTGCCTACACAATGTCCCTGTCCCTCCATTCTGTGCTTACACGATGTCCCTGTCCCTCCATTCACTGCCCACACAGTGTCCATGTCCCTCAATTCTTGGCCTACACAAAGTCCCTGTCCCTCCATTCTCTGCCTACAGATTGTCCTTGTCCCTCCATTCTCTGCCTACACAATGACCGTTTCCCTCCATTCTCTGCTTACACAATGTCCATGTCCCCCCATTCTGTACCTACACAATGTCCATGTCCCACCATTCTCTGCCTACAGAATGTCCATGCCCCCATTCCCTGCCTACACAATGTCCATGTCCCTCCCTTCTCTGCATACACAATGTCCATGTCCCTCCATTCTCTGCTTACACAATGTTCCTGTCCCTCCATTCTCTGCCTACACACTGTCACTGTCCCTTCATTCTCTGGCCACACAACGTACATGTCCCTCCATTCTCTGCCTAAACATTTTTCCTGTCCCTCCAATCTCTGCCTACACATTGTCACTGTCCCTCCATTGTCTGCCTACACAATGTCCATGTCCCTCCATTCTCTGCCCACACAATGTCCATGTCCCTCCTTTTGCTGCCTACACAATGTCCCTGTCCCTCCAGTCTCTGCCTAAACAATGTACCTGTCCCTCCATTCTCTGCTTACACAATGTCCATGTCCCCCCCATTCTCTGCCTACACAATGTCCATGCCAGTCCATTCTCTGCTTACACATTGTCCATGTCCCTCCATTCTCTCCTTACACAATGTCCATGTCCCTCCATTCTCTGCCTACAGAATGTCCCTGTCCCTCCAATCTCTGCCTACACAATGCCCATGTCCCTCCATTCTCTGCCTACACATTGTCCCTGTCTCTCCATTCTCTGCTTACGCAATGTCCCTGTCCCTCCATTCTCTGCCTACACATTGTCACTGTCCCTCCATTCTCTGCCTACACAATGTCCATGTCCCCCATTCTCTGCCTACACAATGTCCCTGTCCCTCCATTCTGTGCTTACACAATGTCCCTGTCCCTCCATTCTCTGCTTAAACAATGTCCATGTCCCCCCATTCTGTGCCTATACAATGTCCATGTCCCTCCATTCTCTGCCTACACATTGCCACTGTCCCGCCTTTCTCTGCCTACACAATGTGCATGTCCCCCATTCTCTGCCTACACAATGTCCCTGTCCCTCCATTCTGTGCTTACACGATGTCCCTGTCCCTCCATTCTCTGCTTGAACAATGTCCATGTACCCCGAATCTATGCCTACAGAATGTCCCTGTCCCTCCATTCTCTGCTTAAACAATGTCCATGTACCCCCAATCTATGCCTACAGAATGTCCATGTCCCTCCATTCTCTGCCTACACAATGTCCATGTCCCCCATTCTCTGCCTACACAATGCCCATGTCCCTCCATTCTCTTCATACACAATGTCCATGTCCCTCCATTTTCTGCCCACACAATGTCCATGTCCCCCATTCTCTGCCTGCACAATGTCCCTGTCCATCCATTCTGTGCTTACTCAATGTCCCTGTCCCTCCATTGACTGCTTGATCAATGTCCATGTCCCCCCATTCTGTGCCTACACAATATCCATGTCCCTCCATTCTGTGCTTACTCAATGTCCATGTCCCTCCATTCACGGCCCACACAATGTCCATGTCCCTCCATTCTCTGCCTACAGAATGTTCCCGTCCCTCCGTTCTCTGCCTACACATTGTCCCTGTCCCTCCATTCTCTGCCTACACAATGTCCATGTCCCCCATTCTCTGCCTACACAATGTCCCTGTCCCTCCATTCTGTGCTTACACAAAGACCCTGTCCCTCCATTCTCTGCTTAAACAATGTCCAGGTCCCCCCATTCTGTGCCTATACAATGACCATGTACCTCCATTGTCTGCCTACACAATGTCCATGTCCCCCATTCTCTGCCTACACAATGTCCCTGTCCCTCCATTCTGTGCTTACACGATGTCCCTGTCCCTCCATTCACTGCCCACACAGTGTCCATGTCCCTCAATTCTTGGCCTACACAAAGTCCCTGTCCCTCCATTCTCTGCCTACAGATTGTCCTTGTCCCTCCATTCTCTGCCTACACAATGACCGTTTCCCTCCATTCTCTGCTTACACAATGTCCATGTCCCCCCATTCTGTACCTACACAATGTCCATGTCCCACCATTCTCTGCCTACAGAATGTCCATGCCCCCATTCCCTGCCTACACAATGTCCATGTCCCTCCATTCTCTGCTTACACAATATTCATATCCCTCCATTCTCTGCTTACACAATGTCCCTATCCCCCCATTCTCTGCCTACACAATGTCCATGTCACTCCATTCTCTGCCTACACAATGTAACTGTTCCACCATTATCTGCCTACACATTGTCCCTGTCCCTCCATTCTCTGCTTACACAATGTCCATGTCCCCCATTCTCTGCCTACACAATGTCCCTGTCCCTCCATTCTGTGCTTACACAAAGTCCCTGTCCCTCCATTCTCTGCTTAAACAATGTCCATGTCCCCCCATTCTGTGCCTATACAATGTCCATGTACCTCCATTGTCTGCCTACACAATGTCCATGTCCCCCATTCGCTGCCTACACAATGTACATGTCCTTCCATTCTCTGAATACACAATGTCCATGTACCTCCATTCTCTTCTTACACAATGTCCATGTCCCTCCATTCTCTGCCTACACATTGCCACTGTCCCGCCATTCTCTGCCTACACAATGTCCATGTCCCCCATTCTCTGCCTACACAATGTCCCTGTCCCTCCATTCTGTGCTTACACGATGTCCCTGTCCCTCCATTCACTGCCCACACAGTGTCCATGTCCCTCAATTCTTTGCCTACACAATGTCCCTGTCCCTCCATTCTCTACCTACAGATTGTCCCTGTCCCTCCATTCTCTGCCTACACAATGACCATTTCCCTCCATTCTCTGCTTACACAATGTCCATGTCCCCACATTCTGTGCCTACACAATGTCCATGTCCCACCATTCTCTGCCTACAGAATGTCCATGCCCCCATTCCCTGCCTACACAATGTCCATGTCCCTCCCTTCTCTGCATACACAATGTCCATGTCCTCCCATTCACGGCCTACACATTGTCCGTCCCTCCATTCTCTGCCTACACAATGCCCATTTCCCTCTACTCTCTGCTTACACAATGTGCATGTCCCTCCATTCTCTGCTTATACAATGCCAATGTCCCCCCATCTGTGCCTACATATTGTCCCTGTCCCTCCGTTCTCAGCCTACACAATGTTCTGTCCCTCCATTCTCTGCCTACACGTTGTCACTGTCCCTCCATTTTCTGACAACACCATGTCCATGTCCCTCCACTCTCTGCTTACACTGTCCATGTCCCCTATTCTCTGCCTACACAATGTCCATGTCCCTCCATTCTCTGCCTACACAATGCCAATGTCCCTACATCTCTGCCTGCACATTGTCCCTGTCCCTCCATTCTCAGCCTACACAATGTTCTGTCCATCCATTCTCTGCCTACACGTTGTCACTGTCCCTCCATTCTCTGCCTACACAATGTCCCTGTCCCTCCATTCTGTGCTTACACAATGTCCCTGTCCCTCCATTCACTGCCCACACAGTGTCCATGTCCCTCAATTCTTTGCCTATACAATGTCCCTGTCCCTCCATTCTCTGCCTACACATTGTCCCTGTCCCTCCATTCTCTGCCTACACAATGACCGTTTCCCTCCATTCTCTGCTTACACAATGTCCATGTCCCACCATTCTGTGCCTACACAATGTCCATGTCCCTCCATTCTCTGCCTACAGAATGTCCATGTCCCCCATTCCCTGCCTACACAATTTCCATGTCCCTCCCTTCTCTGCATAAACAATGTCCATGTCCCTCCATTCTCTGGTTACACAATGTTCCTGTCCCTCCATTCTCTGCCTACACACTGTCACTGTCCCTTCATTCTCTGGCCACACAACGTCCATGTCCCTCCATTCTCTGCCTAAACATTTTTCCTGTCCCTCCATTCTCTGCCTACACATTGTCAATGTCCCTCCATTCTCTGCCTACACAATGTCCATGTCCCTCCATTCTCTGCCCACACAATGTCCATGTCCCTCCTTTTGCTGCCTACACAATGTCCCTGTCCCTCCATTCTCTGCCTAAACAATGTACCTGTCCCTCCATTCTGTGCTTACACAATGTCCATGTCCCCCCATTCTCTGCCTACACAATGTCCATGCCAGTCCATTCTCTGCTTACACATTGTCCATGTCCCTCCATTCTCTCCTTACACAATGTCCATGTCCCTCCAATCTCTGCCTACACAATGCCCATCTCCCTCCATTCTATGCCTACACATTGTCCCTGTCTCTCCATTCTCAGCTTACACAATGTCCCTGTCCCTTCATTCTCTGCCTACACATTGTCACTGTCCCTCCATTCTCTGCCTACACAATGTCCATGTCCCCCATTCTCTGCCTACACAATGTCCCTGTCCCTCCATTCTGTGCTTACACAAAGTCCCTGTCCCTCCATTCTCTGCTTAAACAATGTCCATGTCCCCCCATTCTGTGCCTATACAATGACCATGTACCTCCATTGTCTGCCTACACAATGTCCATGTCCCCCCATTCGCTGCCTACACAATGTACATGTCCTTCCATTCTCTGAATACACAATGTCCATGTACCTCCATTCTCTTCTTACACAATGTCCATGTCCCTCCATTCTCTGCCTACACATTGCCACTGTCCCGCCATTCTCTGCCTACACAATGTCCATGTCCCCCATTCTCTGCCTACACAATGTCCCTGTCCCTCCATTCTGTGCTTACACGATGTCCCTGTCCCTCCATTCACTGCCCACACAGTGTCCATGTCCCTCAATTCTTGGCCTACACAAAGTCCCTGTCCCTCCATTCTCTGCCTACAGATTGTCCTTGTCCCTCCATTCTCTGCCTACACAATGACCGTTTCCCTCCATTCTCTGCTTACACAATGTCCATGTCCCCCCATTCTGTACCTACACAATGTCCATGTCCCACCATTCTCTGCCTACAGAATGTCCATGCCCCCATTCCCTGCCTACACAATGTCCATGTCCCTCCCTTCTCTGCATACACAATGTCCATGTCCCTCCATTCTCTGCTTACACAATGTTCCTGTCCCTCCATTCTCTGCCTACACACTGTCACTGTCCCTTCATTCTCTGGCCACACAACGTACATGTCCCTCCATTCTCTGCCTAAACATTTTTCCTGTCCCTCCAATCTCTGCCTACACATTGTCACTGTCCCTCCATTGTCTGCCTACACAATGTCCATGTCCCTCCATTCTCTGCCCACACAATGTCCATGTCCCTCCTTTTGCTGCCTACACAATGTCCCTGTCCCTCCAGTCTCTGCCTAAACAATGTACCTGTCCCTCCATTCTCTGCTTACACAATGTCCATGTCCCCCCCATTCTCTGCCTACACAATGTCCATGCCAGTCCATTCTCTGCTTACACATTGTCCATGTCCCTCCATTCTCTCCTTACACAATGTCCATGTCCCTCCATTCTCTGCCTACAGAATGTCCCTGTCCCTCCAATCTCTGCCTACACAATGCCCATGTCCCTCCATTCTCTGCCTACACATTGTCCCTGTCTCTCCATTCTCTGCTTACGCAATGTCCCTGTCCCTCCATTCTCTGCCTACACATTGTCACTGTCCCTCCATTCTCTGCCTACACAATGTCCATGTCCCCCATTCTCTGCCTACACAATGTCCCTGTCCCTCCATTCTGTGCTTACACAATGTCCCTGTCCCTCCATTCTCTGCTTAAACAATGTCCATGTCCCCCCATTCTGTGCCTATACAATGTCCATGTCCCTCCATTCTCTGCCTACACATTGCCACTGTCCCGCCTTTCTCTGCCTACACAATGTGCATGTCCCCCATTCTCTGCCTACACAATGTCCCTGTCCCTCCATTCTGTGCTTACACGATGTCCCTGTCCCTCCATTCTCTGCTTGAACAATGTCCATGTACCCCGAATCTATGCCTACAGAATGTCCCTGTCCCTCCATTCTCTGCTTAAACAATGTCCATGTACCCCCAATCTATGCCTACAGAATGTCCATGTCCCTCCATTCTCTGCCTACACAATGTCCATGTCCCCCATTCTCTGCCTACACAATGCCCATGTCCCTCCATTCTCTTCATACACAATGTCCATGTCCCTCCATTTTCTGCCCACACAATGTCCATGTCCCCCATTCTCTGCCTGCACAATGTCCCTGTCCATCCATTCTGTGCTTACTCAATGTCCCTGTCCCTCCATTGACTGCTTGATCAATGTCCATGTCCCCCCATTCTGTGCCTACACAATATCCATGTCCCTCCATTCTGTGCTTACTCAATGTCCATGTCCCTCCATTCACGGCCCACACAATGTCCATGTCCCTCCATTCTCTGCCTACAGAATGTTCCCGTCCCTCCGTTCTCTGCCTACACATTGTCCCTGTCCCTCCATTCTCTGCCTACACAATGTCCATGTCCCCCATTCTCTGCCTACACAATGTCCCTGTCCCTCCATTCTGTGCTTACACAAAGTCCCTGTCCCTCCATTCTCTGCTTAAACAATGTCCAGGTCCCCCCATTCTGTGCCTATACAATGACCATGTACCTCCATTGTCTGCCTACACAATGTCCATGTCCCCCCATTCGCTGCCTACACAATGTACATGTCCTTCCATTCTCTGAATACACAATGTCCATGTACCTCCATTCTCTTCTTACACAATGTCCATGTCCCTCCATTCTCTGCCTACACATTGCCACTGTCCCGCCATTCTCTGCCTACACAATGTCCATGTACCCCATTCTCTGCCTACACAATGTCCCTGTCCCTCCATTCTGTGCTTACACGATGTCCCTGTCCCTCCATTCACTGCCCACACAGTGTCCATGTCCCTCAATTCTAGGCCTACACAAAGTCCCTGTCCCTCCATTCTCTGCCTACAGATTGTCCTTGTCCCTCCATTCTCTGCCTACACAATTACCGTTTCCCTCCATTCTCTGCTTACACAATGTCCATGTCCCCCCATTCTGTACCTACACAATGTACATGTCCCACCATTCTCTGCCTACAGAATGTCCATGCCCCCATTCCCTGCCTACACAATGTCCATGTCCCTCCATTCTCTGCTTACACAATATTCATATCCCTCCATTCTCTGCTTACACAATGTCCCTATCCCCCCATTCTCTGCCTACACAATGTCCATGTCACTCCATTCTCTGCCTACACAATGTAACTGTTCCACCATTATCTGCCTACACATTGTCCCTGTCCCTCCATTCTCTGCTTACACAATGTCCATGTCCCCCATTCTCTGCCTACACAATGTCCCTGTCCCTCCATTCTGTGCTTACACAAAGTCCCTGTCCCTCCATTCTCTGCTTAAACAATGTCCATGTCCCCCCATTCTGTGCCTATACAATGTCCATGTACCTCCATTGTCTGCCTACACAATGTCCATGTCCCCCATTCGCTGCCTACACAATGTACATGTCCTTCCATTCTCTGAATACACAATGTCCATGTACCTCCATTCTCTTCTTACACAATGTCCATGTCCCTCCATTCTCTGCCTACACATTGCCACTGTCCCGCCATTCTCTGCCTACACAATGTCCATGTTCCCCATTCTCTGCCTACACAATGTCCCTGTCCCTCCATTCTGTGCTTACACGATGTCCCTGTCCCTCCATTCACTGCCCACACAGTGTCCATGTCCCTCAATTCTTTGCCTACACAATGTCCCTGTCCCTCCATTCTCTACCTACAGATTGTCCCTGTCCCTCCATTCTCTGCCTACACAATGACCATTTCCCTCCATTCTCTGCTTCCACAATGTCCATGTCCCCACATTCTGTGCCTACACAATGTCCATGTCCCACCATTCTCTGCCTACAGAATGTCCATGCCCCCATTCCCTGCCTACACAATGTCCATGTCCCTCCCTTCTCTGCATACACAATGTCCATGTCCTCCCATTCACTGCCTACACATTGTCCATCCCTCCATTCTCTGCCTACACAATGCCCATTTCCCTCTATTCTCTGCTTACACAACGTGCATGTCCCTCCATTCTCTGCTTATACAATGCCAATGTCCCCCCATCTGTGCCTACATATTGTCCCTGTCCCTCCGTTCTCAGCCTACACAATGTTCTGTCCCTCCATTCTCTGCCTACACGTTGTCACTGTCCCTCCATTTTCTGACAACACCATGTCCATGTCCCTCCACTCTCTGCTTACACTGTCCATGTCCCCTATTCTCTGCCTACACAATGTCCATGTCCCTCCATTCTCTGCCTACACAATGCCAATGTCCCTACATCTCTGCCTGCACATTGTCCCTGTCCCTCCATTCTCAGCCTACACAATGTTCTGTCCCTCCATTCTCTGCCTACACGTTGTCACTGTCCCTCCATTCTCTGCCTACACAATGTCCCTGTCCCTCCATTCTGTGCTTACACAATGTCCCTGTCCCTCCATTCACTGCCCACACAGTGTCCATGTCCCTCAATTCTTTGCCTATACAATGTCCCTGTCCCTCCATTCTCTGCCTACACATTGTCCCTGTCCCTCCATTCTCTGCCTACACAATGACCGTTTCCCTCCATTCTCTGCTTACACAATGTCCATGTCCCACCATTCTGTGCCTACACAATGTCCATGTCCCTCCATTCTCTGCCTACAGAATGTCCATGTCCCCCATTCCCTGCCTACACAATTTCCATGTCCCTCCCTTCTCTGCATAAACAATGTCCATGTCCCTCCATTCTCTGGTTACACAATGTTCCTGTCCCTCCATTCTCTGCCTACACACTGTCACTGTCCCTTCATTCTCTGGCCACACAACGTCCATGTCCCTCCATTCTCTGCCTAAACATTTTTCCTGTCCCTCCATTCTCTGCCTACACATTGTCAATGTCCCTCCATTCTCTGCCTACACAATGTCCATGTCCCTCCATTCTCTGCCCACACAATGTCCATGTCCCTCCTTTTGCTGCCTACACAATGTCCCTGTCCCTCCATTCTCTGCCTAAACAATGTACCTGTCCCTCCATTCTGTGCTTACACAATGTCCATGTCCCCCCATTCTCTGCCTACACAATGTCCATGCCAGTCCATTCTCTGCTTACACATTGTCCATGTCCCTCCATTCTCTCCTTACACAATGTCCATGTCCCTCCAATCTCTGCCTACACAATGCCCATCTCCCTCCATTCTATGCCTACACATTGTCCCTGTCTCTCCATTCTCAGCTTACACAATGTCCCTGTCCCTTCATTCTCTGCCTACACATTGTCACTGTCCCTCCATTCTCTGCCTACACAATGTCCATGTCCCCCATTCTCTGCCTACACAATGTCCCTGTCCCTCCATTCTGTGCTTACACAAAGTCCCTGTCCCTCCATTCTCTGCTTAAACAATGTCCATGTCCCCCCATTCTGTGCCTATACAATGACCATGTACCTCCATTGTCTGCCTACACAATGTCCATGTCCCCCCATTCGCTGCCTACACAATGTACATGTCCTTCCATTCTCTGAATACACAATGTCCATGTACCTCCATTCTCTTCTTACACAATGTCCATGTCCCTCCATTCTCTGCCTACACATTGCCACTGTCCCGCCATTCTCTGCCTACACAATGTCCATGTCTCCCATTCTCTGCCTACACAATGTCCCTGTCCCTCCATTCTGTGCTTACACGATGTCCCTGTCCCTCCATTCACTGCCCACACAGTGTCCATGTCCCTCAATTCTTGGCCTACACAAAGTCCCTGTCCCTCCATTCTCTGCCTACAGATTGTCCTTGTCCCTCCATTCTCTGCCTACACAATGACCGTTTCCCTCCATTCTCTGCTTACACAATGTCCATGTCCCCCCATTCTGTACCTACACAATGTCCATGTCCCACCATTCTCTGCCTACAGAATGTCCATGCCCCCATTCCCTGCCTACACAATGTCCATGTCCCTCCATTCTCTGCTTACACAATATTCATATCCCTCCATTCTCTGCTTACACAATGTCCCTATCCCCCCATTCTCTGCCTACACAATGTCCATGTCACTCCATTCTCTGCCTACACAATGTAACTGTTCCACCATTATCTGCCTACACATTGTCCCTGTCCCTCCATTCTCTGCTTACACAATGTCCATGTCCCCCATTCTCTGCCTACACAATGTCCCTGTCCCTCCATTCTGTGCTTACACAAAGTCCCTGTCCCTCCATTCTCTGCTTAAACAATGTCCATGTCCCCCCATTCTGTGCCTATACAATGTCCATGTACCTCCATTGTCTGCCTACACAATGTCCATGTCCCCCATTCGCTGCCTACACAATGTACATGTCCTTCCATTCTCTGAATACACAATGTCCATGTACCTCCATTCTCTTCTTACACAATGTCCATGTCCCTCCATTCTCTGCCTACACATTGCCACTGTCCCGCCATTCTCTGCCTACACAATGTCCATGTCCCCCATTCTCTGCCTACACAATGTCCCTGTCCCTCCATTCTGTGCTTACACGATGTCCCTGTCCCTCCATTCACTGCCCACACAGTGTCCATGTCCCTCAATTCTTTGCCTACACAATGTCCCTGTCCCTCCATTCTCTACCTACAGATTGTCCCTGTCCCTCCATTCTCTGCCTACACAATGACCATTTCCCTCCATTCTCTGCTTACACAATGTCCATGTCCCCACATTCTGTGCCTACACAATGTCCATGTCCCACCATTCTCTGCCTACAGAATGTCCATGCCCCCATTCCCTGCCTACACAATGTCCATGTCCCTCCCTTCTCTGCATACACAATGTCCATGTCCTCCCATTCACGGCCTACACATTGTCCGTCCCTCCATTCTCTGCCTACACAATGCCCATTTCCCTCTACTCTCTGCTTACACAATGTGCATGTCCCTCCATTCTCTGCTTATACAATGCCAATGTCCCCCCATCTGTGCCTACATATTGTCCCTGTCCCTCCGTTCTCAGCCTACACAATGTTCTGTCCCTCCATTCTCTGCCTACACGTTGTCACTGTCCCTCCATTTTCTGACAACACCATGTCCATGTCCCTCCACTCTCTGCTTACACTGTCCATGTCCCCTATTCTCTGCCTACACAATGTCCATGTCCCTCCATTCTCTGCCTACACAATGCCAATGTCCCTACATCTCTGCCTGCACATTGTCCCTGTCCCTCCATTCTCAGCCTACACAATGTTCTGTCCCTCCATTCTCTGCCTACACGTTGTCACTGTCCCTCCATTCTCTGCCTACACAATGTCCCTGTCCCTCCATTCTGTGCTTACACAATGTCCCTGTCCCTCCATTCACTGCCCACACAGTGTCCATGTCCCTCAATTCTTTGCCTATACAATGTCCCTGTCCCTCCATTCTCTGCCTACACATTGTCCCTGTCCCTCCATTCTCTGCCTACACAATGACCGTTTCCCTCCATTCTCTGCTTACACAATGTCCATGTCCCACCATTCTGTGCCTACACAATGTCCATGTCCCTCCATTCTCTGCCTACAGAATGTCCATGTCCCCCATTCCCTGCCTACACAATTTCCATGTCCCTCCCTTCTCTGCATAAACAATGTCCATGTCCCTCCATTCTCTGGTTACACAATGTTCCTGTCCCTCCATTCTCTGCCTACACACTGTCACTGTCCCTTCATTCTCTGGCCACACAACGTCCATGTCCCTCCATTCTCTGCCTAAACATTTTTCCTGTCCCTCCATTCTCTGCCTACACATTGTCAATGTCCCTCCATTCTCTGCCTACACAATGTCCATGTCCCTCCATTCTCTGCCCACACAATGTCCATGTCCCTCCTTTTGCTGCCTACACAATGTCCCTGTCCCTCCATTCTCTGCCTAAACAATGTACCTGTCCCTCCATTCTGTGCTTACACAATGTCCATGTCCCCCCATTCTCTGCCTACACAATGTCCATGCCAGTCCATTCTCTGCTTACACATTGTCCATGTCCCTCCATTCTCTCCTTACACAATGTCCATGTCCCTCCAATCTCTGCCTACACAATGCCCATCTCCCTCCATTCTATGCCTACACATTGTCCCTGTCTCTCCATTCTCAGCTTACACAATGTCCCTGTCCCTTCATTCTCTGCCTACACATTGTCACTGTCCCTCCATTCTCTGCCTACACAATGTCCATGTCCCCCATTCTCTGCCTACACAATGTCCCTGTCCCTCCATTCTGTGCTTACACAAAGTCCCTGTCCCTCCATTCTCTGCTTAAACAATGTCCATGTCCCCCCATTCTGTGCCTATACAATGACCATGTACCTCCATTGTCTGCCTACACAATGTCCATGTCCCCCCATTCGCTGCCTACACAATGTACATGTCCTTCCATTCTCTGAATACACAATGTCCATGTACCTCCATTCTCTTCTTACACAATGTCCATGTCCCTCCATTCTCTGCCTACACATTGCCACTGTCCCGCCATTCTCTGCCTACACAATGTCCATGTCCCCCATTCTCTGCCTACACAATGTCCCTGTCCCTCCATTCTGTGCTTACACGATGTCCCTGTCCCTCCATTCACTGCCCACACAGTGTCCATGTCCCTCAATTCTTGGCCTACACAAAGTCCCTGTCCCTCCATTCTCTGCCTACAGATTGTCCTTGTCCCTCCATTCTCTGCCTACACAATGACCGTTTCCCTCCATTCTCTGCTTACACAATGTCCATGTCCCCCCATTCTGTACCTACACAATGTCCATGTCCCACCATTCTCTGCCTACAGAATGTCCATGCCCCCATTCCCTGCCTACACAATGTCCATGTCCCTCCCTTCTCTGCATACACAATGTCCATGTCCCTCCATTCTCTGCTTACACAATGTTCCTGTCCCTCCATTCTCTGCCTACACACTGTCACTGTCCCTTCATTCTCTGGCCACACAACGTACATGTCCCTCCATTCTCTGCCTAAACATTTTTCCTGTCCCTCCAATCTCTGCCTACACATTGTCACTGTCCCTCCATTGTCTGCCTACACAATGTCCATGTCCCTCCATTCTCTGCCCACACAATGTCCATGTCCCTCCTTTTGCTGCCTACACAATGTCCCTGTCCCTCCAGTCTCTGCCT
This sequence comes from Hemitrygon akajei, assembly GCF_048418815.1. Taxonomy (NCBI): domain Eukaryota; kingdom Metazoa; phylum Chordata; class Chondrichthyes; order Myliobatiformes; family Dasyatidae; genus Hemitrygon; species Hemitrygon akajei. Next base: position 158,318,794 of record NC_133125.1, read on the forward strand.
AAACAATGTACCTGTCCCTCCATTCTCTGCTTACACAATGTCCATGTCCCCCCCATTCTCTGCCTACACAATGTCCATGCCAGTCCATTCTCTGCTTACACATTGTCCATGTCCCTCCATTCTCTCCTTACACAATGTCCATGTCCCTCCATTCTCTGCCTACAGAATGTCCCTGTCCCTCCAATCTCTGCCTACACAATGCCCATGTCCCTCCATTCTCTGCCTACACATTGTCCCTGTCTCTCCATTCTCTGCTTACGCAATGTCCCTGTCCCTCCATTCTCTGCCTACACATTGTCACTGTCCCTCCATTCTCTGCCTACACAATGTCCATGTCCCCCATTCTCTGCCTACACAATGTCCCTGTCCCTCCATTCTGTGCTTACACAATGTCCCTGTCCCTCCATTCTCTGCTTAAACAATGTCCATGTCCCCCCATTCTGTGCCTATACAATGTCCATGTCCCTCCATTCTCTGCCTACACATTGCCACTGTCCCGCCTTTCTCTGCCTACACAATGTGCATGTCCCCCATTCTCTGCCTACACAATGTCCCTGTCCCTCCATTCTGTGCTTACACGATGTCCCTGTCCCTCCATTCTCTGCTTGAACAATGTCCATGTACCCCGAATCTATGCCTACAGAATGTCCCTGTCCCTCCATTCTCTGCTTAAACAATGTCCATGTACCCCCAATCTATGCCTACAGAATGTCCATGTCCCTCCATTCTCTGCCTACACAATGTCCATGTCCCCCATTCTCTGCCTACACAATGCCCATGTCCCTCCATTCTCTTCATACACAATGTCCATGTCCCTCCATTTTCTGCCCACACAATGTCCATGTCCCCCATTCTCTGCCTGCACAATGTCCCTGTCCATCCATTCTGTGCTTACTCAATGTCCCTGTCCCTCCATTGACTGCTTGATCAATGTCCATGTCCCCCCATTCTGTGCCTACACAATATCCATGTCCCTCCATTCTGTGCTTACTCAATGTCCATGTCCCTCCATTCACGGCCCACACAATGTCCATGTCCCTCCATTCTCTGCCTACAGAATGTTCCCGTCCCTCCGTTCTCTGCCTACACATTGTCCCTGTCCCTCCATTCTCTGCCTACACAATGTCCATGTCCCCCATTCTCTGCCTACACAATGTCCCTGTCCCTCCATTCTGTGCTTACACAAAGTCCCTGTCCCTCCATTCTCTGCTTAAACAATGTCCAGGTCCCCCCATTCTGTGCCTATACAATGACCATGTACCTCCATTGTCTGCCTACACAATGTCCATGTCCCCCCATTCGCTGCCTACACAATGTACATGTCCTTCCATTCTCTGAATACACAATGTCCATGTACCTCCATTCTCTTCTTACACAATGTCCATGTCCCTCCATTCTCTGCCTACACATTGCCACTGTCCCGCCATTCTCTGCCTACACAATGTCCATGTCCCCCATTCTCTGCCTACACAATGTCCCTGTCCCTCCATTCTGTGCTTACACGATGTCCCTGTCCCTCCATTCACTGCCCACACAGTGTCCATGTCCCTCAATTCTAGGCCTACACAAAGTCCCTGTCCCTCCATTCTCTGCCTACAGATTGTCCTTGTCCCTCCATTCTCTGCCTACACAATGAGCGTTTCCCTCCATTCTCTGCTTACACAATGTCCATGTCCCCCCATTCTGTACCTACACAATGTCCATGTCCCACCATTCTCTGCCTACAGAATGTCCATGCCCCCATTCCCTGCCTACACAATGTCCATGTCCCTCCATTCTCTGCTTACACAATATTCATATCCCTCCATTCTCTGCTTACACAATGTCCCTATCCCCCCATTCTCTGCCTACACAATGTCCATGTCACTCCATTCTCTGCCTACACAATGTAACTGTTCCACCATTATCTGCCTACACATTGTCCCTGTCCCTCCATTCTCTGCTTACACAATGTCCATGTCCCCCATTCTCTGCCTACACAATGTCCCTGTCCCTCCATTCTGTGCTTACACAAAGTCCCTGTCCCTCCATTCTCTGCTTAAACAATGTCCATGTCCCCCCATTCTGTGCCTATACAATGTCCATGTACCTCCATTGTCTGCCTACACAATGTCCATGTCCCCCATTCGCTGCCTACACAATGTACATGTCCTTCCATTCTCTGAATACACAATGTCCATGTACCTCCATTCTCTTCTTACACAATGTCCATGTCCCTCCATTCTCTGCCTACACATTGCCACTGTCCCGCCATTCTCTGCCTACACAATGTCCATGTCCCCCATTCTCTGCCTACACAATGTCCCTGTCCCTCCATTCTGTGCTTACACGATGTCCCTGTCCCTCCATTCACTGCCCACACAGTGTCCATGTCCCTCAATTCTTTGCCTACACAATGTCCCTGTCCCTCCATTCTCTACCTACAGATTGTCCCTGTCCCTCCATTCTCTGCCTACACAATGACCATTTCCCTCCATTCTCTGCTTACACAATGTCCATGTCCCCACATTCTGTGCCTACACAATGTCCATGTCCCACCATTCTCTGCCTACAGAATGTCCATGCCCCCATTCCCTGCCTACACAATGTCCATGTCCCTCCCTTCTCTGCATACACAATGTCCATGTCCTCCCATTCACTGCCTACACATTGTCCGTCCCTCCATTCTCTGCCTACACAATGCCCATTTCCCTCTATTCTCTGCTTACACAATGTGCATGTCCCTCCATTCTCTGCTTATACAATGCCAATGTCCCCCCATCTGTGCCTACATATTGTCCCTGTCCCTCCGTTCTCAGCCTACACAATGTTCTGTCCCTCCATTCTCTGCCTACACGTTGTCACTGTCCCTCCATTTTCTGACAACACCATGTCCATGTCCCTCCACTCTCTGCTTACACTGTCCATGTCCCCTATTCTCTGCCTACACAATGTCCATGTCCCTCCATTCTCTGCCTACACAATGCCAATGTCCCTACATCTCTGCCTGCACATTGTCCCTGTCCCTCCATTCTCAGCCTACACAATGTTCTGTCCCTCCATTCTCTGCCTACACGTTGTCACTGTCCCTCCATTCTCTGCCTACACAATGTCCCTGTCCCTCCATTCTGTGCTTACACAATGTCCCTGTCCCTCCATTCACTGCCCACACAGTGTCCATGTCCCTCAATTCTTTGCCTATACAATGTCCCTGTCCCTCCATTCTCTGCCTACACATTGTCCCTGTCCCTCCATTCTCTGCCTACACAATGACCGTTTCCCTCCATTCTCTGCTTACACAATGTCCATGTCCCACCATTCTGTGCCTACACAATGTCCATGTCCCTCCATTCTCTGCCTACAGAATGTCCATGTCCCCCATTCCCTGCCTACACAATTTCCATGTCCCTCCCTTCTCTGCATAAACAATGTCCATGTCCCTCCATTCTCTGGTTACACAATGTTCCTGTCCCTCCATTCTCTGCCTACACACTGTCACTGTCCCTTCATTCTCTGGCCACACAACGTCCATGTCCCTCCATTCTCTGCCTAAACATTTTTCCTGTCCCTCCATTCTCTGCCTACACATTGTCAATGTCCCTCCATTCTCTGCCTACACAATGTCCATGTCCCTCCATTCTCTGCCCACACAATGTCCATGTCCCTCCTTTTGCTGCCTACACAATGTCCCTGTCCCTCCATTCTCTGCCTAAACAATGTACCTGTCCCTCCATTCTGTGCTTACACAATGTCCATGTCCCCCCATTCTCTGCCTACACAATGTCCATGCCAGTCCATTCTCTGCTTACACATTGTCCATGTCCCTCCATTCTCTCCTTACACAATGTCCATGTCCCTCCAATCTCTGCCTACACAATGCCCATCTCCCTCCATTCTATGCCTACACATTGTCCCTGTCTCTCCATTCTCAGCTTACACAATGTCCCTGTCCCTTCATTCTCTGCCTACACATTGTCACTGTCCCTCCATTCTCTGCCTACACAATGTCCATGTCCCCCATTCTCTGCCTACACAATGTCCCTGTCCCTCCATTCTGTGCTTACACAAAGTCCCTGTCCCTCCATTCTCTGCTTAAACAATGTCCATGTCCCCCCATTCTGTGCCTATACAATGACCATGTACCTCCATTGTCTGCCTACACAATGTCCATGTCCCCCCATTCGCTGCCTACACAATGTACATGTCCTTCCATTCTCTGAATACACAATGTCCATGTACCTCCATTCTCTTCTTACACAATGTCCATGTCCCTCCATTCTCTGCCTACACATTGCCACTGTCCCGCCATTCTCTGCCTACACAATGTCCATGTCTCCCATTCTCTGCCTACACAATGTCCCTGTCCCTCCATTCTGTGCTTACACGATGTCCCTGTCCCTCCATTCACTGCCCACACAGTGTCCATGTCCCTCAATTCTTGGCCTACACAAAGTCCCTGTCCCTCCATTCTCTGCCTACAGATTGTCCTTGTCCCTCCATTCTCTGCCTACACAATGACCGTTTCCCTCCATTCTCTGCTTACACAATGTCCATGTCCCCCCATTCTGTACCTACACAATGTCCATGTCCCACCATTCTCTGCCTACAGAATGTCCATGCCCCCATTCCCTGCCTACACAATGTCCATGTCCCTCCCTTCTCTGCATACACAATGTCCATGTCCCTCCATTCTCTGCTTACACAATGTTCCTGTCCCTCCATTCTCTGCCTACACACTGTCACTGTCCCTTCATTCTCTGGCCACACAACGTACATGTCCCTCCATTCTCTGCCTAAACATTTTTCCTGTCCCTCCAATCTCTGCCTACACATTGTCACTGTCCCTCCATTGTCTGCCTACACAATGTCCATGTCCCTCCATTCTCTGCCCACACAATGTCCATGTCCCTCCTTTTGCTGCCTACACAATGTCCCTGTCCCTCCAGTCTCTGCCTAAACAATGTACCTGTCCCTCCATTCTCTGCTTACACAATGTCCATGTCCCCCCCATTCTCTGCCTACACAATGTCCATGCCAGTCCATTCTCTGCTTACACATTGTCCATGTCCCTCCATTCTCTCCTTACACAATGTCCATGTCCCTCCATTCTCTGCCTACAGAATGTCCCTGTTCCTCCAATCTCTGCCTACACAATGCCCATGTCCCTCCATTCTCTGCCTACACATTGTCCCTGTCTCTCCATTCTCAGCTTACGCAATGTCCCTGTCCCTCCATTCTCTGCCTACACAATGTCCCTGTCCCTCCATTCTGTGCTTACACGATGTCCCTGTCCCTCCATTCTCTGCTTAAACAATGTCCATGTACCCCCAATCTATGCCTACAGAATGTCCCTGTCCCTCCATTCTCTGCTTAAACAATGTCCATGTACCCCCAATCTATGCCTACAGAATGTCCATGTCCCTCCATTCTCTGCCTACACAATGTCCATGTCCCCCATTCTCTGCCTACACAATGCCCATGTCCCTCCATTCTCTTCATACACAATGTCCATGTCCCTCCATTTTCTGCCCACACAATGTCCATGTCCCCCATTCTCTGCCTGCACAATGTCCCTGTCCATCCATTCTGTGCTTACTCAATGTCCCTGTCCCTCCATTGACTGCTTGATCAATGTCCATGTCCCCCCATTCTGTGCCTACACAATATCCATGTCCCTCCATTCTGTGCTTACTCAATGTCCATGTCCCTCCATTCACGGCCCACACAATGTCCATGTCCCTCCATTCTCTGCCTACAGAATGTTCCCGTCCCTCCGTTCTCTGCCTACACATTGTCCCTGTCCCTCCATTCTCTGCCTACACAATGTCCATGTCCCCCATTCTCTGCCTACACAATGTCCCTGTCCCTCCATTCTGTGCTTACACAAAGTCCCTGTCCCTCCATTCTCTGCTTAAACAATGTCCAGGTCCCCCCATTCTGTGCCTATACAATGACCATGTACCTCCATTGTCTGCCTACACAATGTCCATGTCCCCCCATTCGCTGCCTACACAATGTACATGTCCTTCCATTCTCTGAATACACAATGTCCATGTACCTCCATTCTCTTCTTACACAATGTCCATGTCCCTCCATTCTCTGCCTACACATTGCCACTGTCCCGCCATTCTCTGCCTACACAATGTCCATGTCCCCCATTCTCTGCCTACACAATGTCCCTGTCCCTCCATTCTGTGCTTACACGATGTCCCTGTCCCTCCATTCACTGCCCACACAGTGTCCATGTCCCTCAATTCTTTGCCTACACAATGTCCCTGTGCCTCCATTCTCTGCCTACAAAATGTCCATGTCCCTCCATTCTCTGCCCACACAATGTCCATGTCCCACCATTCTGTGCCTACACAATGTCCATGTCCCTCCATTCTCTGCCTACAGAATGTCCATGTCCCCCATTCCCTGCCTACACAATTTCCATGTCCCTCCCTTCTCTGCATAAACAATGTCCATGTCCCTCCATTCTCTGGTTACACAATGTTCCTGTCCCTCCATTCTCTGCCTACACACTGTCACTGTCCCTTCATTCTCTGGCCACACAACGTCCATGTCCCTCCATTCTCTGCCTAAACATTTTTCCTGTCCCTCCATTCTCTGCCTACACATTGTCAATGTCCCTCCATTCTCTGCCTACACAATGTCCATGTCCCTCCATTCTCTGCCCACACAATGTCCATGTCCCTCCTTTTGCTGCCTACACAATGTCCCTGTCCCTCCATTCTCTGCCTAAACAATGTACCTGTCCCTCCATTCTGTGCTTACACAATGTCCATGTCCCCCCATTCTCTGCCTACACAATGTCCATGCCAGTCCATTCTCTGCTTACACATTGTCCATGTCCCTCCATTCTCTCCTTACACAATGTCCATGTCCCTCCAATCTCTGCCTACACAATGCCCATCTCCCTCCATTCTATGCCTACACATTGTCCCTGTCTCTCCATTCTCAGCTTACACAATGTCCCTGTCCCTTCATTCTCTGCCTACACATTGTCACTGTCCCTCCATTCTCTGCCTACACAATGTCCATGTCCCCCATTCTCTGCCTACACAATGTCCCTGTCCCTCCATTCTGTGCTTACACAAAGTCCCTGTCCCTCCATTCTCTGCTTAAACAATGTCCATGTCCCCCCATTCTGTGCCTATACAATGACCATGTACCTCCATTGTCTGCCTACACAATGTCCATGTCCCCCCATTCGCTGCCTACACAATGTACATGTCCTTCCATTCTCTGAATACACAATGTCCATGTACCTCCATTCTCTTCTTACACAATGTCCATGTCCCTCCATTCTCTGCCTACACATTGCCACTGTCCCGCCATTCTCTGCCTACACAATGTCCATGTCTCCCATTCTCTGCCTACACAATGTCCCTGTCCCTCCATTCTGTGCTTACACGATGTCCCTGTCCCTCCATTCACTGCCCACACAGTGTCCATGTCCCTCAATTCTTGGCCTACACAAAGTCCCTGTCCCTCCATTCTCTGCCTACAGATTGTCCTTGTCCCTCCATTCTCTGCCTACACAATGACCGTTTCCCTCCATTCTCTGCTTACACAATGTCCATGTCCCCCCATTCTGTACCTACACAATGTCCATGTCCCACCATTCTCTGCCTACAGAATGTCCATGCCCCCATTCCCTGCCTACACAATGTCCATGTCCCTCCCTTCTCTGCATACACAATGTCCATGTCCCTCCATTCTCTGCTTACACAATGTTCCTGTCCCTCCATTCTCTGCCTACACACTGTCACTGTCCCTTCATTCTCTGGCCACACAACGTACATGTCCCTCCATTCTCTGCCTAAACATTTTTCCTGTCCCTCCAATCTCTGCCTACACATTGTCACTGTCCCTCCATTGTCTGCCTACACAATGTCCATGTCCCTCCATTCTCTGCCCACACAATGTCCATGTCCCTCCTTTTGCTGCCTACACAATGTCCCTGTCCCTCCAGTCTCTGCCTAAACAATGTACCTGTCCCTCCATTCTCTGCTTACACAATGTCCATGTCCCCCCCATTCTCTGCCTACACAATGTCCATGCCAGTCCATTCTCTGCTTACACATTGTCCATGTCCCTCCATTCTCTCCTTACACAATGTCCATGTCCCTCCATTCTCTGCCTACAGAATGTCCCTGTTCCTCCAATCTCTGCCTACACAATGCCCATGTCCCTCCATTCTCTGCCTACACATTGTCCCTGTCTCTCCATTCTCAGCTTACGCAATGTCCCTGTCCCTCCATTCTCTGCCTACACAATGTCCCTGTCCCTCCATTCTGTGCTTACACGATGTCCCTGTCCCTCCATTCTCTGCTTAAACAATGTCCATGTACCCCCAATCTATGCCTACAGAATGTCCCTGTCCCTCCATTCTCTGCTTAAACAATGTCCATGTACCCCCAATCTATGCCTACAGAATGTCCATGTCCCTCCATTCTCTGCCTACACAATGTCCATGTCCCCCATTCTCTGCCTACACAATGCCCATGTCCCTCCATTCTCTTCATACACAATGTCCATGTCCCTCCATTTTCTGCCCACACAATGTCCATGTCCCCCATTCTCTGCCTGCACAATGTCCCTGTCCATCCATTCTGTGCTTACTCAATGTCCCTGTCCCTCCATTGACTGCTTGATCAATGTCCATGTCCCCCCATTCTGTGCCTACACAATATCCATGTCCCTCCATTCTGTGCTTACTCAATGTCCATGTCCCTCCATTCACGGCCCACACAATGTCCATGTCCCTCCATTCTCTGCCTACAGAATGTTCCCGTCCCTCCGTTCTCTGCCTACACATTGTCCCTGTCCCTCCATTCTCTGCCTACACAATGTCCATGTCCCCCATTCTCTGCCTACACAATGTCCCTGTCCCTCCATTCTGTGCTTACACAAAGTCCCTGTCCCTCCATTCTCTGCTTAAACAATGTCCAGGTCCCCCCATTCTGTGCCTATACAATGACCATGTACCTCCATTGTCTGCCTACACAATGTCCATGTCCCCCCATTCGCTGCCTACACAATGTACATGTCCTTCCATTCTCTGAATACACAATGTCCATGTACCTCCATTCTCTTCTTACACAATGTCCATGTCCCTCCATTCTCTGCCTACACATTGCCACTGTCCCGCCATTCTCTGCCTACACAATGTCCATGTCCCCCATTCTCTGCCTACACAATGTCCCTGTCCCTCCATTCTGTGCTTACACGATGTCCCTGTCCCTCCATTCACTGCCCACACAGTGTCCATGTCCCTCAATTCTTTGCCTACACAATGTCCCTGTGCCTCCATTCTCTGCCTACAAAATGTCCATGTCCCTCCATTCTCTGCCCACACAATGTCCATGTCCCTCCATTTGCTGCCTACACAATGTCCCTGTCCCTCCATTCTCTGCCTAAACAAAGTACCTGTCCCTCCATTCTCTGCATACACAATGTCTAAGTCCCTCCATTCTCTGCCTACTCAATGTCCCTGTCCCTCCATTCTCTGCCTACACAATGTCCATGTCCCTCCATTCTCTGCTTACACAATATTCATATCCCTCCATTCTCTGCTTACACAATGTCCCTATCCCCCCATTCTCTGCCTACACAATGTCCATGTCACTCCATTCTCTGCCTACACAATGTAACTGTTCCACCATTATCTGCCTACACATTGTCCCTGTCCCTCCATTCTCTGCTTACACAATGTCCATGTCCCCCATTCTCTGCCTACACAATGTCCATGTCCCCCCATTCTGTGCCTATACAATGTCCATGTACCTCCATTGTCTGCCTACACAATGTCCATGTCCCCCATTCGCTGCCTACACAATGTACATGTCCTTCCATTCTCTGAATACACAATGTCCATGTACCTCCATTCTCTTCTTACACAATGTCCATGTCCCTCCATTCTCTGCCTACACATTGCCACTGTCCCGCCATTCTCTGCCTACACAATGTCCATGTCCCCCATTCTCTGCCTACACAATGTCCCTGTCCCTCCATTCTGTGCTTACACGATGTCCCTGTCCCTCCATTCACTGCCCACACAGTGTCCATGTCCCTCAATTCTTTGCCTACACAATGTCCCTGTCCCTCCATTCTCTACCTACAAATTGTCCCTGTCCCTCCATTCTCTGCCTACACAATGACCATTTCCCTCCATTCTCTGCTTACACAATGTCCATCTCCCCACATTCTGTGCCTACACAATGTCCATGTCCCACCATTCTCTGCCTACAGAATGTCCATGCCCCCATTCCCTGCCTACACAATGTCCATGTCCCTCCCTTCTCTGCATACACAATGTCCATGTCCTCCCATTCACTGCCTACACATTGTCCGTCCCTCCATTCTCTGCCTACACAATGCCCATTTCCCTCTATTCTCTGCTTACACAATGTCCCTGTCCCTCCATTCTCTGCCTACAGATTGTCCCTGTCCCTCCATTCTCTGCCTACACAATGACCGTTTCCCTCCATTCTCTGCTTACACAATGTCCATGTCCCCCCATTCTGTACCTACACAATGTCCATGTCCCACCATTCTCTGCCTACAGAATGTCCATGCCCCCATTCCCTGCCTACACAATGTCCATGTCCCTCCCTTCTCTGCATACACAATGTCCATGTCCCTCCATTCTCTGCTTACACAATGTTCCTGTCCCTCCATTCTCTGCCTACACACTGTCCTTGTCCCTCCATTCTCTGCCCACACAATGTCCATGTCCCTCCTTATGCTGCCTACACAATGTCCCTGTCCCTCCAGTCTCTGCCTAAACAATGTACCTGTCCCTCCATTCTCTGCTTACACAATGTCCATGTCCCCCCCATTCTCTGCCTACACAATGTCCATGCCAGTCCATTCTCTGCTTACACATTGTCCATGTCCCTCCATTCTCCCCTTACACAATGTCCATGTCCCTCCATTCTCTGCCTACAGAATGTCCCTTTCCCTCCAATCTCTGCCTACACAATGCCCATGTCCCTCCATTCTCTGCCTACACATTGTCACTGTCCCTCCATTCTCTGCCTACACAATGTCCATGTCCCCCATTCTCTGCCTACACAATGTCCCTGTCCCTCCATTCTGTGCTTACACAATGTCCCTGTCCCTCCATTCTCTGCTTAAACAATGTCCATGTCCCCCCATTCTGTGCCTATACAATGTCCATGTCCCTCCATTCTCTGCCTACACATTGCCACTGTCCCGCCTTTCTCTGCCTACACAATGTCCATGTCCCCCATTCTCTGCCTACACAATGTCCCTGTCCCTCCATTCTGTGCTTACACGATGTCCCTGTCCCTCCATTCTCTGCTTAAACAATGTCCATGTACCCCCAATCTATGCCTACAGAATGTCCCTGTCCCTCCATTCTCTGCTTAAACAATGTCCATGTACCCACAATCTATGCCTACAGAATGTCCATGTCCCTCCATTCTCTGCCTACACAATGTCCATGTCCCCCATTCTCTGCCTACACAATGCCCATGTCCCTCCATTCTCTTCATACACAATGTCCATGTCCCTCCATTTTCTGCCCTCACAATGTCCATGTCCCCCATTCTCTGCCTGCACAATGTCCCTGTCCCTCCATTCTGTGCTTACTCAATGTCCCTGTCCCTCCATTGACTGCTTGATCAATGTCCATGTCCCCCCATTCTGTGCCTACACAATATCCATGTCCCTCCATTCTGTGCTTACTCAATGTCCATGTCCCTCCATTCACGGCCCACACAATGTCCATGTCCCTCCATTCTCTGCCTACAGAATGTTCCCGTCCCTCCGTTCTCTGCCTACACATTGTCCCTGTCTCTCCATTCTCTGCCTACACAATGTCCATGTCCCTCCATTCTCTGCCTACACATTGCCACTGTCCCGCCTTTCTCTGCCTACACAATGTCCATGTCCCCCATTCTCTGCCTACACAATGTCCCTGTCCCTCCATTCTGTGCTTACGCGATGTCCCTGTCCCTCCATTCTCTGCTTAAACAATGTCCATGTCGCCCATTCTGTGCCTATACAATGTCCATGTACCTCCATTGTCTGCCTACACAATGTCCATGTCCCCCATTCGCTGCCTACACAATGTACATGTCCTTCCATTCTCTGAATACACAATGTCCATGTACCTCCATTCTCTTCTTACACAATGTCCATGTCCCTCCATTCTCTGCCTACACATTGCCACTGTCCCGCCATTCTCTGCCTACACAATGTCCATGTCCCCCATTCTCTGCCTACACAATGTCCCTGTCCCTCCATTCTGTGCTTACACGATGTCCCTGTCCCTCCATTCACTGCCCACACAGTGTCCATGTCCCTCAATTCTTTGCCTACACAATGTCCCTGTCCCTCCATTCTCTGCCTACAGATTGTCCCTGTCCCTCCATTCTCTGCCTACACAATGACCGTTTCCCTCCATTCTCTGCTTACACAATGTCCATGTCCCCCCATTCTGTACCTACACAATGTCCATGTCCCACCATTCTCTGCCTACAGAATGTCCATGCCCCCATTCCCTGCCTACACAATGTCCATGTCCCTCCCTTCTCTGCATACACAATGTCCATGTCCCTCCATTCTCTGCTTACACAATGTTCCTGTCCCTCCATTCTCTGCCTACACACTGTCCTTGTCCCTCCATTCTCTGCCCACACAATGTCCATGTCCCTCCTTATGCTGCCTACACAATGTCCCTGTCCCTCCAGTCTCTGCCTAAACAATGTACCTGTCCCTCCATTCTCTGCTTACACAATGTCCATGTCCCCCCCATTCTCTGCCTACACAATGTCCATGCCAGTCCATTCTCTGCTTACACATTGTCCATGTCCCTCCATTCTCCCCTTACACAATGTCCATGTCCCTCCATTCTCTGCCTACAGAATGTCCCTGTCCCTCCAATCTCTGCCTACACAATGCCCATGTCCCTCCATTCTCTGCCTACACATTGTCCCTGTCTCTCCATTCTCAGCCTACCCAATGTCCCTGTCCCTCCATTCTCTGCCTACACATTGTCACTGTCCCTCCATTCTCTGCCTACACAATGTCCATGTCCCCCATTCTCTGCCTACACAATGTCCCTGTCCCTCCATTCTGTGCTTACACAATGTCCCTGTCCCTCCATTCTCTGCTTAAACAATGTCCATGTCCCCCCATTCTGTGCCTATACAATTTCCATGTCCCTCCATTCTCTGCCTACACATTGCCACTGTCCCGCCTTTCTCTGCCTACACAATGTCCATGTCCCCCATTCTCTGCCTACACAATGTCCCTGTCCCTCCATTCTGTGCTTACACGATGTCCCTGTCCCTCCATTCTCTGCTTAAACAATGTCCATGTACCCCCAATCTATGCCTACAGAATGTCCATGTCCCTCCATTCTCTGCCTACACAATGTCCATGTCCCCCATTCTCTGCCTACACAATGCCCATGTCCCTCCATTCTCTTCATACACAATGTACATGTCCTTCCATTCTCTGAATACACAATGTCCATGTACCTCCATTCTCTTCTTACACAATGTCCATGTCCCTCCATTCTCTGCCTACACATTGCCACTGTCCCGCCATTCTCTGCCTACACAATGTCCATGTCCCCCATTCTCTGCCTACACAATGTCCCTGTCCCTCCATTCTGTGCTTACACGATGTCCCTGTCCCTCCATTCACTGCCCACACAGTGTCCATGTCCCTCCATTCTTTGCCTACACAATGTCCCTGTGCCTCCATTCTCTGCCTACAAAATGTCCATGTCCCTCCATTCTCTGCCCACACAATGTCCATGTCCCTCCATTTGCTGCCTACACAATGTCCCTGTCCCTCCATTCTCTGCCTAAACAAAGTACCTGTCCCTCCATTCTCTGCGTACACAATGTCTAAGTCCCTCCATTCTCTGCCTACTCAATGTCCCTGTCCCTCCATTCTCTGCCTACACAATGTCCATGTCCCTCCATTCTCTGCTTACACAATATTCATATCCCTCCATTCTCTGCTTACACAATGTCCCTATCCCCCCATTCTCTGCCTACACAATGTCCATGTCACTCCATTCTCTGCCTACACAATGTAACTGTTCCACCATTATCTGCCTACACATTGTCCCTGTCCCTCCATTCTCTGCTTACACAATGTCCATGTCCCCCATTCTCTGCCTACACAATGTCCATGTCCCCCCATTCTGTGCCTATACAATGTCCATGTACCTCCATTGTCTGCCTACACAATGTCCATGTCCCCCATTCGCTGCCTACACAATGTACATGTCCTTCCATTCTCTGAATACACAATGTCCATGTACCTCCATTCTCTTCTTACACAATGTCCATGTCCCTCCATTCTCTGCCTACACATTGCCACTGTCCCGCCATTCTCTGCCTACACAATGTCCATGTCCCCCATTCTCTGCCTACACAATGTCCCTGTCCCTCCATTCTGTGCTTACACGATGTCCCTGTCCCTCCATTCACTGCCCACACAGTGTCCATGTCCCTCAATTCTTTGCCTACACAATGTCCCTGTCCCTCCATTCTCTACCTACAGATTGTCCCTGTCCCTCCATTCTCTGCCTACACAATGACCATTTCCCTCCATTCTCTGCTTACACAATGTCCATGTCCCCACATTCTGTGCCTACACAATGTCCATGTCCCACCATTCTCTGCCTACAGAATGTCCATGCCCCCATTCCCTGCCTACACAATGTCCATGTCCCTCCCTTCTCTGCATACACAATGTCCATGTCCTCCCATTCACTGCCTACACATTGTCCGTCCCTCCATTCTCTGCCTACACAATGCCCATTTCCCTCTATTCTCTGCTTACACAATGTCCCTGTCCCTCCATTCTCTGCCTACAGATTGTCCCTGTCCCTCCATTCTCTGCCTACACAATGACCGTTTCCCTCCATTCTCTGCTTACACAATGTCCATGTCCCCCCATTCTGTACCTACACAATGTCCATGTCCCACCATTCTCTGCCTACAGAATGTCCATGCCCCCATTCCCTGCCTACACAATGTCCATGTCCCTCCCTTCTCTGCATACACAATGTCCATGTCCCTCCATTCTCTGCTTACACAATGTTCCTGTCCCTCCATTCTCTGCCTACACACTGTCCTTGTCCCTCCATTCTCTGCCCACACAATGTCCATGTCCCTCCTTATGCTGCCTACACAATGTCCCTGTCCCTCCAGTCTCTGCCTAAACAATGTACCTGTCCCTCCATTCTCTGCTTACACAATGTCCATGTCCCCCCCATTCTCTGCCTACACAATGTCCATGCCAGTCCATTCTCTGCTTACACATTGTCCATGTCCCTCCATTCTCCCCTTACACAATGTCCATGTCCCTCCATTCTCTGCCTACAGAATGTCCCTGTCCCTCCAATCTCTGCCTACACAATGCCCATGTCCCTCCATTCTCTGCCTACACATTGTCCCTGTCTCTCCATTCTCAGCCTACCCAATGTCCCTGTCCCTCCATTCTCTGCCTACACATTGTCACTGTCCCTCCATTCTCTGCCTACACAATGTCCATGTCCCCCATTCTCTGCCTACACAATGTCCCTGTCCCTCCATTCTGTGCTTACACAATGTCCCTGTCCCTCCATTCTCTGCTTAAACAATGTCCATGTCCCCCCATTCTGTGCCTATACAATGTCCATGTCCCTCCATTCTCTGCCTACACATTGCCACTGTCCCGCCTTTCTCTGCCTACACAATGTCCATGTCCCCCATTCTCTGCCTACACAATGTCCCTGTCCCTCCATTCTGTGCTTACACGATGTCCCTGTCCCTCCATTCTCTGCTTAAACAATGTCCATGTACCCCCAATCTATGCCTACAGAATGTCCATGTCCCTCCATTCTCTGCCTACACAATGTCCATGTCCCCCATTCTCTGCCTACACAATGCCCATGTCCCTCCATTCTCTTCATACACAATGTACATATCCTTCCATTCTCTGAATACACAATGTCCATGTACCTCCATTCTCTTCTTACACAATGTCCATGTCCCTCCATTCTCTGCCTACACATTGCCACTGTCCCGCCATTCTCTGCCTACACAATGTCCATGATCCCCATTCTCTGCCTACACAATGTCCCTGTCCCTCCATTCTGTGCTTACACGATGTCCCTGTCCCTCCATTCACTGCCCACACAGTGTCCATGTCCCTCAATTCTTGGCCTGCACAATGTCCCTGTCCCTCCATTCTCTGCCTACAGATTGTCCCTGTCCCTCCATTCTCTGCCTACACAATGACCGTTTCCCTCCATTCTCTGCTTACACAATGTCCATGTCCCCCCATTCTGTACCTACACAATGTCCATGTCCCACCATTCTCTGCCTACAGAATGTCCATGCCCCCATTCCCTGCCTACACAATGTCCATGTCTCTCCCTTCTCTGCATACACAATGTCCATGTCCCTCCATTCTCTGCTTACACAATGTTCCTGTCCCTCCATTCTCTGCCTACACACTGTCACTGTCCCTTCATTCTCTGGCCACACAACGTACATGTCCCTCCATTCTCTGCCTAAACATTTTTCCTGTCCCTCCAATCTCTGCCTACACATTGTCACTGTCCCTCCATTCTCTGCCTACACAATGTCCATGTCCCTCAATTCTCTGCCCACACAATGTCCATGTCCCTCCTTTTGCTGCCTACACAATGTCCCTGTCCCTCCAGTCTCTGCCTAAACAATGTACCTGTCCCTCCATTCTCTGCTTACACAATGTCCATGTCCCCCCCATTCTCTGCCTACACAATGTCCATGCCAGTCCATTCTCTGCTTACACATTGTCCATGTCCCTCCATTCTATCCTTACACAATGTCCATGTCCCTCCATTCTCTGCCTACAGAATGTCCCTGTCCCTCCAATCTCTGCCTACACAATCCCCATGTCCCTCCATTCTCTGCCTACACATTGTCCCTGTCTCTCCATTCTCAGCTTACGCAATGTCCCTGTCCCTCCATTCTCTGCCTACACATTGTCACTGTCCCTCCATTCTCTGCCTACACAATGTCCATGTCCCCCATTCTCTGCCTACACAATGTCCCTGTCCCTCCATTCTGTGCTTACACAATGTCCCTGTCCCTCCATTCTCTGATTAAACAATGTCCATGTCCCCCCATTCCGTGCCTATACAATGTCCATGTCCCTCCATTCTCTGCCTACACATTGCCACTGTCCCGCCTTTCCCTGCCTACACAATGTCCATGTCCCCCATTCTCTGCCTACACAATGTCCCTGTCCCTCCATTCTGTGCTTACACGATGTCCCTGTCCCTCCATTCTCTGCTTAAACAATGTCCATGTACCCCCAATCTATGCCTACAGAATGTCCCTGTCCCTCCATTCTCTGCTTAAACAATGTCCATGTACCCCCAATCTATGCCTACAGAATGTCCATGTCCCTCCATTCTCTGCCTACACAATGTCCATGTCCCCCATTCTCTGCCTACACAATGCCCATGTCCCTCCATTCTCTTCATACACAATGTCCATGTCCCTCCATTTTCTGCCCACACAATGTCCATGTCCCCCATTCTCTGCCTGCACAATGTCCCTGTCCCTCCATTCTGTGCTTACTCAATGTCCCTGTCCCTCCATTGACTGCTTGATCAATGTCCATGTCCCCCCATTCTGTGCCTACACAATATCCATGTCCCTCCATTCTGTGCTTACTCAATGTCCATGTCCCTCCTTTCACGGCCCACACAATGTCCATGTCCCTCCATTCTCTGCCTACAGAATGTTCCCGTCCCTCCGTTCTCTGCCTACACATTGTCCCTGTCCCTCCATTCTCTGCCTACACAATGTCCATGTCCCTCCATTCTCTGCCCACACAATGTCCATGTCCCTCCTTTTGCTGCCTACACAATGTCCCTGTCCCTCCAGTCTCTGCCTAAACAATGTACCTGTCCCTCCATTCTCTGCTTACACAATGTCCATGTCCCCCCCATTCTCTGCCTACACAATGTCCATGCCAGTCCATTCTCTGCTTACACATTGTCCATGTCCCTCCATTCTCTCCTTACACAATGTCCATGTCCCTCCATTCTCTGCCTACAGAATGTCCCTGTCCCTCCAATCTCTGCCTACACAATGCCCATGTACCTCCATTCTCTGCCTACACATTGTCCCTGTCTCTCCATTCTCAGCTTACGCAATGTCCCTGTCCCTCCATTCTCTGCCTACACATTGTCACTGTCCCTCCATTCTCTGCCTACACAATGTCCATGTCCCCCATTCTCTGCCTACACAATGTCCCTGTCCCTCCATTCTGTGCTTACACAATGTCCCTGTCCCTCCATTCTCTGCTTAAACAATGTCCATGTCCCCCCATTCTGTGCCTATACAATGTCCATGTCCCTCCATTCTCTGCCTACACATTGCCACTGTCCCGCCTTTCTCTGCCTACACAATGTCGATGTCCCCCATTCTCTGCCTACACAATGTCCC
The DNA here is from genome assembly GCF_048418815.1 of Hemitrygon akajei. Taxonomy (NCBI): domain Eukaryota; kingdom Metazoa; phylum Chordata; class Chondrichthyes; order Myliobatiformes; family Dasyatidae; genus Hemitrygon; species Hemitrygon akajei. The sequence continues at coordinate 158,337,258 of NC_133125.1, forward strand.
TGTCCCTCCATTCTGTGCTTACGCGATGTCCCTGTCCCTCCATTCTCTGCTTAAACAATGTCCATGTCGCCCATTCGCTGCCTACACAATGTCCATGTACCTCCATTGTCTGCCTACACAATGTCCATGTCCCCCATTCGCTGCCTACACAATGTACATGTCCTTCCATTCTCTGAATACACAATGTCCATGTACCTCCATTCTCTTCTTACACAATGTCCATGTCCCTCCATTCTCTGCCTACACATTGCCACTGTCCCGCCATTCTCTGCCTACACAATGTCCATGTCCCCCATTCTCTGCCTACACAATGTCCCTGTCCCTCCATTCTGTGCTTACACGATGTCCCTGTCCCTCCATTCACTGCCCACACAGTGTCCATGTCCCTCAATTCTTTGCCTACACAATGTCCCTGTCCCTCCATTCTCTGCCTACAGATTGTCCCTGTCCCTCCATTCTCTGCCTACACAATGACCGTTTCCCTCCATTCTCTGCTTACACAATGTCCATGTCCCCCCATTCTGTACCTACACAATGTCCATGTCCCACCATTCTCTGCCTACAGAGTTTCCATGCCCCCATTCCCTGCCTACACAATGTCCATGTCCCTCCCTTCTCTGCATACACAATGTCCATGTCCCTCCATTCTCTGCTTACACAATGTTCCTGTCCCTCCATTCTCTGCCCACACAATGTCCATGTCCCACCTTATGCTGCCTACACAATGTCCCTGTCCCTCCAGTCTCTGCCTAAACAATGTACCTGTCCCTCTATTCTCTGCTTACACAATGTCCATGTCCCCCCCATTCTATGCCTACACAATGTCCATGCCAGTCCATTCTCTGCTTACACATTGTCCATGTCCCTCCATTCTCTCCTTACACAATGTCCATGTCCCTCCATTCTCTGCCTACAGAATGTCCCTGTCCCTCCAATCTCTGCCTACACAATGCCCATGTCCCTCCATTCTCTGCCTACACATTGTCCCTGTCTCTCCATTCTCAGCTTACGCAATGTCCCTGTCCCTCCATTCTCTGCCTACACATTGTCACTGTCCCTCCATTCTCTGCCTACACAATGTCCATGTCCCCCATTCTCTGCCTACACAATGTCCCTGTCCCTCCATTCTGTGCTTACACAATGTCCCTGTCCCTCCATTCTCTGCTTAAACAATGTCCATGTCCCCCCATTCTGTGCCTATACAATGTCCATGTCCCTCCATTCTCTGCCTACACATTGCCACTGTCCCGCCTTTCTCTGCCTACACAATGTCCATGTCCCCCATTCTCTGCCTACACAATGAAACTGTCCCTCCATTCTGTGCTTACACGATGTCCCTGTCCCTCCATTCTCTGCTTAAACAATGTCCATGTACCCCCAATCTATGCCTACAGAATGTCCATGTCCCTCCATTCTCTGCCTACACAATGTCCATGTCCCCCATTCTCTGCCTACACAATGCCCATGTCCCTCCATTCTCTTCATACACAATGTCCATGTCCCTCCATTTTCTGCCCACACAATGTCCATGTCCCCCATTCTCTGCCTGCACAATGTCCCTGTCCCTCCATTCTGTGCTTACTCAATGTCCCTGTCCCTCCATTGACTGCTTGATCAATGTCCATGTCCCCCCATTCTGTGCCTACACAATATCCATGTCCCTCCATTCTGTGCTTACTCAATGTCCATGTCCCTCCTTTCACGGCCCACACAATGTCCATGTCCCTCCATTCTCTGCCTACAGAATGTTCCCGTCCCTCCGTTCTCTGCCTACACATTGTCCCTGTCCCTCCATTCTCTGCCTACACAATGTCCATGTCCCTCCATTCTCTGCCCACACAATGTCCATGTCCCTCCTTTTGCTGCCTACACAATGTCCCTGTCCCTCCAGTCTCTGCCTAAACAATGTACCTGTCCCTCCATTCTCTGCTTACACAATGTCCATGTCCCCCCCATTCTCTGCCTACACAATGTCCATGCCAGTCCATTCTCTGCTTACACATTGTCCATGTCCCTCCATTCTCTCCTTACACAATGTCCATGTCCCTCCATTCTCTGCCTACAGAATGTCCCTGTCCCTCCAATCTCTGCCTACACAATGCCCATGTACCTCCATTCTCTGCCTACACATTGTCCCTGTCTCTCCATTCTCAGCTTACGCAATGTCCCTGTCCCTCCATTCTCTGCCTACACATTGTCACTGTCCCTCCATTCTCTGCCTACACAATGTCCATGTCCCCCATTCTCTGCCTACACAATGTCCCTGTCCCTCCATTCTGTGCTTACACAATGTCCCTGTCCCTCCATTCTCTGCTTAAACAATGTCCATGTCCCCCCATTCTGTGCCTATACAATGTCCATGTCCCTCCATTCTCTGCCTACACATTGCCACTGTCCCGCCTTTCTCTGCCTACACAATGTCGATGTCCCCCATTCTCTGCCTACACAATGTCCCTGTCCCTCCATTCTGTGCTTACGCGATGTCCCTGTCCCTCCATTCTCTGCTTAAACAATGTCCATGTCGCCCATTCGCTGCCTACACAATGTCCATGTACCTCCATTGTCTGCCTACACAATGTCCATGTCCCCCATTCGCTGCCTACACAATGTACATGTCCTTCCATTCTCTGAATACACAATGTCCATGTACCTCCATTCTCTTCTTACACAATGTCCATGTCCCTCCATTCTCTGCCTACACATTGCCACTGTCCCGCCATTCTCTGCCTACACAATGTCCATGTCCCCCATTCTCTGCCTACACAATGTCCCTGTCCCTCCATTCTGTGCTTACACGATGTCCCTGTCCCTCCATTCACTGCCCACACAGTGTCCATGTCCCTCAATTCTTTGCCTACACAATGTCCCTGTCCCTCCATTCTCTGCCTACAGATTGTCCCTGTCCCTCCATTCTCTGCCTACACAATGACCGTTTCCCTCCATTCTCTGCTTACACAATGTCCATGTCCCCCCATTCTGTACCTACACAATGTCCATGTCCCACCATTCTCTGCCTACAGAGTTTCCATGCCCCCATTCCCTGCCTACACAATGTCCATGTCCCTCCCTTCTCTGCATACACAATGTCCATGTCCCTCCATTCTCTGCTTACACAATGTTCCTGTCCCTCCATTCTCTGCCCACACAATGTCCATGTCCCACCTTATGCTGCCTACACAATGTCCCTGTCCCTCCAGTCTCTGCCTAAACAATGTACCTGTCCCTCTATTCTCTGCTTACACAATGTCCATGTCCCCCCCATTCTATGCCTACACAATGTCCATGCCAGTCCATTCTCTGCTTACACATTGTCCATGTCCCTCCATTCTCTCCTTACACAATGTCCATGTCCCTCCATTCTCTGCCTACAGAATGTCCCTGTCCCTCCAATCTCTGCCTACACAATGCCCATGTCCCTCCATTCTCTGCCTACACATTGTCCCTGTCTCTCCATTCTCAGCTTACGCAATGTCCCTGTCCCTCCATTCTCTGCCTACACATTGTCACTGTCCCTCCATTCTCTGCCTACACAATGTCCATGTCCCCCATTCTCTGCCTACACAATGTCCCTGTCCCTCCATTCTGTGCTTACACAATGTCCCTGTCCCTCCATTCTCTGCTTAAACAATGTCCATGTCCCCCCATTCTGTGCCTATACAATGTCCATGTCCCTCCATTCTCTGCCTACACATTGCCACTGTCCCGCCTTTCTCTGCCTACACAATGTCCATGTCCCCCATTCTCTGCCTACACAATGAAACTGTCCCTCCATTCTGTGCTTACACGATGTCCCTGTCCCTCCATTCTCTGCTTAAACAATGTCCATGTACCCCCAATCTATGCCTACAGAATGTCCATGTCCCTCCATTCTCTGCCTACACAATGTCCATGTCCCCCATTCTCTGCCTACACAATGCCCATGTCCCTCCATTCTCTTCATACACAATGTCCATGTCCCTCCATTTTCTGCCCACACAATGTCCATGTCCCCCATTCTCTGCCTGCACAATGTCCCTGTCCCTCCATTCTGTGCTTACTCAATGTCCCTGTCCCTCCATTGACTGCTTGATCAATGTCCATGTCCCCCCATTCTGTGCCTACACAATATCCATGTCCCTCCATTCTGTGCTTACTCAATGTCCATGTCCCTCCATTCACGGCCCACACAATGTCCATGTCCCTCCATTCTCTGCCTACAGAATGTTCCCGTCCCTCCGTTCTCTGCCTACACATTGTCCCTGTCCCTCCATTCTCTGCCTACACAATGACCGTTTCCCTCCATTCTCTTCTTACACAATGTCCATGTCCCACCATTCTGTGCCTACACAATGTCCATGTCCCTCCATTCTCTGCCTACAGAATGTCCATGTCCCCCATTCCCTGCCTACACAATGTCCATGTCCCTCCCTTCTCTGCATAAACAATGTCCATGTCACTCCATTCTCTGGTTACACAATGTTCCTGTCCCTCCATTCTCTGCCTACACACTGTCACTGTCCCTTCATTCTCTGGCCACACAACGTCCATGTCCCTCCATTCTCTGCCTAAACATTTTTCCTGTCCCTCCATTCTCTGCCTACACATTGTCAATGTCCCTCCATTCTCTGCCTACACAATGTCCATGTCCCTCCATTCTCTGCCCACACAATGTCCATGTCCCTCCTTTTGCTGCCTACACAATGTCCCTGTCCCTCCATTCTCTGCCTAAACAATGTACCTGTCCCTCCATTCTGTGCTTACACAATGTCCATGTCCCCCCATTCTCTGCCTACACAATGTCCATGCCAGTCCATTCTCTGCTTACACATTGTCCATGTCCCTCCATTCTCTCCTTACACAATGTCCATGTCCCTCCAATCTCTGCCTACACAATGCCCATGTCCCTCCATTCTATGCCTACACATTGTCCCTGTCTCTCCATTCTCAGCTTACACAATGTCCCTGTCCCTTCATTCTCTGCCTACACATTGTCACTGTCCCTCCATTCTCTGCCTACACAATGTCCATGTCCCCCATTCTCTGCCTACACAATGTCCCTGTCCCTCCATTCTGTGCTTACACAAAGTCCCTGTCCCTCCATTCTCTGCTTAAACAATGTCCATGTCCCCCCATTCTGTGCCTATACAATGACCATGTACCTCCATTGTCTGCCTACACAATGTCCATGTCCCCCCATTCGCTGCCTACACAATGTACATGTCCTTCCATTCTCTGAATACACAATGTCCATGTACCTCCATTCTCTTCTTACACAATGTCCATGTCCCTCCATTCTCTGCCTACACATTGCCACTGTCCCGCCATTCTCTGCCTACACAATGTCCATGTCCCCCATTCTCTGCCTACACAATGTCCCTGTCCCTCCATTCTGTGCTTACACGATGTCCCTGTCCCTCCATTCACTGCCCACACAGTGTCCATGTCCCTCAATTCTTTGCCTACACAATGTCCCTGTCCCTCCATTCTCTGCCTACAGATTGTCCCTGTCCCTCCATTCTCTGCCTACACAATGACCGTTTCCCTCCATTCTCTGCTTACACAATGTCCATGTCCCCCCATTCTGTACCTACACAATTTCCATGTCCCACCATTCTCTGCCTACAGAATGTCCATGCCCCCATTCCCTGCCTACACAATGTCCATGTCCCTCCCTTCTCTGCATACACAATGTCCATGTCCCTCCATTCTCTGCTTACACAATGTTCCTGTCCCTCCATTCTCTGCCTACACACTGTCACTGTCCCTTCATTCTCTGGCCACACAACGTACATGTCCCTCCATTCTCTGCCTAAACATTTTTCCTGTCCCTCCAATCTCTGCCTACACATTGTCACTGTCCCTCCATTCTCTGCCTACACAAAGTCCATGTCCCTCCATTCTCTGCCCACACAATGTCCATGTCCCTCCTTTTGCTGCCTACACAATGTCCCTGTCCCTCCAGTCTCTGCCTAAACAATGTACCTGTCCCTCCATTCTCTGCTTACACAATGTCCATGTCCCCCCCATTCTCTGCCTACACAATGTCCATGCCAGTCCATTCTCTGCTTACAGATTGTCCATGTCCCTCCATTCTCTCCTTACACAATGTCCATGTCCCTCCATTCTCTGCCTACAGAATGTCCCTGTCCCTCCAATCTCTGCCTACACAATGCCCATGTCCCTCCATTCTCTGCCTACACATTGTCCCTGTCTCTCCATTCTCAGCTTACGCAATGTCCCTGTCCCTCCATTCTCTGCCTAAACAATGTACCTGTCCCTCTATTCTCTGCTTACACAATGTCCATGTCCCCCCCATTCTCTGCCTACACAATGTCCATGCCAGTCCATTCTCTGCTTACACATTGTCCATGTCCCTCCATTCTCTCCTTACACAATGTCCATGTCCCTCCATTCTCTGCCTACAGAATGTCCCTGTCCCTCCAATCTCTGCCTACACAATGCCCATGTCCCTCCATTCTCTGCCTACACATTGTCCCTGTCTCTCCATTCTCAGCTTACGCAATGTCCCTGTCCCTCCATTCTCTGCCTACACATTGTCACCGTCCCTCCATTCTCTGCCTACACAAAGTCCATGTCCCCCATTCTCTGCCTACACAATGTCCCTGTCCCTCCATTCTGTGCTTACACAATGTCCCTGTCCCTCCATTCTCTGCTTAAACAATGTCCATGTCCCCCCATTCTGTGCCTATACAATGTCCATGTCCCTCCATTCTCTGCCTACACATTGCCACTGTCCCGCCTTTCTCTGCCTACACAATGTCCATGTCCCCCATTCTCTGCCTACACAATGTCCCTGTCCCTCCATTCTGTGCTTACACGATGTCCCTGTCCCTCCATTCTCTGCTTAAACAATGTCCATGTACCCCCAATCTATGCCTACAGAATGTCCATGTCCCTCCATTCTCTGCCTACACAATGTCCATGTCCCCCATTCTCTGCCTACACAATGCCCATGTCCCTCCATTCTCTTCATACACAATGTCAATGTCCCTCCATTTTCTGCCCACACAATGTCCATGTCCCCCATTCTCTGCCTGCACAATGTCCCTGTCCCTCCATTCTGTGCTTACTCAATGTCCCTGTCCCTCCATTGACTGCTTGATCAATGTCCATGTCCCCCCATTCTGTGCCTACACAATATCCATGTCCCTCCATTCTGTGCTTACTCAATGTCCATGTCCCTCCATTCACGGCCCACACAATGTCCATGTCCCTCCATTCTCTGCCTACAGAATGTTCCCGTCCCTCCGTTCTCTGCCTACACATTGTCCCTGTCCCTCCATTCTATGCCTACACAATGACCGTTTCCCTCCATTCTCTGCTTACACAATGTCCATGTCCCACCATTCTGTGCCTACACAATGTCCATGTCCCTCCCTTCTCTGCATAAACAATGTCCATGTCCCTCCATTCTCTGGTTACACAATGTTCCTGTCCCTCCATTCTCTGCCTACACACTGTCACTGTCCCTTCATTCTCTGGCCACACAACGTCCATGTCCCTCCATTCTCTGCCTAAACATTTTTCCTGTCCCTCCATTCTCTGCCTACACATTGTCAATGTCCCTCCATTCTCTGCCTACACAATGTCCATGTCCCTCCATTCTCTGCCCACACAATGTCCATGTCCCTCCTTTTGCTGCCTACACAATGTCCCTGTCCCTCCATTCTCTGCCTAAACAATGTACCTGTCCCTCCATTCTGTGCTTACACAATGTCCATGTCCCCCCATTCTCTGCCTACACAATGTCCATGCCAGTCCATTCTCTGCTTACACATTGTCCATGTCCCTCCATTCTCTCCTTACACAATGTCCATGTCCCTCCAATCTCTGCCTACACAATGCCCATGTCCCTCCATTCTATGCCTACACATTGTCCCTGTCTCTCCATTCTCAGCTTACACAATGTCCCTGTCCCTTCATTCTCTGCCTACACATTGTCACTGTCCCTCCATTCTCTGCCTACACAATGTCCATGTCCCCCATTCTCTGCCTACACAATGTCCCTGTCCCTCCATTCTGTGCTTACACAAAGTCCCTGTCCCTCCATTCTCTGCTTAAACAATGTCCATGTCCCCCCATTCTGTGCCTATACAATGACCATGTACCTCCATTGTCTGCCTACACAATGTCCATGTCCCCCCATTCGCTGCCTACACAATGTACATGTCCTTCCATTCTCTGAATACACAATGTCCATGTACCTCCATTCTCTTCTTACACAATGTCCATGTCCCTCCATTCTCTGCCTACACATTGCCACTGTCCCGCCATTCTCTGCCTACACAATGTCCATGTCCCCCATTCTCTGCCTACACAATGTCCCTGTCCCTCCATTCTGTGCTTACACGATGTCCCTGTCCCTCCATTCACTGCCCACACAGTGTCCATGTCCCTCAATTCTTTGCCTACACAATGTCCCTGTCCCTCCATTCTCTGCCTACAGATTGTCCCTGTCCCTCCATTCTCTGCCTACACAATGACCGTTTCCCTCCATTCTCTGCTTACACAATGTCCATGTCCCCCCATTCTGTACCTACACAATGTCCATGTCCCACCATTCTCTGCCTACAGAATGTCCATGCCCCCATTCCCTGCCTACACAATGTCCATGTCCCTCCCTTCTCTGCATACACAATGTCCATGTCCCTCCATTCTCTGCTTACACAATGTTCCTGTCCCTCCATTCTCTGCCTACACACTGTCACTGTCCCTTCATTCTCTGGCCACACAACGTACATGTCCCTCCATTCTCTGCCTAAACATTTTTCCTGTCCCTCCAATCTCTGCCTACACATTGTCACTGTCCCTCCATTCTCTGCCTACACAAAGTCCATGTCCCTCCATTCTCTGCCCACACAATGTCCATGTCCCTCCTTTTGCTGCCTACACAATGTCCCTGTCCCTCCAGTCTCTGCCTAAACAATGTACCTGTCCCTCCATTCTCTGCTTACACAATGTCCATGTCCCCCCCATTCTCTGCCTACACAATGTCCATGCCAGTCCATTCTCTGCTTACACATTGTCCATGTCCCTCCATTCTCTCCTTACACAATGTCCATGTCCCTCCATTCTCTGCCTACAGAATGTCCCTGTCCCTCCAATCTCTGCCTACACAATGCCCATGTCCCTCCATTCTCTGCCTACATATTGTCCCTGTCTCTCCATTCTCAGCTTACGCAATGTCCCTGTCCCTCCATTCTCTGCCTACACATTGTCACTGTCCCTCCATTCTCTGCCTACACAATGTCCATGTCCCCCATTCTCTGCCTACACAATGTCCCTGTCCCTCCATTCTGTGCTTACACAATGTCCCTGTCCCTCCATTCTCTGCTTAAACAATGTCCATGTCCCCCCATTCTGTGCCTATACAATGTCCATGTCCCTCCATTCTCTGCCTACACATTGCCGCTGTCCCGCCTTTCTCTGCCTACAGAATGTCCATGTCCCCCATTCTCTGCCTACACAATGTCCCTGTCCCTCCATTCTGTGCTTACGCGATGTCCCTGTCCCTCCATTCTCTGCTTAAACAATGTCCATGTCGCCCATTCTGTGCCTATACAATGTCCATGTACCTCCATTGTCTGCCTACACAATGTCCATGTCCCCCATTCGCTGCCTACACAATGTACATATCCTTCCATTATCTGAATACACAATGTCCATGTACCTCCATTCTCTTCTTACACAATGTCCATGTCCCTCCATTCTCTGCCTACACATTGCCACTGTCCCGCCATTCTCTGCCTACACAATGTCCATGTCCCCCATTCTCTGCCTACACAATGTCCCTGTCCCTCCATTCTGTGCTTACACGATGTCCCTGTCCCTACATTCACTGCCCACACAGTGTCCATGTCCCTCAATTCTTTGCCTACACAATGTCCTTGTCCCTCCATTCTCTGCCTACAGATTGTCCCTGTCCCTCCATTCTCTGCCTACACAATGACCGTTTCCCTCCATTCTCTGCTTACACAATGTCCATGTCTCCCCATTCTCTGCCTACAGAATGTCCCTGTCCCTCCAATCTCTGCCTACACAATGCCCATGTCCCTCCATTCTCTGCCTACATATTGTCCCTGTCTCTCCATTCTCAGCTTACGCAATGTCCCTGTCCCTCCATTCTCTGCCTACACATTGTCACTGTCCCTCCATTCTCTGCCTACACAATGTCCATGTCCCCCATTCTCTGCCTACACAATGTCCCTGTCCCTCCATTCTGTGCTTACACAATGTCCCTGTCCCTCCATTCTCTGCTTAAACAATGTCCATGTCCCCCCATTCTGTGCCTATACAATGTCCATGTCCCTCCATTCTCTGCCTACACATTGCCGCTGTCCCGCCTTTCTCTGCCTACAGAATGTCCCTGTCCCCCATTCTCTGCCTACACAATGTCCCTGTCCCTCCATTCTGTGCTTACGCGATGTCCCTGTCCCTCCATTCTCTGCTTAAACAATGTCCATGTCGCCCATTCTGTGCCTATACAATGTCCATGTACCTCCATTGTCTGCCTACACAATGTCCATGTCCCCCATTCGCTGCCTACACAATGTACATATCCTTCCATTCTCTGAATACACAATGTCCATGTACCTCCATTCTCTTCTTACACAATGTCCATGTCCCTCCATTCTCTGCCTACACATTGCCACTGTCCCGCCATTCTCTGCCTACACAATGTCCATGTCCCCCATTCTCTGCCTACACAATGTCCCTGTCCCTCCATTCTGTGCTTACACGATGTCCCTGTCCCTCCATTCACTGCCCACACAGTGTCCATGTCCCTCAATTCTTTGCCTACACAATGTCCTTGTCCCTCCATTCTCTGCCTACAGATTGTCCCTGTCCCTCCATTCTCTGCCTACACAATGACCGTTTCCCTCCATTCTCTGCTTACACAATGTCCATGTCTCCCCATTCTGTACCTACACAATGTCCATGTCCCACCATTCTCTGCCTACAGAATGTCCATGCCCCCATTCCCTGCCTACACAATGTCCATGTCCCTCCCTTCTCTGCATACACAATGTCCATGTCCCTCCATTCTCTGCTTACACAATGTTCCTGTCCCTCCATTCTCTGCCTACACACTGTCCTTGTCCCTCCATTCTCTGCCCACACAATGTCCATGTCCCTCCTTATGCTTCCTACACAATGTCCCTGTCCCTCCAGTCTCTGCCTAAACAATGTACCTGTCCCTCCATTCTCTGCTTACACAATGTCCATGTCCCCCCCATTCTCTGCCTACACAATGTCCATGCCAGTCCATTCTCTGCTTACACATTGTCCATGTCCCTCCATTCTCTCCTTACACAATGTCCATGTCCCTCCATTCTCTGCCTACAGAATGTCCCTGTCCCTCCAATCTCTGCCTACACAATGCCCATGTCCCTCCATTCTCTGCCTACACATTGTCCCTGTCTCTCCATTCTCAGCTTACGCAATGTCCCTGTCCCTCCATTCTCTGCCTAGACATTGTCACTGTCCCTCCATTCTCTGCCTACACAATGTCCATGTCCCCCATTCTCTGACTACACAATGTCCCTGTCCCTCCATTCTGTGCTTACACGATGTCCCTGTCCCTCCATTCTCTGCTTACACAATGTCCATGTCCCCCATTCTCTGCCTACACAATGCCCATGTCCCTCCATTCTCTTCATACACAATGTCCATGTCCCTCCATTTTCTGCCCACACAATGTCCATGTCCCCCATTCTCTGCCTGCACAATGTCCCTGTCCCTCCATTCTGTGCTTACTCAATGTCCCTGTCCCTCCATTGACTGCTTGATCAATGTCCATGTCCCCGCATTCTGTGCCTACACAATATCCATGTCCCTCCATTCTGTGCTTACTCAATGTCCATGTCCCTCCATTCACGGCCCACACAATGTCCATGTCCCTCCATTCTCTGCCTACAGAATGTTCCCGTCCCTCCGTTCTCTGCCTACACATTGTCAGTGTCCCTCCATTCTCTGCCTACACAATGTCCATGTCCCCCATTCTCTGACTACACAATGTACCTGTCCCTCCATTCTCTGCCCACACAATACCCATGTCCCTCCTTTCACTGCCTACACAATGTCCCTGTCCCTCATTCTCGACCTACACATTGTCCCTGTCCCTCCATTCTCTGCCTACACAATGTCCATGTCCCTCCATTCTCTGCTTACACAATGTCCATGTCCCTCCATTCTCTGCCCACACAATGTCCATGTCCCCCATTCTCTGCCTGCACAATGTCCCTGTCCCTCCAATCTGTGCTTACTCAATGTCCCTGTCCCTCCATTCTCTTCTTGATCAATGTCCATGTTCCCCCATTCTGTGCCTACACAATGTCCATGTCCCTCCATTCTCTGCCTACACAATGTCCATGTCCCTCCATTCTCTGCCTACACATTGTCAGTGTCCCTCCATTCTCTGCCTAAACAATGTCCATGTCCCTCCATTCTCTGCCTACACATTGTCAGTGTCCCTCCATTCTCTGCCTACACAATGTCCATGTCCCCCATTCTCTGCCTACACAATGTCCCTGTCCCACCATTCTCTGCTTACACAATGTCCCTGTCCCTCCATTCTCTGCCCACACAATACCCATGTCCCTCCTTTCACTGCCTACACAATGTCCCTGTCCCTCATTCTCGACCTACACATTGTCCCTGTCCCACCATTCTCTGCCTACACAATGTCCATGTCCCTCCATTCTCTGCCTACGCAATGTAACTGTTCCACCATTATCTGCCTACACGTTGTCCCTGTCCCTCCATTCCCTGATTACACAATGTCCATGTCCTCCCATTCACTGCGTACACATTGTCCGTCCCTCCATTCTTTGCCTACACAATGCCCATTTCCCTCTATTCTCTGCTTACACAATGTGCATGTCCCTCCATTATCTACTTATACAATGCCCATGTTCCGCCATTCTGTTCGTCAACAATGTCCATGTCCCCCCATTCTGTGGTTACACAATGTCCATGTCCGTCCATTCTCTGCATACACATTGTCACTGGCACTCCATTCTCTGCCTACACATTGTCACTTTCCCTACATTCTCAGCCTACACAATGTCCATGTCCCCCATTCTCTGCCTATACAATGCCCATGTCCCTCAATTCTCTTCATACACAATGTCCATGTCCCTCCATTCTCTGCTTACACAATGTCCATGTCCCTCCGTTTTCTGCCCACACAATGTCCATGTCCCCCATTCTCTGCCTGCACAATGTTCCTGTCCCTCCATTCTCTGCCCACACAATGTCACTGTCCCCCATTCTCTGGCCACACAACGTCCATGTCCCTCCATTCTCTGCCTAAACATTTTTCCTGTCCCTCCATTGTCTGCCTACACATTGTCACTGTCCCTCCATTCTCTGCCTACACAATGTCCCTGTCCCTCCATTCTCTGCCTACAGATTGTCCCTGTCCCTCCATTCTCTGCCTACACAATGACCGTTTCCCTCCATTCTCTGCTTACACAATGTCCATGTCCCTCCAATCTCTGCCTACACAATGCCCATGTCCCTCCATTCTATGCCTACACATTGTCCCTGTCTCTCCATTCTGTGCTTACACAATGTCCCTGTCCCTCCATTCTCTGCTTAAACAATGTCCATGTCCCCCCATTCTGTGCCTATACAATGTCCATGTCCCTCCATTCTCTGCCTACACATTGCCGCTGTCCCGCCTTTCTCTGCCTACAGAATGTCCCTGTCCCCCATTCTCTGCCTACACAATGTCCCTGTCCCTCCATTCTGTGCTTACGCGATGTCCCTGTCCCTCCATTCTCTGCTTAAACAATGTCCATGTCGCCCATTCTGTGCCTATACAATGTCCATGTACCTCCATTGTCTGCCTACACAATGTCCATGTCCCCCATTCGCTGCCTACACAATGTACATATCCTTCCATTCTCTGAATACACAATGTCCATGTACCTCCATTCTCTTCTTACACAATGTCCATGTCCCTCCATTCTCTGCCTACACATTGCCACTGTCCCGCCATTCTCTGCCTACACAATGTCCATGTCCCCCATTCTCTGCCTACACAATGTCCCTGTCCCTCCATTCTGTGCTTACACGATGTCCCTGTCCCTCCATTCACTGCCCACACAGTGTCCATGTCCCTCAATTCTTTGCCTACACAATGTCCTTGTCCCTCCATTCTCTGCCTACAGATTGTCCCTGTCCCTCCATTCTCTGCCTACACAATGACCGTTTCCCTCCATTCTCTGCTTACACAATGTCCATGTCTCCCCATTCTGTACCTACACAATGTCCATGTCCCACCATTCTCTGCCTACAGAATGTCCATGCCCCCATTCCCTGCCTACACAATGTCCATGTCCCTCCCTTCTCTGCATACACAATGTCCATGTCCCTCCATTCTCTGCTTACACAATGTTCCTGTCCCTCCATTCTCTGCCTACACACTGTCCTTGTCCCTCCATTCTCTGCCCACACAATGTCCATGTCCCTCCTTATGCTTCCTACACAATGTCCCTGTCCCTCCAGTCTCTGCCTAAACAATGTACCTGTCCCTCCATTCTCTGCTTACACAATGTCCATGTCCCCCCCATTCTCTGCCTACACAATGTCCATGCCAGTCCATTCTCTGCTTACACATTGTCCATGTCCCTCCATTCTCTCCTTACACAATGTCCATGTCCCTCCATTCTCTGCCTACAGAATGTCCCTGTCCCTCCAATCTCTGCCTACACAATGCCCATGTCCCTCCATTCTCTGCCTACACATTGTCCCTGTCTCTCCATTCTCAGCTTACGCAATGTCCCTGTCCCTCCATTCTCTGCCTAGACATTGTCACTGTCCCTCCATTCTCTGCCTACACAATGTCCATGTCCCCCATTCTCTGACTACACAATGTCCCTGTCCCTCCATTCTGTGCTTACACGATGTCCCTGTCCCTCCATTCTCTGCTTACACAATGTCCATGTCCCCCATTCTCTGCCTACACAATGCCCATGTCCCTCCATTCTCTTCATACACAATGTCCATGTCCCTCCATTTTCTGCCCACACAATGTCCATGTCCCCCATTCTCTGCCTGCACAATGTCCCTGTCCCTCCATTCTGTGCTTACTCAATGTCCCTGTCCCTCCATTGACTGCTTGATCAATGTCCATGTCCCCGCATTCTGTGCCTACACAATATCCATGTCCCTCCATTCTGTGCTTACTCAATGTCCATGTCCCTCCATTCACGGCCCACACAATGTCCATGTCCCTCCATTCTCTGCCTACAGAATGTTCCCGTCCCTCCGTTCTCTGCCTACACATTGTCAGTGTCCCTCCATTCTCTGCCTACACAATGTCCATGTCCCCCATTCTCTGACTACACAATGTACCTGTCCCTCCATTCTCTGCCCACACAATACCCATGTCCCTCCTTTCACTGCCTACACAATGTCCCTGTCCCTCATTCTCGACCTACACATTGTCCCTGTCCCTCCATTCTCTGCCTACACAATGTCCATGTCCCTCCATTCTCTGCTTACACAATGTCCATGTCCCTCCATTCTCTGCCCACACAATGTCCATGTCCCCCATTCTCTGCCTGCACAATGTCCCTGTCCCTCCAATCTGTGCTTACTCAATGTCCCTGTCCCTCCATTCTCTTCTTGATCAATGTCCATGTTCCCCCATTCTGTGCCTACACAATGTCCATGTCCCTCCATTCTCTGCCTACACAATGTCCATGTCCCTCCATTCTCTGCCTACACATTGTCAGTGTCCCTCCATTCTCTGCCTAAACAATGTCCATGTCCCTCCATTCTCTGCCTACACATTGTCAGTGTCCCTCCATTCTCTGCCTACACAATGTCCATGTCCCCCATTCTCTGCCTACACAATGTCCCTGTCCCACCATTCTCTGCTTACACAATGTCCCTGTCCCTCCATTCTCTGCCCACACAATACCCATGTCCCTCCTTTCACTGCCTACACAATGTCCCTGTCCCTCATTCTCGACCTACACATTGTCCCTGTCCCACCATTCTCTGCCTACACAATGTCCATGTCCCTCCATTCTCTGCCTACGCAATGTAACTGTTCCACCATTATCTGCCTACACGTTGTCCCTGTCCCTCCATTCCCTGATTACACAATGTCCATGTCCTCCCATTCACTGCGTACACATTGTCCGTCCCTCCATTCTTTGCCTACACAATGCCCATTTCCCTCTATTCTCTGCTTACACAATGTGCATGTCCCTCCATTATCTACTTATACAATGCCCATGTTCCGCCATTCTGTTCGTCAACAATGTCCATGTCCCCCCATTCTGTGGTTACACAATGTCCATGTCCGTCCATTCTCTGCATACACATTGTCACTGGCACTCCATTCTCTGCCTACACATTGTCACTTTCCCTACATTCTCAGCCTACACAATGTCCATGTCCCCCATTCTCTGCCTATACAATGCCCATGTCCCTCAATTCTCTTCATACACAATGTCCATGTCCCTCCATTCTCTGCTTACACAATGTCCATGTCCCTCCGTTTTCTGCCCACACAATGTCCATGTCCCCCATTCTCTGCCTGCACAATGTTCCTGTCCCTCCATTCTCTGCCCACACAATGTCACTGTCCCCCATTCTCTGGCCACACAACGTCCATGTCCCTCCATTCTCTGCCTAAACATTTTTCCTGTCCCTCCATTGTCTGCCTACACATTGTCACTGTCCCTCCATTCTCTGCCTACACAATGTCCCTGTCCCTCCATTCTCTGCCTACAGATTGTCCCTGTCCCTCCATTCTCTGCCTACACAATGACCGTTTCCCTCCATTCTCTGCTTACACAATGTCCATGTCCCTCCAATCTCTGCCTACACAATGCCCATGTCCCTCCATTCTATGCCTACACATTGTCCCTGTCTCTCCATTCTCAGCTTACACAATGTCCCTGTCCCTTCATTCTCTGCCTACACATTGTCACTGTCCCTCCATTCTCTGCCTACACAATGTCCATGTCCCCCATTCTCTGCCTACACAATGTCCCTGTCCCTCCATTCTGTGCTTACACAAAGTCCCTGTCCCTCCATTCTCTGCTTAAACAATGTCCATGTCCCCCCATTCTGTGCCTATACAATGACCATGTACCTCCATTGTCTGCCTACACAATGTCCATGTCCCCCATTCGCTGCCTACACAATGTACATATCCTTCCATTCTCTGAATACACAATGTCCATGTACCTCCATTCTCTTCTTACACAATGTCCATGTCCCTCCATTCTCTGCCTACACATTGCCACTGTCCCGCCATTCTCTGCCTACACAATGTCCATGTCCCCCATTCTCTGCCTACACAATGTCCCTGTCCCTCCATTCTGTGCTTACACGATGTCCCTGTCCCTCCATTCACTGCCCACACAGTGTCCATGTCCCTCAATTCTTTGCCTACACAATGTCCTTGTCCCTCCATTCTCTGCCTACAGATTGTCCCTGTCCCTCCATTCTCTGCCTACACAATGACCGTTTCCCTCCATTCTCTGCTTACACAATGTCCATGTCTCCCCATTCTGTACCTACACAATGTCCATGTCCCACCATTCTCTGCCTACAGAATGTCCATGCCCCCATTCCCTGCCTACACAATGTCCATGTCCCTCCCTTCTCTGCATACACAATGTCCATGTCCCTCCATTCTCTGCTTACACAATGTTCCTGTCCCTCCATTCTCTGCCTACACACTGTCCTTGTCCCTCCATTCTCTGCCCACACAATGTCCATGTCCCTCCTTATGCTTCCTACACAATGTCCCTGTCCCTCCAGTCTCTGCCTAAACAATGTACCTGTCCCTCCATTCTCTGCTTACACAATGTCCATGTCCCCCCCATTCTCTGCCTACACAATGTCCATGCCAGTCCATTCTCTGCTTACACATTGTCCATGTCCCTCCATTCTCTCCTTACACAATGTCCATGTCCCTCCATTCTCTGCCTACAGAATGTCCCTGTCCCTCCAATCTCTGCCTACACAATGCCCATGTCCCTCCATTCTCTGCCTACACATTGTCCCTGTCTCTCCATTCTCAGCTTACGCAATGTCCCTGTCCCTCCATTCTCTGCCTAGACATTGTCACTGTCCCTCCATTCTCTGCCTACACAATGTCCATGTCCCCCATTCTCTGACTACACAATGTCCCTGTCCCTCCATTCTGTGCTTACACGATGTCCCTGTCCCTCCATTCTCTGCTTACACAATGTCCATGTCCCCCATTCTCTGCCTACACAATGCCCATGTCCCTCCATTCTCTTCATACACAATGTCCATGTCCCTCCATTTTCTGCCCACACAATGTCCATGTCCCCCATTCTCTGCCTGCACAATGTCCCTGTCCCTCCATTCTGTGCTTACTCAATGTCCCTGTCCCTCCATTGACTGCTTGATCAATGTCCATGTCCCCGCATTCTGTGCCTACACAATATCCATGTCCCTCCATTCTGTGCTTACTCAATGTCCATGTCCCTCCATTCACGGCCCACACAATGTCCATGTCCCTCCATTCTCTGCCTACAGAATGTTCCCGTCCCTCCGTTCTCTGCCTACACATTGTCAGTGTCCCTCCATTCTCTGCCTACACAATGTCCATGTCCCCCATTCTCTGACTACACAATGTACCTGTCCCTCCATTCTCTGCCCACACAATACCCATGTCCCTCCTTTCACTGCCTACACAATGTCCCTGTCCCTCATTCTCGACCTACACATTGTCCCTGTCCCTCCATTCTCTGCCTACACAATGTCCATGTCCCTCCATTCTCTGCTTACACAATGTCCATGTCCCTCCATTCTCTGCCCACACAATGTCCATGTCCCCCATTCTCTGCCTGCACAATGTCCCTGTCCCTCCAATCTGTGCTTACTCAATGTCCCTGTCCCTCCATTCTCTTCTTGATCAATGTCCATGTTCCCCCATTCTGTGCCTACACAATGTCCATGTCCCTCCATTCTCTGCCTACACAATGTCCATGTCCCTCCATTCTCTGCCTACACATTGTCAGTGTCCCTCCATTCTCTGCCTAAACAATGTCCATGTCCCTCCATTCTCTGCCTACACATTGTCAGTGTCCCTCCATTCTCTGCCTACACAATGTCCATGTCCCCCATTCTCTGCCTACACAATGTCCCTGTCCCACCATTCTCTGCTTACACAATGTCCCTGTCCCTCCATTCTCTGCCCACACAATACCCATGTCCCTCCTTTCACTGCCTACACAATGTCCCTGTCCCTCATTCTCGACCTACACATTGTCCCTGTCCCACCATTCTCTGCCTACACAATGTCCATGTCCCTCCATTCTCTGCCTACGCAATGTAACTGTTCCACCATTATCTGCCTACACGTTGTCCCTGTCCCTCCATTCCCTGATTACACAATGTCCATGTCCTCCCATTCACTGCGTACACATTGTCCGTCCCTCCATTCTTTGCCTACACAATGCCCATTTCCCTCTATTCTCTGCTTACACAATGTGCATGTCCCTCCATTATCTACTTATACAATGCCCATGTTCCGCCATTCTGTTCGTCAACAATGTCCATGTCCCCCCATTCTGTGGTTATACAATGTCCATGTCCGTCCATTCTCTGCATACACATTGTCACTGGCACTCCATTCTCTGCCTACACATTGTCACTTTCCCTACATTCTCAGCCTACACAATGTCCATGTCCCCCATTCTCTGCCTATACAATGCCCATGTCCCTCAATTCTCTTCATACACAATGTCCATGTCCCTCCATTCTCTGCTTACACAATGTCCATGTCCCTCCGTTTTCTGCCCACACAATGTCCATGTCCCCCATTCTCTGCCTGCACAATGTTCCTGTCCCTCCATTCTCTGCCCACACAATGTCACTGTCCCCCATTCTCTGGCCACACAACGTCCATGTCCCTCCATTCTCTGCCTAAACATTTTTCCTGTCCCTCCATTGTCTGCCTACACATTGTCACTGTCCCTCCATTCTCTGCCTACACAATGTCCCTGTCCCTCCATTCTCTGCCTACAGATTGTCCCTGTCCCTCCATTCTCTGCCTACACAATGACCGTTTCCCTCCATTCTCTGCTTACACAATGTCCATGTCCCTCCAATCTCTGCCTACACAATGCCCATGTCCCTCCATTCTATGCCTACACATTGTCCCTGTCTCTCCATTCTCAGCTTACACAATGTCCCTGTCCCTTCATTCTCTGCCTACACATTGTCACTGTCCCTCCATTCTCTGCCTACACAATGTCCATGTCCCCCATTCTCTGCCTACACAATGTCCCTGTCCCTCCATTCTGTGCTTACACAAAGTCCCTGTCCCTCCATTCTCTGCTTAAACAATGTCCATGTCCCCCCATTCTGTGCCTATACAATGACCATGTACCTCCATTGTCTGCCTACACAATGTCCATGTCCCCCCATTCGCTGCCTACACAATGTACATGTCCTTCCATTCTCTGAATACACAATGTCCATGTACCTCCATTCTCTTCTTACACAATGTCCATGTCCCTCCATTCTCTGCCTACACATTGCCACTGTCCCGCCATTCTCTGCCTACACAATGTCCATGTCCCCCATTCTCTGCCTACACAATGTCCCTGTCCCTCCATTCTGTGCTTACACGATGTCCCTGTCCCTCCATTCACTGCCCACACAGTGTCCATGTCCCTCAATTCTTTGCCTACACAATGTCCCTGTCCCTCCATTCTCTGCCTACAGATTGTCCCTGTCCCTCCATTCTCTGCCTACACAATGACCGTTTCCCTCCATTCTCTGCTTACACAATGTCCATGTCCTCCCATTCTGTACCTACACAATGTCCATGTCCCACCATTCTCTGCCTACAGAATGTCCATGCCCCCATTCCCTGCCTACACAATGTCCATGTCCCTCCCTTCTCTGCATACACAATGTCCATGTCCCTCCATTCTCTTCTTACACAATGTTCCTGTCCCTCCATTCTCTGCCTACACACTGTCACTGTCCCTTCATTCTCTGGCCACACAACGTACATGTCCCTCCATTCTCTGCCTAAACATTTTTCCTGTCCCTCCAATCTCTGCCTACACATTGTCACTGTCCCTCCATTCTCTGCCTACACAATGTCCATGTCCCTCCATTCTCTGCCCACACAATGTCCATGTCCCTCCTTTTGCTGCCTACACAATGTCCCTGTCCCTCCAGTCTCTGCTTACACATTGTCCATGTCCCTCCATTCTCTGCCTACAGAATGTCCCTGTCCCTCCAATCTCTGCCTACACAATGCCCATGTCCCTCCATTCTCTGCCTACACATTGTCCCTGTCTCTCCATTCTCAGCTTACGCAATGTCCCTGTCCCTCCATTCTCTGCCTACACATTGTCACTGTCCCTCCATTCTCTGCCTACACAATGTCCATGTCCCCCATTCTCTGCCTACACAATGTCCCTGTCCCTCCACTCTGTGCTTACACAATGTCCCTGTCCCTCCATTCTATGCTTAAACAATGTCCATGTCCCCCCATTCTGTGCCTATACAATGTCCATGTCCCTCCATTCTCTGCCTACACATTGCCGCTGTCCCGCCTTTCTCTGCCTACAGAATGTCCATGTCCCCCATTCTCTGCCTACACAATGTCCCTGTCCCTCCATTCTGTGCTTACGCGATGTCCCTGTCCCTCCATTCTCTGCTTAAACAATGTCCATGTCGCCCATTCTGTGCCTATACAATGTCCATGTACCTCCATTGTCTGCCTACACAATGTCCATGTCCCCCATTCGCTGCCTACACAATGTACATGTCCTTCCATTCTCTGAATACACAATGTCCATGTACCTCCATTCTCTTCTTACACAATGTCCATGTCCCTCCATTCTCTGCCTACACATTGCCACTGTCCCGCCATTCTCTGCCTACACAATGTCCATGTCCCCCATTCTCTGCCTACACAATGTCCCTGTCCCTCCATTCTGTGCTTACACGATGTCCCTGTCCCTCCATTCACTGCCCACACAGTGTCCATGTCCCTCAATTCTTTGCCTACACAATGTCCATGTCCCTCCATTCTCTGCCTACAGAATGTCCCTGTCCCTCCAATCTCTGCCTACACAATGCCCATGTCCCTCCATTCTCTGCCTACACATTGTCCCTGTCTCTCCATTCTCAGCTTACGCAATGTCCCTGTCCCTCCATTCTCTGCCTACACATTGTCACTGTCCCTCCATTCTCTGCCTACACAATGTCCATGTCCCCCATTCTCTGCCTACACAATGTCCCTGTCCCTCCACTCTGTGCTTACACAATGTCCCTGTCCCTCCATTCTATGCTTAAACAATGTCCATGTCCCCCCATTCTGTGCCTATACAATGTCCATGTCCCTCCATTCTCTGCCTACACATTGCCGCTGTCCCGCCTTTCTCTGCCTACAGAATGTCCATGTCCCCCATTCTCTGCCTACACAATGTCCCTGTCCCTCCATTCTGTGCTTACGCGATGTCCCTGTCCCTCCATTCTCTGCTTAAACAATGTCCATGTCGCCCATTCTGTGCCTATACAATGTCCATGTACCTCCATTGTCTGCCTACACAATGTCCATGTCCCCCATTCGCTGCCTACACAATGTACATGTCCTTCCATTCTCTGAATACACAATGTCCATGTACCTCCATTCTCTTCTTACACAATGTCCATGTCCCTCCATTCTCTGCCTACACATTGCCACTGTCCCGCCATTCTCTGCCTACACAATGTCCATGTCCCCCATTCTCTGCCTACACAATGTCCCTGTCCCTCCATTCTGTGCTTACACGATGTCCCTGTCCCTCCATTCACTGCCCACACAGTGTCCATGTCCCTCAATTCTTTGCCTACACAATGTCCTTGTCCCTCCATTCTCTGCCTACAGATTGTCCCTGTCCCTCCATTCTCTGCCTACACAATGACCGTTTCCCTCCATTCTCTGCTTACACAATGTCCATGTCCCCCCATTCTGTACCTACACAATGTCCATGTCCCACCATTCTCTGCCTACAGAATGTCCATGCCCCCATTCCCTGCCTACACAATGTCCATGTCCCTCCCTTCTCTGCATACACAATGTCCATGTCCCTCCATTCTCTGCTTACACAATGTTCCTGTCCCTCCATTCTCTGCCTACACACTGTCCTTGTCCCTCCATTCTCTGCCCACACAATGTCCATGTCCCTCCTTATGCTGCCTACACAATGTCCCTGTCCCTCCAGTCTCTGCCTAAACAATGTACCTGTCCCTCCATTCTCTGCTTACACAATGTCCATGTCCCTCCATTCTCTGCCTACAGAATGTTCCCGTCCCTCCGTTCTCTGCCTACACATTGTCAGTGTCCCTCCATTCTCTGCCTACACAATGTCCATGTCCCCCATTCTCTGACTACACAATGTACCTGTCCCTCCATTCTCTGCCCACACAATACCCATGTCCCTCCTTTCACTGCCTACACAATGTCCCTGTCCCTCATTCTCGACCTACACATTGTCCCTGTCCCTCCATTCTCTGCCTACACAATGTCCATGTCCCTCCATTCTCTGCTTACACAATGTCCATGTCCCTCCATTCTCTGCCCACACAATGTCCATGTCCCCCATTCTCTGCCTGCACAATGTCCCTGTCCCTCCAATCTGTGCTTACTCAATGTCCCTGTCCCTCCATTCTCTTCTTGATCAATGTCCATGTTCCCCCATTCTGTGCCTACACAATGTCCATGTCCCTCCATTCTCTGCCTACACAATGTCCATGTCCCTCCATTCTCTGCCTACACATTGTCAGTGTCCCTCCATTCTCTGCCTAAACAATGTCCATGTCCCTCCATTCTCTGCCTACACATTGTCAGTGTCCCTCCATTCTCTGCCTACACAATGTCCATGTCCCCCATTCTCTGCCTACACAATGTCCCTGTCCCACCATTCTCTGCTTACACAATGTCCCTGTCCCTCCATTCTCTGCCCACACAATACCCATGTCCCTCCTTTCACTGCCTACACAATGTCCCTGTCCCTCATTCTCGACCTACACATTGTCCCTGTCCCACCATTCTCTGCCTACACAATGTCCATGTCCCTCCATTCTCTGCCTACGCAATGTAACTGTTCCACCATTATCTGCCTACACGTTGTCCCTGTCCCTCCATTCCCTGATTACACAATGTCCATGTCCTCCCATTCACTGCGTACACATTGTCCGTCCCTCCATTCTTTGCCTACACAATGCCCATTTCCCTCTATTCTCTGCTTACACAATGTGCATGTCCCTCCATTATCTACTTATACAATGCCCATGTTCCGCCATTCTGTTCGTCAACAATGTCCATGTCCCCCCATTCTGTGGTTACACAATGTCCATGTCCGTCCATTCTCTGCATACACATTGTCACTGGCACTCCATTCTCTGCCTACACATTGTCACTTTCCCTACATTCTCAGCCTACACAATGTCCATGTCCCCCATTCTCTGCCTACACAATGCCCATGTCCCTCAATTCTCTTCATACACAATGTCCATGTCCCTCCATTCTCTGCTTACACAATGTCCATGTCCCTCCGTTTTCTGCCCACACAATGTCCATGTCCCCCATTCTCTGCCTGCACAATGTTCCTGTCCCTCCATTCTCTGCCCACACAATGTCACTGTCCCCCATTCTCTGGCCACACAAAGTCCATGTCCCTCCATTCTCTGCCTAAACATTTTTCCTGTCCCTCCATTGTCTGCCTACACATTGTCACTGTCCCTCCATTCTCTGCCTACACAATGTCCCTGTCCCTCCATTCTCTGCCTACAGATTGTCCCTGTCCCTCCATTCTCTGCCTACACAATGACCGTTTCCCTCCATTCTCTGCTTACACAATGTCCATGTCCCTCCAATCTCTGCCTACACAATGCCCATGTCCCTCCATTCTATGCCTACACATTGTCCCTGTCTCTCCATTCTCAGCTTACACAATGTCCCTGTCCCTTCATTCTCTGCCTACACATTGTCACTGTCCCTCCATTCTCTGCCTACACAATGTCCATGTCCCCCATTCTCTGCCTACACAATGTCCCTGTCCCTCCATTCTGTGCTTACACAAAGTCCCTGTCCCTCCATTCTCTGCTTAAACAATGTCCATGTCCCCCCATTCTGTGCCTATACAATGACCATGTACCTCCATTGTCTGCCTACACAATGTCCATGTCCCCCCATTCGCTGCCTACACAATGTACATGTCCTTCCATTCTCTGAATACACAATGTCCATGTACCTCCATTCTCTTCTTACACAATGTCCATGTCCCTCCATTCTCTGCCTACACATTGCCACTGTCCCGCCATTCTCTGCCTACACAATGTCCATGTCCCCCATTCTCTGCCTACACAATGTCCCTGTCCCTCCATTCTGTGCTTACACGATGTCCCTGTCCCTCCATTCACTGCCCACACAGTGTCCATGTCCCTCAATTCTTTGCCTACACAATGTCCCTGTCCCTCCATTCTCTGCCTACAGATTGTCCCTGTCCCTCCATTCTCTGCCTACACAATGACCGTTTCCCTCCATTCTCTGCTTACACAATGTCCATGTCCTCCCATTCTGTACCTACACAATGTCCATGTCCCACCATTCTCTGCCTACAGAATGTCCATGCCCCCATTCCCTGCCTACACAATGTCCATGTCCCTCCCTTCTCTGCATACACAATGTCCATGTCCCTCCATTCTCTTCTTACACAATGTTCCTGTCCCTCCATTCTCTGCCTACACACTGTCACTGTCCCTTCATTCTCTGGCCACACAACGTACATGTCCCTCCATTCTCTGCCTAAACATTTTTCCTGTCCCTCCAATCTCTGCCTACACATTGTCACTGTCCCTCCATTCTCTGCCTACACAATGTCCATGTCCCTCCATTCTCTGCCCACACAATGTCCATGTCCCTCCTTTTGCTGCCTACACAATGTCCCTGTCCCTCCAGTCTCTGCGTACACATTGTCCATGTCCCTCCATTCTCTCCTTACACAATGTCCATGTCCCTCCATTCTCTGCCTACAGAATGTCCCTGTCCCTCCAATCTCTGCCTACACAATGCCCATGTCCCTCCATTCTCTGCCTACACATTGTCCCTGTCTCTCCATTCTCAGCTTACGCAATGTCCCTGTCCCTCCATTCTCTGCCTACACATTGTCACTGTCCCTCCATTCTCTGCCTACACAATGTCCATGTCCCCCATTCTCTGCCTACACAATGTCCCTGTCCCTCCACTCTGTGCTTACACAATGTCCCTGTCCCTCCATTCTATGCTTAAACAATGTCCATGTCCCCCCATTCTGTGCCTATACAATGTCCATGTCCCTCCATTCTCTGCCTACACATTGCCGCTGTCCCGCCTTTCTCTGCCTACAGAATGTCCATGTCCCCCATTCTCTGCCTACACAATGTCCCTGTCCCTCCATTCTGTGCTTACGCGATGTCCCTGTCCCTCCATTCTCTGCTTAAACAATGTCCATGTCGCCCATTCTGTGCCTATACAATGTCCATGTACCTCCATTGTCTGCCTACACAATGTCCATGTCCCCCATTCGCTGCCTACACAATGTACATGTCCTTCCATTCTCTGAATACACAATGTCCATGTACCTCCATTCTCTTCTTACACAATGTCCATGTCCCTCCATTCTCTGCCTACACATTGCCACTGTCCCGCCATTCTCTGCCTACACAATGTCCATGTCCCCCATTCTCTGCCTACACAATGTCCCTGTCCCTCCATTCTGTGCTTACACGATGTCCCTGTCCCTCCATTCACTGCCCACACAGTGTCCATGTCCCTCAATTCTTTGCCTACACAATGTCCTTGTCCCTCCATTCTCTGCCTACAGATTGTCCCTGTCCCTCCATTCTCTGCCTACACAATGACCGTTTCCCTCCATTCTCTGCTTACACAATGTCCATGTCCCCCCATTCTGTACCTACACAATGTCCATGTCCCACCATTCTCTGCCTACAGAATGTCCATGCCCCCATTCCCTGCCTACACAATGTCCATGTCCCTCCCTTCTCTGCATACACAATGTCCATGTCCCTCCATTCTCTGCTTACACAATGTTCCTGTCCCTCCATTCTCTGCCTACACACTGTCCTTGTCCCTCCATTCTCTGCCCACACAATGTCCATGTCCCTCCTTATGCTGCCTACACAATGTCCCTGTCCCTCCAGTCTCTGCCTAAACAATGTACCTGTCCCTCCATTCTCTGCTTACACAATGTCCATGTCCCCCCCATTCTCTGCCTACACAATGTCCATGCCAGTCCATTCTCTGCTTACACATTGTCCATGTCCCTCCATTCTCTCCTTACACAATGTCCATGTCCCTCCATTCTCTGCCTACAGAATGTCCCTGTCCCTCCAATCTCTGCCTACACAATGCCCATGTCCCTCCATTCTCTGCCTACACATTGTCCCTGTCTCTCCATTCTCAGCTTACGCAATGTCCCTGTCCCTCCATTCTCTGCCTAGACATTGTCACTGTCCCTCCATTCTCTGCCTATACAATGTCCATGTCCCCCATTCTCTGACTACACAATGTCCCTGTCCCTCCATTCTGTGCTTACACAATGTCCCTGTCCCTCCATTCTCTGCTTAAACAATGTCCATATCCCCCCATTCTGTGCCTATACAATGTCCATGTCCCTCCATTCTCTGCCTACACATTGCCACTGTCCCGCCTTTCTCTGCCTACACAATGTCCATGTCCCCCATTCTCTGCCTACACAATGTCCCTGTCCCTCCATTCTGTGCTTACACAATGTCCCTGTCCCTCCATTCTCTGCTTACACAATGTCCATGTCCCCCATTCTCTGCCTACACAATGCCCATGTCCCTCCATTCTCTTCATACACAATGTCCATGTCCCTCCATTTTCTGCCCACACAATGTCCATGTCCCCCATTCTCTGCCTGCACAATGTCCCTGTCCCTCCATTCTGTGCTTACTCAATGTCCCTGTCCCTCCATTGACTGCTTGATCAATGTCCATGTCCCCCCATTCTGTGCCTACACAATATCCATGTCCCTCCATTCTGTGCTTACTCAATGTCCATGTCCCTCCATTCACGGCCCACACAATGTCCATGTCCCTCCATTCTCTGCCTACAGAATGTTTCCGTCCCTCCGTTCTCTGCCTACACATTGTCAGTGTCCCTCCATTCTCTGCCTACACAATGTCCATGTCCCCCATTCTCTGACTACACAATGTACCTGTCCCTCCATTCTCTGCCCACACAATACCCATGTCCCTCCTTTCACTGCCTACACAATGTCCCTGTCCCTCATTCTCGACCTACACATTGTCCCTGTCCCTCCATTCTCTGCCTACACAATGTCCATGTCCCTCCATTCTCTGCTTACACAATGTCCATGTCCCTCCATTCTCTGCCCACACAATGTCCATGTCCCCCATTCTCTGCCTGCACAATGTCCCTGTCCCTCCAATCTGTGCTTACTCAATGTCCCTGTCCCTCCATTCTCTTCTTGATCAATGTCCATGTTCCCCCATTCTGTGCCTACACAATGTCCATGTCCCTCCATTCTCTGCCTACACAATGTCCATGTCCCTCCATTCTCTGCCTACACATTGTCAGTGTCCCTCCATTCTCTGCCTAAACAATGTCCATGTCCCTCCATTCTCTGCCTACACATTGTCAGTGTCCCTCCATTCTCTGCCTACACAATGTCCATGTCCCCCATTCTCTGCCTACACAATGTCCCTGTCCCACCATTCTCTGCTTACACAATGTCCCTGTCCCTCCATTCTCTGCCCACACAATACCCATGTCCCTCCTTTCACTGCCTACACAATGTCCCTGTCCCTCATTCTCGACCTACACATTGTCCCTGTCCCACCATTCTCTGCCTACACAATGTCCATGTCCCTCCATTCTCTGCCTACGCAATGTAACTGTTCCACCATTATCTGCCTACACGTTGTCCCTGTCCCTCCATTCCCTGATTACACAATGTCCATGTCCTCCCATTCACTGCGTACACATT
Organism: Hemitrygon akajei; assembly: GCF_048418815.1. Taxonomy (NCBI): domain Eukaryota; kingdom Metazoa; phylum Chordata; class Chondrichthyes; order Myliobatiformes; family Dasyatidae; genus Hemitrygon; species Hemitrygon akajei. The sequence continues at coordinate 158,366,306 of NC_133125.1, forward strand.
GTCCGTCCCTCCATTCTTTGCCTACACAATGCCCATTTCCCTCTATTGTCTGCTTACACAATGTGCATGTCCCTCCATTATCTACTTATACAATGCCCAGGTTCCGCCATTCTGTTCGTCAACAATGTCCATGTCCCCCCATTCTGTGGTTACACAATGTCCATGTCCGTCCATTCTCTGCATACACATTGTCACTGGCACTCCATTCTCTGCCTACACAGTGTCCATGTCCCTCAATTCTTTGCCTACACAATGTCCTTGTCCCTCCATTCTCTGCCTACAGATTGTCCCTGTCCCTCCATTCTCTGCCTACACAATGACCGTTTCCCTCCATTCTCTGCTTACACAATGTCCATGTCTCCCCATTCGCTGCCTACAGAATGTCCCTGTCCCTCCAATCTCTGCCTACACAATGCCCATGTCCCTCCATTCTCTGCCTACATATTGTCCCTGTCTCTCCATTCTCAGCTTACGCAATGTCCCTGTCCCTCCATTCTCTGCCTACACATTGTCACTGTCCCTCCATTCTCTGCCTACACAATGTCCATGTCCCCCATTCTCTGCCTACACAATGTCCCTGTCCCTCCATTCTGTGCTTACACAATGTCCCTGTCCCTCCATTCTCTGCTTAAACAATGTCCATGTCCCCCCATTCTGTGCCTATACAATGTCCATGTCCCTCCATTCTCTGCCTACACATTGCCGCTGTCCCGCCTTTCTCTGCCTACAGAATGTCCATGTCCCCCATTCTCTGCCTACACAATGTCCCTGTCCCTCCATTCTGTGCTTACGCGATGTCCCTGTCCCTCCATTCTCTGCTTAAACAATGTCCATGTCGCCCATTCTGTGCCTATACAATGTCCATGTACCTCCATTGTCTGCCTACACAATGTCCATGTCCCCCATTCGCTGCCTACACAATGTACATATCCTTCCATTCTCTGAATACACAATGTCCATGTACCTCCATTCTCTTCTTACACAATGTCCATGTCCCTCCATTCTCTGCCTACACATTGCCACTGTCCCGCCATTCTCTGCCTACACAATGTCCATGTCCCCCATTCTCTGCCTACACAATGTCCCTGTCCCTCCATTCTGTGCTTACACGATGTCCCTGTCCCTCCATTCACTGCCCACACAGTGTCCATGTCCCTCAATTCTTTGCCTACACAATGTCCTTGTCCCTCCATTCTCTGCCTACAGATTGTCCCTGTCCCTCCATTCTCTGCCTACACAATGACCGTTTCCCTCCATTCTCTGCTTACACAATGTCCATGTCTCCCCATTCTGTACCTACACAATGTCCATGTCCCACCATTCTCTGCCTACAGAATGTCCATGCCCCCATTCCCTGCCTACACAATGTCCATGTCCCTCCCTTCTCTGCATACACAATGTCCATGTCCCTCCATTCTCTGCTTACACAATGTTCCTGTCCCTCCATTCTCTGCCTACACACTGTCCTTGTCCCTCCATTCTCTGCCCACACAATGTCCATGTCCCTCCTTATGCTTCCTACACAATGTCCCTGTCCCTCCAGTCTCTGCCTAAACAATGTACCTGTCCCTCCATTCTCTGCTTACACAATGTCCATGTCCCCCCCATTCTCTGCCTACACAATGTCCATGCCAGTCCATTCTCTGCTTACACATTGTCCATGTCCCTCCATTCTCTCCTTACACAATGTCCATGTCCCTCCATTCTCTGCCTACAGAATGTCCCTGTCCCTCCAATCTCTGCCTACACAATGCCCATGTCCCTCCATTCTCTGCCTACACATTGTCCCTGTCTCTCCATTCTCAGCTTACGCAATGTCCCTGTCCCTCCATTCTCTGCCTAGACATTGTCACTGTCCCTCCATTCTCTGCCTACACAATGTCCATGTCCCCCATTCTCTGACTACACAATGTCCCTGTCCCTCCATTCTGTGCTTACACGATGTCCCTGTCCCTCCATTCTCTGCTTACACAATGTCCATGTCCCCCATTCTCTGCCTACACAATGCCCATGTCCCTCCATTCTCTTCATACACAATGTCCATGTCCCTCCATTTTCTGCCCACACAATGTCCATGTCCCCCATTCTCTGCCTGCACAATGTCCCTGTCCCTCCATTCTGTGCTTACTCAATGTCCCTGTCCCTCCATTGACTGCTTGATCAATGTCCATGTCCCCGCATTCTGTGCCTACACAATATCCATGTCCCTCCATTCTGTGCTTACTCAATGTCCATGTCCCTCCATTCACGGCCCACACAATGTCCATGTCCCTCCATTCTCTGCCTACAGAATGTTCCCGTCCCTCCGTTCTCTGCCTACACATTGTCAGTGTCCCTCCATTCTCTGCCTACACAATGTCCATGTCCCCCATTCTCTGACTACACAATGTACCTGTCCCTCCATTCTCTGCCCACACAATACCCATGTCCCTCCTTTCACTGCCTACACAATGTCCCTGTCCCTCATTCTCGACCTACACATTGTCCCTGTCCCTCCATTCTCTGCCTACACAATGTCCATGTCCCTCCATTCTCTGCTTACACAATGTCCATGTCCCTCCATTCTCTGCCCACACAATGTCCATGTCCCCCATTCTCTGCCTGCACAATGTCCCTGTCCCTCCAATCTGTGCTTACTCAATGTCCCTGTCCCTCCATTCTCTTCTTGATCAATGTCCATGTTCCCCCATTCTGTGCCTACACAATGTCCATGTCCCTCCATTCTCTGCCTACACAATGTCCATGTCCCTCCATTCTCTGCCTACACATTGTCAGTGTCCCTCCATTCTCTGCCTAAACAATGTCCATGTCCCTCCATTCTCTGCCTACACATTGTCAGTGTCCCTCCATTCTCTGCCTACACAATGTCCATGTCCCCCATTCTCTGCCTACACAATGTCCCTGTCCCACCATTCTCTGCTTACACAATGTCCCTGTCCCTCCATTCTCTGCCCACACAATACCCATGTCCCTCCTTTCACTGCCTACACAATGTCCCTGTCCCTCATTCTCGACCTACACATTGTCCCTGTCCCACCATTCTCTGCCTACACAATGTCCATGTCCCTCCATTCTCTGCCTACGCAATGTAACTGTTCCACCATTATCTGCCTACACGTTGTTCCTGTCCCTCCATTCCCTGATTACACAATGTCCATGTCCTCCCATTCACTGCGTACACATTGTCCGTCCCTCCATTCTTTGCCTACACAATGCCCATTTCCCTCTATTCTCTGCTTACACAATGTGCATGTCCCTCCATTATCTACTTATACAATGCCCATGTTCCGCCATTCTGTTCGTCAACAATGTCCATGTCCCCCCATTCTGTGGTTACACAATGTCCATGTCCGTCCATTCTCTGCATACACATTGTCACTGGCACTCCATTCTCTGCCTACACATTGTCACTTTCCCTACATTCTCAGCCTACACAATGTCCATGTCCCCCATTCTCTGCCTACACAATGCCCATGTCCCTCAATTCTCTTCATACACAATGTCCATGTCCCTCCATTCTCTGCTTACACAATGTCCATGTCCCTCCGTTTTCTGCCCACACAATGTCCATGTCCCCCATTCTCTGCCTGCACAATGTTCCTGTCCCTCCATTCTCTGCCCACACAATGTCACTGTCCCCCATTCTCTGGCCACACAACGTCCATGTCCCTCCATTCTCTGCCTAAACATTTTTCCTGTCCCTCCATTGTCTGCCTACACATTGTCACTGTCCCTCCATTCTCTGCCTACACAATGTCCCTGTCCCTCCATTCTCTGCCTACAGATTGTCCCTGTCCCTCCATTCTCTGCCTACACAATGACCGTTTCCCTCCATTCTCTGCTTACACAATGTCCATGTCCCTCCAATCTCTGCCTACACAATGCCCATGTCCCTCCATTCTATGCCTACACATTGTCCCTGTCTCTCCATTCTCAGCTTACACAATGTCCCTGTCCCTTCATTCTCTGCCTACACATTGTCACTGTCCCTCCATTCTCTGCCTACACAATGTCCATGTCCCCCATTCTCTGCCTACACAATGTCCCTGTCCCTCCATTCTGTGCTTACACAAAGTCCCTGTCCCTCCATTCTCTGCTTAAACAATGTCCATGTCCCCCCATTCTGTGCCTATACAATGACCATGTACCTCCATTGTCTGCCTACACAATGTCCATGTCCCCCCATTCGCTGCCTACACAATGTACATGTCCTTCCATTCTCTGAATACACAATGTCCATGTACCTCCATTCTCTTCTTACACAATGTCCATGTCCCTCCATTCTCTGCCTACACATTGCCACTGTCCCGCCATTCTCTGCCTACACAATGTCCATGTCCCCCATTCTCTGCCTACACAATGTCCCTGTCCCTCCATTCTGTGCTTACACGATGTCCCTGTCCCTCCATTCACTGCCCACACAGTGTCCATGTCCCTCAATTCTTTGCCTACACAATGTCCCTGTCCCTCCATTCTCTGCCTACAGATTGTCCCTGTCCCTCCATTCTCTGCCTACACAATGACCGTTTCCCTCCATTCTCTGCTTACACAATGTCCATGTCCTCCCATTCTGTACCTACACAATGTCCATGTCCCACCATTCTCTGCCTACAGAATGTCCATGCCCCCATTCCCTGCCTACACAATGTCCATGTCCCTCCCTTCTCTGCATACACAATGTCCATGTCCCTCCATTCTCTTCTTACACAATGTTCCTGTCCCTCCATTCTCTGCCTACACACTGTCACTGTCCCTTCATTCTCTGGCCACACAACGTACATGTCCCTCCATTCTCTGCCTAAACATTTTTCCTGTCCCTCCAATCTCTGCCTACACATTGTCACTGTCCCTCCATTCTCTGCCTACACAATGTCCATGTCCCTCCATTCTCTGCCCACACAATGTCCATGTCCCTCCTTTTGCTGCCTACACAATGTCCCTGTCCCTCCAGTCTCTGCTTACACATTGTCCATGTCCCTCCATTCTCTCCTTACACAATGTCCATGTCCCTCCATTCTCTGCCTACAGAATGTCCCTGTCCCTCCAATCTCTGCCTACACAATGCCCATGTCCCTCCATTCTCTGCCTACACATTGTCCCTGTCTCTCCATTCTCAGCTTACGCAATGTCCCTGTCCCTCCATTCTCTGCCTACACATTGTCACTGTCCCTCCATTCTCTGCCTACACAATGTCCATGTCCCCCATTCTCTGCCTACACAATGTCCCTGTCCCTCCACTCTGTGCTTACACAATGTCCCTGTCCCTCCATTCTATGCTTAAACAATGTCCATGTCCCCCCATTCTGTGCCTATACAATGTCCATGTCCCTCCATTCTCTGCCTACACATTGCCGCTGTCCCGCCTTTCTCTGCCTACAGAATGTCCATGTCCCCCATTCTCTGCCTACACAATGTCCCTGTCCCTCCATTCTGTGCTTACGCGATGTCCCTGTCCCTCCATTCTCTGCTTAAACAATGTCCATGTCGCCCATTCTGTGCCTATACAATGTCCATGTACCTCCATTGTCTGCCTACACAATGTCCATGTCCCCCATTCGCTGCCTACACAATGTACATGTCCTTCCATTCTCTGAATACACAATGTCCATGTACCTCCATTCTCTTCTTACACAATGTCCATGTCCCTCCATTCTCTGCCTACACATTGCCACTGTCCCGCCATTCTCTGCCTACACAATGTCCATGTCCCCCATTCTCTGCCTACACAATGTCCCTGTCCCTCCATTCTGTGCTTACACGATGTCCCTGTCCCTCCATTCACTGCCCACACAGTGTCCATGTCCCTCAATTCTTTGCCTACACAATGTCCTTGTCCCTCCATTCTCTGCCTACAGATTGTCCCTGTCCCTCCATTCTCTGCCTACACAATGACCGTTTCCCTCCATTCTCTGCTTACACAATGTCCATGTCCCCCCATTCTGTACCTACACAATGTCCATGTCCCACCATTCTCTGCCTACAGAATGTCCATGCCCCCATTCCCTGCCTACACAATGTCCATGTCCCTCCCTTCTCTGCATACACAATGTCCATGTCCCTCCATTCTCTGCTTACACAATGTTCCTGTCCCTCCATTCTCTGCCTACACACTGTCCTTGTCCCTCCATTCTCTGCCCACACAATGTCCATGTCCCTCCTTATGCTGCCTACACAATGTCCCTGTCCCTCCAGTCTCTGCCTAAACAATGTACCTGTCCCTCCATTCTCTGCTTACACAATGTCCATGTCCCCCCCATTCTCTGCCTACACAATGTCCATGCCAGTCCATTCTCTGCTTACACATTGTCCATGTCCCTCCATTCTCTCCTTACACAATGTCCATGTCCCTCCATTCTCTGCCTACAGAATGTCCCTGTCCCTCCAATCTCTGCCTACACAATGCCCATGTCCCTCCATTCTCTGCCTACACATTGTCCCTGTCTCTCCATTCTCAGCTTACGCAATGTCCCTGTCCCTCCATTCTCTGCCTAGACATTGTCACTGTCCCTCCATTCTCTGCCTATACAATGTCCATGTCCCCCATTCTCTGACTACACAATGTCCCTGTCCCTCCATTCTGTGCTTACACAATGTCCCTGTCCCTCCATTCTCTGCTTAAACAATGTCCATATCCCCCCATTCTGTGCCTATACAATGTCCATGTCCCTCCATTCTCTGCCTACACATTGCCACTGTCCCGCCTTTCTCTGCCTACACAATGTCCATGTCCCCCATTCTCTGCCTACACAATGTCCCTGTCCCTCCATTCTGTGCTTACACAATGTCCCTGTCCCTCCATTCTCTGCTTACACAATGTCCATGTCCCCCATTCTCTGCCTACACAATGCCCATGTCCCTCCATTCTCTTCATACACAATGTCCATGTCCCTCCATTTTCTGCCCACACAATGTCCATGTCCCCCATTCTCTGCCTGCACAATGTCCCTGTCCCTCCATTCTGTGCTTACTCAATGTCCCTGTCCCTCCATTGACTGCTTGATCAATGTCCATGTCCCCCCATTCTGTGCCTACACAATATCCATGTCCCTCCATTCTGTGCTTACTCAATGTCCATGTCCCTCCATTCACGGCCCACACAATGTCCATGTCCCTCCATTCTCTGCCTACAGAATGTTTCCGTCCCTCCGTTCTCTGCCTACACATTGTCAGTGTCCCTCCATTCTCTGCCTACACAATGTCCATGTCCCCCATTCTCTGACTACACAATGTACCTGTCCCTCCATTCTCTGCCCACACAATACCCATGTCCCTCCTTTCACTGCCTACACAATGTCCCTGTCCCTCATTCTCGACCTACACATTGTCCCTGTCCCTCCATTCTCTGCCTACACAATGTCCATGTCCCTCCATTCTCTGCTTACACAATGTCGATGTCCCTCCATTCTCTGCCCACACAATGTCCATGTCCCCCATTCTCTGCCTGCACAATGTCCCTGTCCCTCCAATCTGTGCTTACTCAATGTCCCTGTCCCTCCATTCTCTTCTTGATCAATGTCCATGTTCCCCCATTCTGTGCCTACACAATGTCCATGTCCCTCCATTCTCTGCCTACACAATGTCCATGTCCCTCCATTCTCTGCCTACACATTGTCAGTGTCCCTCCATTCTCTGCCTAAACAATGTCCATGTCCCTCCATTCTCTGCCTACACATTGTCAGTGTCCCTCCATTCTCTGCCTACACAATGTCCATGTCCCCCATTCTCTGCCTACACAATGTCCCTGTCCCACCATTCTCTGCTTACACAATGTCCCTGTCCCTCCATTCTCTGCCCACACAATACCCATGTCCCTCCTTTCACTGCCTACACAATGTCCCTGTCCCTCATTCTCGACCTACACATTGTCCCTGTCCCACCATTCTCTGCCTACACAATGTCCATGTCCCTCCATTCTCTGCCTACGCAATGTAACTGTTCCACCATTATCTGCCTACACGTTGTCCCTGTCCCTCCATTCCCTGATTACACAATGTCCATGTCCTCCCATTCACTGCGTACACATTGTCCGTCCCTCCATTCTTTGCCTACACAATGCCCATTTCCCTCTATTGTCTGCTTACACAATGTGCATGTCCCTCCATTATCTACTTATACAATGCCCATGTTCCGCCATTCTGTTCGTCAACAATGTCCATGTCCCCCCATTCTGTGGTTACACAATGTCCATGTCCGTCCATTCTCTGCATACACATTGTCACTGGCACTCCATTCTCTGCCTACACATTGTCACTTTCCCTACATTCTCAGCCTACACAATGTCCATGTCCCCCATTCTCTGCCTACACAATGCCCATGTCCCTCCATTCTCTGCTTACACAATGTCCATGTCCCTCCGTTTTCTGCCCACACAATGTCCATGTCCCCCATTCTCTGCCTGCCCAATGTTCCTGTCCCTCCATTCTCTGCCCACACAATGTCACTGTCCCCCATTCTCTGGCCACACAACGTCCATGTCCCTCCATTCTCTGCCTAAACATTTTTCCTGTCCCTCCATTGTCTGCCTACACATTGTCACTGTCCCTCCATTCTCTGCCTACACAATGTCCATGTCCCTCCATTCTCTGCCCACACAATGTCCATGTCCCTCCTTTTGCTGCCTACAGAATGTCCCTGTCCCTCCATTCTCTGCCTACAGAATGTCCCTGTCCCTCCAATCTCTGCCTACACAATGCCCATATCCCCCCATTCTCTGCCTACACATTGTCCCTGTCTCTCCATTCTCAGCTTACACAATGTCCCTGTCCCTCCATTCTCTGCCTACACATTGTCACTGTCCCTCCATTCTCTGCCTACACAATGTCCATGTCCCCCATTCTCTGCCTACACAATGTCCCTGTCCCTCCATTCTGTGCTTACACAATGTCCCTGTCCCTCCATTCTCTGCTTAAACAATGTCCATGTCCCCCCATTCTGTGCCTATACAATGTCCATGTACCTCCATTGTCTGCCTACACAATGTCCATGTCCCCCATTCGAAGCCTACACAATGTACATGTCCTTCCATTCTCTGAATACACAATGTCCATGTAGCTCCATTCTCTTCTTACACAATGTCCTTCTCCCTCCATTCTCTGCCTACACATTGCCACTGTCCCGCCATTCTCTGCCTACACAATGTCCATGTCCCCCATTCTCTGCCTACACAATGTCCCTGTCCCTCCATTCTGTGCTTACACGATGTCCCTGTCCCTCCATTCTCTGCCTACAGATTGTCCCTGTCCCTCCATTCTCTGCCTACACAATGACCGTTTCCCTCCATTCTCTGCTTACACAATGTCCATGTCGCCCCATTCTGTGCCTACACAATGTCCATGTCCCTCCATTCTATGCCCACACAATACCCATGTCCCTCCTTTCACTGCCTACACAATGTCCCTGTCCCTCGTTCTCGACCTACACATTGTCTCTGTCCCTCCATTCTCTGCCTACACAATGTCCATGTCCCTCCATTCTCTGCTTACACAATGTCCATGTCCCTCCATTCTCTGCCCACACAATGTCCATGTCCCCCATTCTCTGCCTGCACAATGTCCCTGTCCCTCCAATCTGTGCTTACTCAATGTCCCTGTCCCTCCAGTCTCTTCTTGATCAATGTCCATGTTCCCCCATTCTGTGCCTACACAATGTCCATGTCCCTCCATTCTCTGCCTACACAATGTCCATGTCCCTCCATTCTCTGCCTACACATTGTCAGTGTCCCTCCATTCTCTGCCTAAACAATGTCCATGTCCCTCCATTCTTTGCCTACACATTGTCAGTGTCCCTCCATTCTCTGCCCACACAATACCCATGTCCCTCCTTTCACTGCCTACACAATGTCCCTGTCCCTCATTCCCGACCTACACATTGTCCCTGTCCCACCATTCTCTGCCTACACAATGTCCATGTCTCTTCATTCTCTGCCTACGCAATGTAACTGTTCCACCATTATCTGCCTGCACATTGTCCCTGTCCCTCCATTCCCTGATTACACAATGTCCATGTCCTCCCATTCACTGCATACACATTGTCCGTCCCTCCATTCTTTACCTACACAATGCCCATTTCCCTCTATTCTCTGCTGACACAATGTGCATGTCCCTCCATTCTCTACTTATACAATGCCCATGACCCGCCATTCTGTGGTTACACAATGTCCATGTCCTTCCATTCTCTGCCTACACATTGTCATTGGCACTCCATTCTCTGCCTACGCATTGTCACTTTCCCTACTTTCTCAGCCTACACAATGTCCATGTCCCCCATTCTCTGCCTACACAATGCCCATGTCCCTCCATTCTCTTCATACACAATGTCCATGTCCCCCCATTCTCTGCTTACACAATGTCCATGTCCCTCCATTTTCTGCCCACACAATGTCCATGTCCCCCATTCTCTGCCTGCACAATGTTCCTGTCCCTCCATTCTCTGCCTACACACTGTCACTGTCCCTTCATTCTCTGGCCACACAACGTACATGTCCCTCCATTCTCTGCCTAAACATTTTTCCTGTCCGTCCAATCTCTGCCTACACATTCTCACTGTCCCTCCATTCTCTGCCTACACAATGTCCATGCCCCTCCATTCTCTGCCCACACAATGTCCATGTCCCTCCTTTTGCTGCTTACACAATGTCCCTGTCCCTCCAGTCTCTGCCTAAACAATGTACCTGTCCCTCCATTCTCTGCTTACACAATGTCCATGTCCCCCCCATTCTCTGCCTACACAATGTCCATGCCAGTCCATTCTCTGCTTACACATTGTCCATGTCCCTCCATTCTCTCCTTACACAATGTCCATGTCCCTCCATTCTCTGCCTACAGAATGTCCCTGTCCCTCCAATCTCTGCCTACACAATGCCCATGTCCCTCCATTCTCTGCCTACACATTGTCCCTGTCTCTCCATTCTCAGCTTACGCAATCTCCCTGTCCCTCCATTCTCTGCCTACACATTGTCACTGTCCCTCCATTCTCTGCCTACACAATGTCCATGTCCCCCATTCTCTGCCTACACAATGTCCCTGTCCCTCCATTCTGTGCTTACACAATGTCCCTGTCCCTCCATTCTCTGCTTAAACAATGTCCATGTCCCCCCATTCTGTGCCTATACAATGTCCATGTCCCTCCATTCTCTGCCTACACATTGCCACTGTCCCGCCTTTCTCTGCCTACACAATGTCCATGTCCCCCATTCTCTGCCTACACAATGTCCCTGTCCCTCCATTCTGTGCTTACGCGATGTCCCTGTCCCTCCATTCTCTGCTTAAACAATGTCCATGTCGCCCATTCTGTGCCTATACAATGTCCATGTACCTCCATTGTCTGCCTACACAATGTCCATGTCCCCCATTCGCTGCCTACACAATGTACATGTCCTTCCATTCTCTGAATACACAATGTCCATGTACCTCCATTCTCTTCTTACACAATGTCCATGTCCCTCCATTCTCTGCCTACACATTGCCACTGTCCCGCCATTCTCTGCCTACACAATGTCCATGTCCCCCATTCTCTGCCTACACAATGTCCCTGTCCCTCCATTCTGTGCTTACACGATGTCCCTGTCCCTCCATTCACTGCCCACACAGTGTCCATGTCCCTCAATTCTTTGCCTACACAATGTCCCTGTCCCTCCATTCTCTGCCTACAGATTGTCCCTGTCCCTCCATTCTCTGCCTACACAATGACCGTTTCCCTCCATTCTCTGCTTACACAATGTCCATGTCCCCCCATTCTGTACCTACACAATGTCCATGTCCCACCATTCTCTGCCTACAGAATGTCCATGCCCCCATTCCCTGCCTACACAATGTCCATGTCCCTCCCTTCTCTGCATACACAATGTCCATGTCCCTCCATTCTCTGCTTACACAATGTTCCTGTCCCTCCATTCTCTGCCTACACACTGTCCTTGTCCCTCCATTCTCTGCCCACACAATGTCCATGTCCCTCCTTATGCTGCCTACACAATGTCCCTGTCCCTCCAGTCTCTGCCTAAACAATGTACCTGTCCCTCCATTCTCTGCTTACACAATGTCCATGTCCCCCCCATTCTCTGCCTACACAATGTCCATGCCAGTCCATTCTCTGCTTACACATTGTCCATGTCCCTCCATTCTCTCCTTACACAATGTCCATGTCCCTCCATTCTCTGCCTACAGAATGTCCCTGTCCCTCCAATCTCTGCCTACACAATGCCCATGTCCCTCCATTCTCTGCCTACACATTGTCCCTGTCTCTCCATTCTCAGCTTACGCAATGTCCCTGTCCCTCCATTCTCTGCCTACACATTGTCACTGTCCCTCCATTCTCTGCCTACACAATGTCCATGTCCCCCATTCTCTGCCTACACAATGTCCCTGTCCCTCCATTCTGTGCTTACACAATGTCCCTGTCCCTCCATTCTCTGCTTAAACAATGTCCATGTCCCCCCATTCTGTGCCTATACAATGTCCATGTCCCTCCATTCTCTGCCTACACATTGCCACTGTCCCGCCTTTCTCTGCCTACACAATGTCCATGTCCCCCATTCTCTGCCTGCACAATGTCCCTGTCCCTCCATTCTGTGCTTACACGATGTCCCTGTCCCTCCATTCTCTGCTTAAACAATGTCCATGTACCCCCAATCTATGCCTACAGAATGTCCATGTCCCTCCATTCTCTGCCTACACAATGTCCATGTCCCCCATTCTCTGCCTACACAATGCCCATGTCCCTCCATTCTCTTCATACTCAATGTCCATGTCCCTCCATTTTCTGCCCACACAATGTCCATGTCCCCCATTCTCTGCCTGCACATTGTCCCTGTCCCTCCATTCTGTGCTTACTCAATGTCCCTGTCCCTCCATTGACTGCTTGATCAATGTCCATGTCCCCCCATTCTGTGCCTACACAATATCCATGTCCCTCCATTCTGTCCTTACTCAATGTCCATGTCCCTCCATTCACGGCCCACACAATGTCCATGTCCCTCCATTCTCTGCCTACAGAATGTTCCCGTCCCTCCATTCTCTGCCCACACAATACACATGTCCCTCCTTTCACTGCCTACACAATGTCCCTGTCCCTCATTCTCGACCTACACATTGTCCCTGTCCCTCCATTCTCTGCCTACACAATGTCCATGTCCCTCCATTCTCTGCTTACACAATGTCCATGTCCCTCCATTCTCTGCCCACACAATGTACATGTCCCCCATTCTCTGCCTGCACAATGTCCCTGTCCCTCCAATCTGTGCTTACTCAATGTCCCTGTCCCTCCATTATCTTCTTGATCAATGTCCATGTTCCCCCATTCTGTGCCTACACAATGTCCATGTCCCTCCATTCTCTGCCTACACAATGTCCATGTCCCTCCATTCATGCCTACACATTGTCAGTGTCCCTCCATTCTCTGCCAAAAACAATGTCCATGTCCCTCCATTCTCTGCCTACACATTGTCAGTGTCCCTCCATTCTCTGCCTACACAATGTCCATGTCCCCCATTCTCTGCCTACACAATGTCCCTGTCCCACCATTCTCTGCTTACACAATGTCCCTGTCCCTCCATTCTCTGCCCACACAATACCCATGTCCCTCCTTTCACTGCCTACACAATGTCCCTGTCCCTCATTCTCGACCTACACATTGTCCCTGTCCCACCATTCTCTGCCTACACAATGTCCATGTCCCTCCATTCTCTGCCTACACAATGTAACTGTTCCACCATTATCTGCCTACACGTTGTCCCTGTCCCTCCATTCTCTGATTACACAATGTCCATTTCCTCCCATTCACTGCGTACACATTGTCCGTCCCTCCATTCTTTGCCTACACAATGCCCATTTCCATCTATTCTCTGCTTACACAATGTGCATGTCCCTCCATTATCTGCTTATACAATGCCCATGTTCCGCCATTCTGTTCGTCAACAATGTCCATGTCCCCCCATTCTGTGGTTACACAATGTCCATGTCCGTCCATTCTCTGCCTACACATTGTCACTGGCACTCCATTCTCTGCCTACACATTGTCACTTTCCCTACATTCTCAGCCTACACAATGTCCATGTCCCCCATTCTCTGCCTACACAATGCCCATGTCCCTCCATTCTCTTCATACACAATGTCCATGTCCCTCCATTCTCTGCTTACACAATGTCCATGTCCCTCCGTTTTCTGCCCACACAATCTCCATGTCCCCCATTCTCTGCCTGCACAATGTTCCTGTCCCTCCATTCTCTGCCTACACACTGTCACTGTCCCTTCATTCTCTGGCCACACAACGTCCATGTCCCTCCATTCTCTGCCTAAACATTTTTCCTGTCCCTCCATTGTCTGCCTACACATTGTCACTGTCCCTCCATTCTCTGCCTACACAATGTCCATGTCCCTCCATTCTCTGCCCACACAATGTCCATGTCCCTCCTTTTGCTGCCTACACAATGTCCCTGTCCCTCCATTCTCTGCCTAAACAATGTACCTGTCCCTCCATTCTCTGCTTACACAATGTCCATGTCCCCCCATTCTCTCCTTACACAATGTCCATGTCCCTCCATTCTCTGCCTACAGAATGTCCCTGTCCCTACAATCTCTGCCTAGACAATGCCCATATCCCTCCATTCTCTGCCTACACATTGTCCCTGTCTCTCCATTCTCAGCTTACACAATGTCCCTGTCCCTCCATTCTCTGCCTACACATTGTCACTGTCCCTCCATTCTCTGCCTACACAATGTCCATGTCCCCCATTCTCTGCCTACACAATGTCCCTGTCCCTCCATTCTGTGCTTACACAATGTCCCTGTCCCTCCATTCTCTGCTTAAACAATGTCCATGTCCCCCCATTCTGTGCCTATACAATGTCCATGTACCTCCATTGTCTGCCTACACAATGTCCATGTCCCCCATTCGCTGCCTACACAATGTACATGTCCTTCCATTCTCTGAATACACAATGTCCATGTACCTCCATTCTCTTCTTACACAATGTCCATCTCCCTCCATTCTCTGCCTACACATTGCCACTGTCCCGCCATTCTCTGCCTACACAATGTCCATGTCCCCCATTCTCTGCCTACACAATGTCCCTGTCCCTCCATTCTGTGCTTACACGATGTCCCTGTCCCTCCATTTTCTGCCTACAGATTGTCCCTGTCCCTCCATTCTCTGCCTACACAATGACCGTTTACCTCCATTCTCTGCTTACACAATGTCCATGTCGCCCCATTCTGTGCCTACACAATGTCCATGTCCCTCCATTCTCTGCCCACACAATACCCATGTCCCTCCTTTCACTGCCTACACAATGTCCCTGTCCCTCATTCTCGACCTACACATTGTCCCTGTCCCTCCATTCTCTGCCTACACAATGTCCATGTCCCTCCATTCTCTGCTTACACAATGTCCATGTCCCTCCATTCTCTGCCCACACAATGTCCATGTCCCCCATTCTCTGCCTGCACAATGTCCCTGTCCCTCCAATCTGTGCTTACGCAATGTCCCTGTCCCTCCAGTCTCTTCTTGATCAATGTCCATGTTCCACCATTCTGTGCCTACACAATGTCCATGTCCCTCCATTCTCTGCCTACACATTGTCAGTGTCCCTCCATTCTCTGCCTAAACAATGTCCATGTCCCTCCATTCTTTGCCTACACATTGTCAGTGTCCCTCCATTCTCTGCCCACACAATACCCATGTCCTTCCTTTCACTGCCTACACAATGTCCCTGTCCCTCATTCTCGACCTACACATTGTCCCTGTCCCACCATTCTCTGCCTACACAATGTCCATGTCCCTTCATTCTCTGCCTACGCAATGTAACTGTTCCTCCATTATCTGCCTGCACATTGTCCCTGTCCCTCCATTCCCTGATTACACAATGTCCATGTCCTCCCATTCACTGCATACACATTGTCCGTCCCTCCATTCTTTGCCTACACAATGCCCATTTCCCTCTATTCTCTGCTGACACAATGTGCATGTCCCTCCATTCTCTACTTATACAATGCCCATGTCCCGCCATTCTGTGGTTACACAATGTCCATGTCCTTCCATTCTCTGCCTACACATTGTCATTGGCACACCATTCTCTGCCTACACATTGTCACTTTCCCTACTTTCTCAGCCTACACAATGTCCATGTCCCCCATTCTCTGCCTACACAATGCCCATGTCCCTCCATTCTCTTCATACACAATGTCCATGTTCCCCATTCTCTGCCTGCACAATGTTCCTGTCCCTCCATTCTCTGCCTACACACTGTCACTGTCCCTTCATTCTCTGGCCACACAACGTCCATGTTCCTCCATTCTCAGCCTAAACATTTTTCCTGTCCCTCCATTCTCTGCCTACACATTGTCACTGTCCCTCCGTTCTCTGCCTACACAATGTCCCTCCATTCTCTGCTTAAACAATGTCCATGTCGCCCATTCTGTGCCTATACACTGTCCATGTACCTCCATTGTCTGCCTACACAATGTCCATGTCCCCCATTCGCTGCCTACACAATGTACATGTCCTTCCATTCTCTGAATACACAATGTCCATGTACCTCCATTCTCTTCTTACACAATGTCCATGTCCCTCCATTCTCTGCCTACACATTGCCACTGTCCCGCCTTTCTCTGCCTACACAATGTCCATGTCCCCCATTCTCTGCCTACACAATGTCCCTGTCCCTCCATTCTGTGCTTACACGATGTCCCTGTCCCTCCATTCACTGCCCACACAGTGTCCATGTCCCTCAATTCTTTGCCTACACAATGTCCCTGTCCCTCCATTCTCTGCCTACAGATTGTCCCTGTCCCTCCATTCTCTGCCTACACAATGACCGTTTCCCTCCATTCTCTGCTTACACAATGTCCATGTCCCCCCATTCTGTACCTACACAATGTCCATGTCCCACCATTCTCTGCCTACAGAATGTCCATGCCCCCATTCCCTGCCTACACAATGTCCATGTCCCTCCCTTCTCTGCATACACAATGTCCATGTCCCTCCATTCTCTGCTTACACAATGTTCCTGTCCCTCCATTCTCTGCCTACACACTGTCCTTGTCCCTCCATTCTCTGCCCACACAATGTCCATGTCCCTCCTTATGCTGCCTACACAATGTCCCTGTCCCTCCAGTCTCTGCCTAAACAATGTACCTGTCCCTCCATTCTCTGCTTACACAATGTCCATGTCCCCCCCCATTCTCTGCCTACACAATGTCCATGCCAGTCCATTCTCTGCTTACACATTGTCCATGTCCCTCCATTCTCTCCTTACACAATGTCCATGTCCCTCCATTCTCTGCCTACAGAATGTCCCTGTCCCTCCAATCTCTGCCTACACAATGCCCATGTCCCTCCATTCTCTGCCTACACATTGTCGCTGTCTCTCCATTCTCAGCTTACGCAATGTCCCTGTCCCTCCATTCTCTGCCTACACATTGTCACTGTCCCTCCATTCTCTGCCTACACAATGTCCATGTCCCCCATTCTCTGCCTACACAATGTCCCTGTCCCTCCATTCTCTGCCTACACATTGTCACTGTCCCTCCATTCTCTGCCTATACAATGTCCATGTCCCTCCATTCTCTGCCTACACATTGCCACTGTCCCGCCTTTCTCTGCCTACACAATGTCCATGTCCCCCATTCTCTGCCTACACAATGTCCCTGTCCCTCCATTCTGTGCTTACACGATGTCCCTGTCCCTCCATTCTCTGCTTAAACAATGTCCATGTACCCCCAATCTATGCCTACAGAATGTCCATGTCCCTCCATTCTCTGTCTACACAATGTCCATGTCCCCCATTCTCTGCCTACACAATGCCCATGTCCATCCATTCTCTTCATACACAATGTCCATGTCCCTCCATTTTCTGCCCACACAATGTCCATGTCCCCCATTCTCTGCCTGCACAATGTCCCTGTCCCTCCATTTTGTGCTTACTCAATGTCCCTGTCCCTCCATTGACTGCTTGATCAATGTCCATGTCCCCCCATTCTGTGCCTACACAATATCCATGTCCCTCCATTCTGTGCTTACTCAATGTCCATGTCCCTCCATTCACGGCCCATACAATGTCCATGTCCCTCCATTCTCTGCCTACAGAATGTTCCAGTCCCTCCGTTCTCTGCCTACACATTGTCAGTGTCCCTCCATTCTCTGCCTACACAATGTCCATGTCCCCCATTCTCTGACTACACAATGTACCTGTCCCTCCATTCTCTGCCCACACAATACCCATGTCCCTCCTTTCACTGCCTACACAATGTCCCTGTCCCTCATTCTCGACCTACACATTGTCCCTGTCCCTCCATTCTCTGCCTACACAATGTCCATGTCCCTCCATTCTCTGCTTACACAATGTCCATGTCCCTCCATTCTCTGCCCACACAATGTACATGTCCCCCATTCTCTGCCTGCACAATGTCCCTGTCCCTCCAATCTGTGCTTACTCAATGTCCCTGTCCCTCCATTCTCTTCTTGATCAATGTCCATGTTCCCCCATTCTGTGCCTACACAATGTCCATGTCCCTCCATTCTCTGCCTACACAATGTCCATGTCCCTCCATTCATGCCAACACATTGTCAGTGTCCCTCCATTCTCTGCCTAAACAATGTCCATGTCCCTCCATTCTCTGCCTACACATTGTCAGTGTCCCTCCATTCTCTGCCTACACATTGTCGCTGTCTCTCCATTCTCAGCTTACGCAATGTCCCTGTCCCTCCATTCTCTGCCTACACATTGTCACTGTCCCTCCATTCTCTGCCTACACAATGTCCATGTCCCCCATTCTCTGCCTACACAATGTCCCTGTCCCTCCATTCTGTGCTTACACAATGTCCCTGTCCCTCCATTCTCTGCTTAAACAATGTCCATGTCCCCCCATTCTGTGCCTATACAATGTCCATGTCCCTCCATTCTCTGCCTACACATTGCCACTGTCCCGCCTTTCTCTGCCTACACAATGTCCATGTCCCCCATTCTCTGCCTACACAATGTCCCTGTCCCTCCATTCTGTGCTTACACGATGTCCCTGTCCCTCCATTCTCTGCTTAAACAATGTCCATGTACCTCCAATCTATGCCTACAGAATGTCCATGTCCCTCCATTCTCTGTCTACACAATGTCCATGTCCCCCATTCTCTGCCTACACAATGCCCATGTCCCTCCATTCTCTTCATACACAATGTCCATGTCCCTCCATTTTCTGCCCACACAATGTCCATGTCCCCCATTCTCTGCCTGCACAATGTCCCTGTCCCTCCATTCTGTGCTTACTCAATGTCCCTGTCCCTCCATTGACTGCTTGATCAATGTCCATGTCCCCCCATTCTGTGCCTACACAATATCCATGTCCCTCCATTCTGTGCTTACTCAATGTCCATGTCCCTCCATTCACGGCCCATACAATGTCCATGTCCCTCCATTCTCTGCCTACAGAATGATCCCGTCCCTCCGTTCTCTGCCTACACATTGTCAGTGTCCCTCCATTCTCTGCCTACACAATGTCCATGTCCCCCATTCTCTGACTACACAATGTACCTGTCCCTCCATTCTCTGCCCACACAATACCCATGTCCCTCCTTTCACTGCCTACACAATGTCCCTGTCCCTCATTCTCGACCTACACATTGTCCCTGTCCCTCCATTCTCTGCCTACACAATGTCCATGTCCCTCCATTCTCTGCTTACACAATGTCCATGTCCCTCCATTCTCTGCCCACACAATGTACATGTCCCCCATTCTCTGCCTGCACAATGTCCCTGTCCCTCCAATCTGTGCTTACTCAATGTCCCTGTCCCTCCATTCTCTTCTTGATCAATGTCCATGTTCCCCCATTCTGTGCCTACACAATGTCCATGTCCCTCCATTCTCTGCCTACACAATGTCCATGTCCCTCCATTCTCTGCCTACACATTGTCAGTGTCCCTCCATTCTCTGCCTAAACAATGTCCATGTCCCTCCATTCTCTGCCTACACAATGTCCATGTCCCCCATTCTCTGCCTACACAATGTCCCTGTCCCACCATTCTCTGCTTACACAATGTCCCTGTCCCTCCATTCTCTGCCCACACAATACCCAAGTCCCTCCTTTCACTGCCTACACAATGTCCCTGTCCCTCATTCTCGACCTACACATTGTCCCTGTCCCACCATTCTCTGCCTACACAATGTCCATGTCCCTCCATTCTCTGCCTAAGCAATGTAACTGTTCCTCCATTATCTGCCTACACGTTGTCCCTGTCCCTCCATTCTCTGATTACACAATGTCCATGTCCTCCCATTCACTGCGTACACATTGTCCGTCCCTCCATTCTTTGCCTACACAATGCCCATTTCCCTCTATTCTCTGCTTACACAATGTGCATGTCCCTCCATTATCTACTTATACAATGCCCATGTTCCGCCATTCTGTTCGTCAACAATGTCCATGTCCCCCCATTCTGTGGTTACACAATGTCCATGTCCGTCCATTCTCTGCCTACACATTGTCACTGGCACTCCATTCTCTGCCAACACATTGTCACTTTCCCTACATTCTCAGCCTACACAATGTCCATGTCCCTCCATTCTCTTCATACACAATGTCCATGTCCCTCCATTCTCTGCTTACACAATGTCCATGTCCCTCCGTTTTCTGCCCACACAATGTCCATGTCCCCCATTCTCTGCCTGCACAATGTTCCTGTCCCTCCATTCTCTGCCTACACACTGTCACTGTCCCTTCATTCTCTGGCCACACAACGTCCATGTCCCTCCATTCTCTGCCTACAGAATGTCCCTGTCCCTCCAATCTCTGCCTACACAATGCCCATATCCCTCCATTCTCTGCCTACACATTGTCCCTGTCTCTCCATTCTCAGCTTACACAATGTCCCTGTCCCTCCATTCTCTGCCTACACATTGTCACTGTCCCTCCATTCTCGGCCTACACAATGTCCATGTCCCCCATTCTCTGCCTACACAATGTCCCTGTCCCTCCATTCTGTGCTTACACAATGTCCCTGTCCCTCCATTCTCTGCTTAAACAATGTCCATGCCCCCCCATTCTGTGCCTATACAATGTCCATGTACCTCGATTGTCTGCCTACACAATGTCCATGTCCCCCATTGTCTGCCTACACAATGTCCATGTCCCCCATTCGCTGCCTACACAATGTACATGTCCTTCCATTCTCTGAATACACAATGTCCATGTACCTCCATTCTCTTCTTACACAATGTCCATCTCCCTCCATTCTCTGCCTACACATTGCCACTGTCCCGCCATTCTCTGCCTACACAATGTCCATGTCACCCATTCTCTGCCTACACAATGTCCCTGTCCCTCCATTCTGTGCTTACACGATGTCCCTGTCCCTCCATTCTCTGCCTACAGATTGTCCCTGTCCCTCCATTCTCTGCCTACACAATGACCGTTTCCCACCATTCTCTGCTTACACAATGTCCATGTCGCCCCATTCTGTGCCTACACAATGTCCATGTCCCTCCATTCTCTGCCCACACAATACCCATGTCCCTCCTTTCACTGCCTACACAATGTCCCTGTCCCTCATTCTCGACCTACACATTGTCCCTGTCCCTCCATTCTCTGCCTACACAATGTCCATGTCCCTCCATTCTCTGCTTACACAATGTCCATGTCCCTCCATTCTCTGTCCACACAATGTCCATGTCCCCCATTCTCTGCCTGCACAATGTCCCTGTCCCTCCAATCTGTGCTTACTCATTGTCCCTGTCCCTCCAGTCTCTTCTTGATCAATGTCCATGTTCCCCCATTCTGTGCCTACACAATGTCCATGTCCCTCCATTCTCTGCCTACACAATGTCCATGTCCCTCCATTCTCTGCCTACACATTGTCAGTGTCCCTCCATTCTCTGCCTAAACAATGTCCATGTCCCTCCATTCTTTGCCTACACATTGTCAGTGTCCCTCCATTCTCTGCCCACACAATACCCATGTCCCTCCTTTCACTGCCTACACAATGTCCCTGTCCCTCATTCTCGACCTACACATTGTCCCTGTCCCACCATTCTCTGCCTACACAATGTCCATGTCCCTTCATTCTCTGCCTACGCAATGTAACTGTTCCACCATTATCTGCCTGCACATTGTCCCTGTCCCTCCATTCCCTGATTACACAATGTCCATGTCCTCCCATTCACTGCATACACATTGTCCGTCCCTCCATTCTTTGCCTACACAATGCCCATTTCCCTCTATTCTCTGCTGACACAATGTGCATGTCCCTCCATTCTCTACTTATACAATGCCCATGTCCCGCCATTCTGTGGTTACACAATGTCCATGTCCTTCCATTCTCTGCCTACACATTGTCATTGGCACTCCATTCTCAGCCTACACATTGTCACTTTCCCTACTTTCTCAGCCTACACAATGTCCATGTCCCCCATTCTCTGCCTACACAATGCCCATGCCCCTCCATTCTCTTCATACACAATGTCCATGTCCCTCCATTCTCTGCTTACACAATGTCCATGTCCCTCCATTTTCTGCCCACACAATGTCCATGTCCCCCATTCGCTGCCTACACAATGTACATGTCCTTCCATTCTCTGCCCACACAATGTCCATGTCCCTCCTTATGCTGCCTACACAATGTCCCTGTCCCTCCAGTCTCTGCCTAAACAATGTACCTGTCCCTCCATTCTCTGCTTACACAATGTCCATGTCCCCCCCATTCTCTGCCTACACAATGTACATGTCCTTCCATTCTCTGCTTACACATTGTCCATGTCCCTCCATTCTCTCCTTTCACAATGTCCATCTCCCTCCATTCTCAGCCTACACAATGTCCCTGTCCCTCCATTCTGTGCTTACACGATGTCCCTGTCCCTCCATTCTGTGCTTACTCAATGTCCCTGTCCCTCCATTCACTGCCCACACAGTGTCCATGTCCCGCAATTCTTTGCCTACACAATGTCCCTGTCCCTCCATTCTCTGCCTACAGATTGTCCCTGTCCCTCCATTCTCTGCCTACACAATGACCGTTTCCCTCCATTCTCTACTTATACAATGCCCATGTCCGGCCATTCTGTGGTTACACAATGTCCATGTCCGTCCATTCTCTGCCTACACATTGTCACTGGCACTCCATTCTCTGCCTACACATTGTCACTTTCCCTACATTCTCAGCCTACACAATGTCCATGTCCCCCATTCTCTGCCTACACAATGCCCATGTCCCTCCATTCTCTTCATACACAATGTCCATGTCCCTCCATTCTCTGCTTACACAATGTCCATGTCCCTCCGTTTTCTGCCCACACAATGTCCATGTCCCCCATTCTCTGCCTGCACAATGTTCCTGTCCCTCCATTCTCTGCCTACACACTGTCACTGTCCCTTCATTCTCTGGCCACACAACGTCCATGTCCCTCCATTCTCTGCCTACAGAATGTCCCTGTCCCTCTAATCTCTGCCTACACAATGCCCATATCCCTCCATTCTCTGCCTACACATTGTCCCTGTCTCTCCATTCTCAGCTTACACAATGTCCCTGTCCCTCCATTCTCTGCCTACACATTGTCACTGTCCCTCCATTCTCGGCCTACACAATGTCCATGTCCCCCATTCTCTGCCTACACAATGTCCCTGTCCCTCCATTCTGTGCTTACACAATGTCCCTGTCCCTCCATTCTCTGCTTAAACAATGTCCATGCCCCCCCATTCTGTGCCTATACAATGTCCATGTACCTCGATTGTCTGCCTACACAATGTCCATGTCCCCCATTGTCTGCCTACACAATGTCCATGTCCCCCATTCGCTGCCTACACAATGTACATGTCCTTCCATTCTCTGAATACACAATGTCCATGTACCTCCATTCTCTTCTTACACAATGTCCATCTCCCTCCATTCTCTGCCTACACATTGCCACTGTCCCGCCATTCTCTGCCTACACAATGTCCATGTCACCCATTCTCTGCCTACACAATGTCCCTGTCCCTCCATTCTGTGCTTACACGATGTCCCTGTCCCTCCATTCTCTGCCTACAGATTGTCCCTGTCCCTCCATTCTCTGCCTACACAATGACCGTTTCCCACCATTCTCTGCTTACACAATGTCCATGTCGCCCCATTCTGTGCCTACACAATGTCCATGTCCCTCCATTCTCTGCCCACACAATACCCATGTCCCTCCTTTCACTGCCTACACAATGTCCCTGTCCCTCATTCTCGACCTACACATTGTCCCTGTCCCTCCATTCTCTGCCTACACAATGTCCATGTCCCTCCATTCTCTGCTTACACAATGTCCATGTCCCTCCATTCTCTGTCCACACAATGTCCATGTCCCCCATTCTCTGCCTGCACAATGTCCCTGTCCCTCCAATCTGTGCTTACTCATTGTCCCTGTCCCTCCAGTCTCTTCTTGATCAATGTCCATGTTCCCCCATTCTGTGCCTACACAATGTCCATGCCCCTCCATTCTCTGCCTACACAATGTCCATGTCCCTCCATTCTCTGCCTACACATTGTCAGTGTCCCTCCATTCTCTGCCTAAACAATGTCCATGTCCCTCCATTCTTTGCCTACACATTGTCAGTGTCCCTCCATTCTCTGCCCACACAATACCCATGTCCCTCCTTTCACTGCCTACACAATGTCCCTGTCCCTCATTCTCGACCTACACATTGTCCCTGTCCCACCATTCTCTGCCTACACAATGTCCATGTCCCTTCATTCTCTGCCTACGCAATGTAACTGTTCCACCATTATCTGCCTGCACATTGTCCCTGTCCCTCCATTCCCTGATTACACAATGTCCATGTCCTCCCATTCACTGCATACACATTGTCCGTCCCTCCATTCTTTGCCTACACAATGCCCATTTCCCTCTATTCTCTGCTGACACAATGTGCATGTCCCTCCATTCTCTACTTATACAATGCCCATGTCCCGCCATTCTGTGGTTACACAATGTCCATGTCCTTCCATTCTCTGCCTACACATTGTCATTGGCACTCCATTCTCAGCCTACACATTGTCACTTTCCCTACTTTCTCAGCCTACACAATGTCCATGTCCCCCATTCTCTGCCTACACAATGCCCATGCCCCTCCATTCTCTTCATACACAATGTCCATGTCCCTCCATTCTCTGCTTACACAATGTCCATGTCCCTCCATTTTCTGCCCACACAATGTCCATGTCCCCCATTCGCTGCCTACACAATGTACATGTCCTTCCATTCTCTGCCCACACAATGTCCATGTCCCTCCTTATGCTGCCTACACAATGTCCCTGTCCCTCCAGTCTCTGCCTAAACAATGTACCTGTCCCTCCATTCTCTGCTTACACAATGTCCATGTCCCCCCCATTCTCTGCCTACACAATGTACATGTCCTTCCATTCTCTGCTTACACATTGTCCATGTCCCTCCATTCTCTCCTTTCACAATGTCCATCTCCCTCCATTCTCAGCCTACACAATGTCCCTGTCCCTCCATTCTGTGCTTACACGATGTCCCTGTCCCTCCATTCTGTGCTTACTCAATGTCCCTGTCCCTCCATTCACTGCCCACACAGTGTCCATGTCCCGCAATTCTTTGCCTACACAATGTCCCTGTCCCTCCATTCTCTGCCTACAGATTGTCCCTGTCCCTCCATTCTCTGCCTACACAATGACCGTTTCCCTCCATTCTCTACTTATACAATGCCCATGTCCGGCCATTCTGTGGTTACACAATGTCCATGTCCGTCCATTCTCTGCCTACACATTGTCACTGGCACTCCATTCTCTGCCTACACATTGTCACTTTCCCTACATTCTCAGCCTACACAATGTCCATGTCCCCCATTCTCTGCCTACACAATGCCCATGTCCCTCCATTCTCTTCATACACAATGTCCATGTCCCTCCATTCTCTGCTTACACAATGTCCATGTCCCTCCATTTTCTGCCCACACAATGTCCATGTCCCCCATTCTCTGCCTGCACAATGTTCCTGTCCCACCATTCTCTGCCTACACACTGTCACTGTCCCTTCATTCTCTGGCCACACAACGTACATGTCCCTCCATTCTCAGCCTAAACATTTTTCCTGTCCCTCCATTCTCTGCCTACACATTGTCACTGTCCCTCCATTCTCTGCCTACACAATGTCCATGTCCCTCCTTTCTCTGCCCACACAATGTCCATGTCCCTCCTTTTGCTGCCTACACAATGTCACTGTCCCTCCATTCTCTGCCTAAACAATGTACCTGTCCCTCCATTCTCTGCTTACACAATGTCCATGTCCCCCCATTCTCTGCCTACAGAATGACCATGCCAGTCCATTCTCTGCTTACACATTGTCCATGTCCCTCCATTCTCTCCTTACACAATGTCCATGTCCCTCCATTCTCTGCCTACAGAATGTCCCTGTCCCTCCAATCTCTGCCTACACAATGCCCATGTCCCTCCATTCTCTGCCTACACATTGTCCCTGTCACTCCATTCTCAGCTTACACAATGTCCCTGTCCCTCCATTCTCTGCCTACACATTGTCACTGTCCCTCCATTCTCTGCCTACACAATGTCCATGTCCCCCATTCTCTGCCTACACAATGTCCCTGTCCCTCCATTCTGTGCTTACACAATGTCCCTGTCCCTCCATTCTCTGCTTAAACAATGTCCATGTCCCCCCATTCTGTGCCTATACAATGTCCATGTACCTCCATTGTCTGCCTACACAATGTCCATGTCCCCCATTCGCTGCCTACACAATGTACATGTCCTTCCATTCTCTGAATACACTATGTCCATGTACCTCCATTCTCTTCTTACACAATGTCCATCTCCCTCCATTCTCTGCCAACACATTGCCACTGTCCCGCCATTCTCTGCCTACACAATGTCCATGTCCCCCATTCTCAGCCTACACAACGTCCCTGTCCCTCCATTCTGTGCTTACACGATGTCCCTGTCCCTCCATTCTGTGCTTACACAATGTCCCTGTCCCTCCATTCACTGCCCACACAGTGTCCATGTCCCTCAATTCTTTGCCTACACAATGTCCCTGTCCCTCCATTCTCTGCCTACAGATTGTCCCTGTCCCTCCATTCTCTGCCTACACAATGACCGTTTCCCTCCATTCTCTGCTTACACAATGTCCATGTCGCCCCATTCTGAGCCTACACAATGTCCATGTCCCTCCATTCTCAGCCTAAACATTTTTCCTGTCCCTCCATTCTCTGCCTACACATTGTCACTGTCCCTCCATTCTCTGCCTACACAATGTCCATGTCCCTCCATTCTCTGCCCACACAATGTCCATGTCCCTCCTTTTGCTGCCTACACAATGTCCCTGTCCCTCCAGTCTCTGCCTAAACAATGTACCTGTCCCTCCATTCTCTGCTTACACAATGTCCATGTCCCCCCATTCTCTGCCTACACAATGTCCATGCCAGTCCATTCTCTGCTTACACATTGTCCATGTCCCTCCATTCTCTGCCTACACAATGTCCATGTCCCTCCATTCTCTGCCTACACATTGTCAGTGTCCCTCCATTCTCTGCCTAAACAATGTCCATGTCCCTCCATTCTTTGCCTACACATTGTCAGTGTCCCTCCATTCTCTGCCCACACAATACCCATGTCCCTCCTTTCACTGCCTACACAATGTCCCTGTCCCTCATTCTCGACCTACACATTGTCCCTGTCCCACCATTCTCTGCCTACACAATGTCCATGTCCCTTCATTCTCTGCCTACGCAATGTAACTGTTCCACCATTATCTGCCTGCACATTGTCCCTGTCCCTCCATTCCCTGATTACACAATGTCCATGTCCTCCCATTCACTGCATACACATTGTCCGTCCCTCCATTCTTTGCCTACACAATGCCCATTTCCCTCTATTCTCTGCTGACACAATGTGCATGTCCCTCCATTCTCTACTTATACAATGCCCATGTCCCGCCATTCTGTGGTTACACAATGTCCATGTCCTTCCATTCTCTGCCTACACATTGTCATTGGCACTCCATTCTCTGCCTACACATTGTCACTTTCCCTACTTTCTCAGCCTACACAATGTCCATGTCCCCCATTCTCTGCCTACACAATGCCCATGCCCCTCCATTCTCTTCATACACAATGTCCATGTCCCTCCATTCTCTGCTTACACAATGTCCATGTCCCTCCATTTTCTGCCCACACAATGTCCATGTCCCCCATTCGCTGCCTACACAATGTACATGTCCTTCCATTCTCTGCCCACACAATGTCCATGTCCCTCCTTATGCTGCCTACACAATGTCCCTGTCCCTCCAGTCTCTGCCTAAACAATGTACCTGTCCCTCCATTCTCTGCTTACACAATGTCCATGTCCCCCCCATTCTCTGCCTACACAATGTACATGTCCTTCCATTCTCTGCTTACACATTGTCCATGTCCCTCCATTCTCTCCTTTCACAATGTCCATCTCCCTCCATTCTCAGCCTACACAACGTCCCTGTCCCTCCATTCTGTGCTTACACGATGTCCCTGTCCCTCCATTCTGTGCTTACTCATTGTCCCTGTCCCTCCATTCTCTGCCTACACAATGACCGTTTCCCTCCATTCTCTACTTATACAATGCCCATGTCCGGCCATTCTGTGGTTACACAATGTCCATGTCCGTCCATTCTCTGCCTACACATTGTCACTGGCACTCCATTCTCTGCCTACACATTGTCACTTTCCCTACATTCTCAGCCTACACAATGTCCATGTCCCCCATTCTCTGCCTACACAATGCCCATGTCCCTCCATTCTCTTCATACACAATGTCCATGTCCCTCCATTCTCTGCTTACACAATGTCCATGTCCCTCCATTTTCTGCCCACACAATGTCCATGTCCCCCATTCTCTGCCTGCACAATGTTCCTGTCCCACCATTCTCTGCCTACACACTGTCACTGTCCCTTCATTCTCTGGCCACACAACGTACATGTCCCTCCATTCTCAGCCTAAACATTTTTCCTGTCCCTCCATTCTCTGCCTACACATTGTCACTGTCCCTCCATTCTCTGCCTACACAATGTCCATGTCCCTCCATTCTCTGCCCACACAATGTCCATGTCCCTCCTTTTGCTGCCTACACAATGTCACTGTCCCTCCATTCTCTGCCTAAACAATGTACCTGTCCCTCCATTCTCTGCTTACACAATGTCCATGTCCCCCCATTCTCTGCCTACAGAATGACCATGCCAGTCCATTCTCTGCTTACACATTGTCCATGTCCCTCCATTCTCTCCTTACACAATGTCCATGTCCCTCCATTCTCTGCCTACAGAATGTCCCTGTCCCTCCAATCTCTGCCTACACAATGCCCATGTCCCTCCATTCTCTGCCTACACATTGTCCCTGTCACTCCATTCTCAGCTTACACAATGTCCCTGTCCCTCCATTCTCTGCCTACACATTGTCACTGTCCCTCCATTCTCTGCCTACACAATGTCCATGTCCCCCATTCTCTGCCTACTCAATGTCCCTGTCCCTCCATTCTGTGCTTACACAATGTCCCTGTCCCTCCATTCTCTGCTTAAACAATGTCCATGTCCCCCCATTCTGTGCCTATACAATGTCCATGTACCTCCATTGTCTGCCTACACAATGTCCATGTCCCCCATTCGCTGCCTACACAATGTACATGTCCTTACATTCTCTGAATACACTATGTCCATGTACCTCCATTCTCTTCTTACACAATGTCCATCTCCCTCCATTCTCTGCCAACACATTGCCACTGTCCCGCCATTCTCTGCCTACACAATGTCCATGTCCCCCATTCTCAGCCTACACAATGTCCCTGTCCCTCCATTCTGTGCTTACACGATGTCCCTGTCCCTCCATTCTGTGCTTACACAATGTCCCTGTCCCTCCATTCACTGCCCACACAGTGTCCATGTCCCTCAATTCTTTGCCTACACAATGTCCCTGTCCCTCCATTCTCTGCCTACAGATTGTCCCTGTCCCTCCATTCTGTGCCTACACAATGACCGTTTCCCTCCATTCTCTGCTTACACAATGTCCATGTCGCCCCATTCTGAGCCTACACAATGTCCATGTCCCTCCATTCTCAGCCTAAACATTTTTCCTGTCCCTCCATTCTCTGCCTACACATTGTCACTGTCCCTCCATTCTCTGCCTACACAATGTCCATGTCCCTCCATTCTCTGCCCACACAATGTCCATGTCCCTCCTTTTGCTGCCTACACAATGTCCCTGTCCCTCCAGTCTCTGCCTAAACAATGTACCTGTCCCTCCATTCTCTGCTTACACAATGTCCATGTCCCCCCATTCTCTGCCTACACAATGTCCATGCCAGTCCATTCTCTGCTTACACATTGTCCATGTCCCTCCATTCTCTCCTTACACAATGTCCATGTCCCTCCATTCTCTGCTTACAGAATGTCCCTGTCCCTCCAATCTCTGCCTACACAAGGCCCATGTCCCTCCATTCTCTGCCTACACATTGTCCCTGTCTCTCCATTCTCAGCTTACACAATGTCCCTGTCCCTCCATTCTCTGCCTACACATTGTCACTGTCCCTCCATTCTCTGCCTAGACAATGTCCATTTCCCCCATTCTCTGCCTACACAATGTCCCTGTCCCTCCATTCTGTGCTTACACAATGTCCCTGTCCCTCCATTCTCTGCTTAAACAATGTCCATGTCCCCCCATTCTGTGCCTATACAATGTCCATGTACCTCCATTGTCTGCCTACACAATGTCCATGTTCCCCATTCCCTGCCTACACAATGTACATGTCCTTCCATTCTCTGAATACACAATGTCCATTTACCTCCATTCTCTTCTTACACAATGTCCATGTCCCTCCATTCTCTGCCTACACATTGCCACTGTCCCGCCATTCTCTGCCTACACAATGTCCATGTCCCCCATTCTCTGCCTACACAATGTCCCTGTCCCTCCATTCTGTGCTTACACAACGTCCCTGACCCTCCATTCTCTGCTTAAACAATGTCCATGTCCCCCCATACTATGCCTACAGAATGTTTATGTCCCTCCATTCTCTGCCTACACAATGTCCATGTTCCCCATTCTCTGCCTACACAATGCCCATGTCCCTCCATTCTCTGAATACACAATGTCCATGTACCTCCATTCTCTTCTTACACAATGTCCATCTCCCTCCATTCTCTGCCTACACATTGCCACTGTCCCGCCATTCTCTGCCTACACAATGTCCATGTCCCCCATTCTCAGCCTACACAATGTCCCTGTCCCTCCATTCTGTGTTTACACGATGTCCCTGTCCCTCCATTCTGTGCTTACACAATGTCCCTGTCCCTCCATTCACTGCCCACACAGTGTCCATGTCCCTCAATTCTTTGCCTACACAATGTCCCTGTCCCTCCATTCTCTGCCTACAGATTGTCCCTGTCCCTCCATTCTCTGCCTACACAATGACCGTTTCCCTCCATTCTCTGCTTACACAATGTCCATGTCGCCCCATTCTGAGCCTACACAATGTCCATGTCCCTCCATTCTCTGCCTATAGAATGTCCATGCCCCCACTCCCTGCCTACACAATGTCCATGTCCCTCCCTTCTCTGCATACACAATGTCCATGTCCCTCCATTCTCTGCTTACACAATGTTCCTGTCCCTCCATTCTCTGCCTACACACTGTCACTCTCCCTTCATTCTCTGGCCACACAACGTCCATTTCCCTCCATTCTCAGCCTAAACATTTTTCCTGTCCCTCCATTGTCTGCCTACTCATTGTCACTGTCCCTCCATTCTCTGCCTACACAATGTCCATGTCCCTCCATTCTCTGCCCACACAATGTCCATGTCCCTGCTTTTGCTGCCTACACAATGTCCCTGTCCCTCCAGTCTCTGCCTAAACAATGTACCTGTCCCTCCATTCTCTGCTTACACAATGTCCATGTCCCCCCATTCTCTGCCTACACAATGTCCATGCCAGTCCATTCTCTGCTTACACATTGTCCATGTCCCTCCATTCTCTCCTTACACAATGTCCATGTCCCTCCATTCTCTGCTTACAGAATGTCCCTGTCCCTCCAATCTCTGCCTACACAAGGCCCATGTCCCTCCATTCTCTGCCTACACATTGTCCCTGTCTCTCCATTCTCAGCTTACACAATATCCCTGTCCCTCCATTCTCTGCCTACGCATTGTCACTGTCCCTCCATTCTCTGCCTAGACAATGTCCATGTCCCCCACTCTCTGCCTACACAATGTCCCTGTCCCTCCATTCTGTGCTTACACAATGTCCCTGTCCCTCCATTCTCTGCTTAAACAATGTCCATGTCCCCCCATTCTGTGCCTATACAATGTCCATGTACCTCCATTGTCTGCCTACACAATGTCCATGTTCCCCATTCCCTGCCTACACAATGTACATGTCCTTCCATTCTCTGAATACACAATGTCCATTTACCTCCATTCTCTTCTTACACAATGTCCATGTCCCTCCATTCTCTGCCTACACATTGCCACTGTCCCGCCATTCTCTGCCTACACAATGTCCATGTCCCCCATTCTCTGCCTACACAATGTCCCTGTCCCTCCATTCTGTGCTTACACAATGTCCCTGACCCTCCATTCTCTGCTTAAACAATGTCCATGTCCCCCCATTCTATGCCTACAGAATGTTTATGTCCCTCCATTCTCTGCCTACACAATGTCCATGTTCCCCATTCTCTGCCTACACAATGCCCATGTCCCTCCATTCTCTTCATACACAATGTCCATGTCCCTCCATTCTCTGCTTACACAATGTCCATGTCCCTCCATTTTCTGCCCACACAATGTCCATGTCCCCCATTCTCTGCCTGCACAATGTCCCTGTCCCACCATTCTGTGCTTACTCAATGTCCCTGACCCTCCATTCACTGCTTGATCAATGTCCATGTCCCCCCATTCTGTGCCTACACAATATCCATGTCCCTCCATTCTGTGCTTACTCAATGTCCATGTCCCTCCATTCACGGCCCACACAATGTCCATGTCCCTCCATTCTCTGCCTACAGAATGTTCCCTTCCCTCCGTTCTCTGCCTACACATTGTCAGTGTCCCTCCATTCTCTGCCTACACAATGTCAATGTCCCCCATTCTCTGCCTACACAATGTCCCTGTCCCTCCATTCTCTGCTTACACAATGTCCCTGTCCCTCCATTCTCTGCCTACACAATACCCATGTCCCTCCTTTCACTGCCTACACAATGTCCATGTCCCCCATTCGCTGCGTACACAATGTACATGTCCTTCCATTCTCTGAATACACAATGTCCATGTACCTCCATTCTCTTCTTACACAATGTCCATCTCCCTCCATTCTCTGCCTACACATTGCCACTGTCCCGCCATTCTCTGCCTACACAATGTCCATGTCCCCCATTCTCTGCCTACACAATGTCCCTGTCCCTCCATTCTGTGCTTACACGATGTCCCTGTCCCTCCATTCTGTGCTTACACAATGACCCTGTCCCTCCATTCACTGCCCACACAGTGTCCATGTCCCTCAATTCTTTGCGTACACAATGTCCCTGTCCCTCCATTCTCTGCCTACAGATTGTCCCTGTCCCTCCATTCTCTGCCTACACAATGACCGTTTCCCTCCATTCTCTGCTTACACAATGTCCATGTCGCCCCATTCTGTGCCTACATAATGTCCATGTACCTCCATTCTCTGCCTACAGAATGTCCATGCCCACATTCCCTGCCTACACAATGTCCATGTCCCTCCCTTCTCTGCATACACAATGTCCATGCCCCCCAATCTCTGCTTACACAATGTTCCTGTCCCTCCATTCTCTGCCTACACACTGTCACTGTCCCTTCATTCTCTGGCCACACAACGTCCATGTCCCTCCATTCTCTGCCTAAACATTTTTCCTGTCCCTCCATTCTCTGCCTACACAATGTCCATGTTCCTCCATTCTCTGCCCACACAATGTCCATGTCCCTCCTTTTGCTGCCTACACAATGTCCCTGTCCCTCCACTCTCTGCCTAAACAATGTACCTGTCCCTCCATTCTCTGCTTACACAATGTCCATGTCCCCCCATTCTCTGCCTACACAATGTCCATGCCAGTCCATTCTCTGCTTACACAATGTCCATGTCCCTCCATTCTCTGCCTACAGAATGTCCCTGTCCCTCCAATCTCTGCCTAAACAATGTACCTGTCCCTCCATTCTGTGCTTACACGATGTCCCTGTCCCTCCATTCTGTGCTTACTCAATGTCCCTGTCCCTCCATTCACTGCCCACACAGTGTCCATGTCCCGCAATTCTTTGCCTACACAATGTCCCTGTCCCTCCATTCTCTGCCTACAGATTGTCCCTGTCCCTCCATTCTCTGCCTACACAATGACCGTTTCCCTCCATTCTTTACTTATACAATGCCCATGTCCGGCCATTCTGTGGTTACACAATGTCCATGTCCGTCCATTCTCTGCCTACACATTGTCACTGGCACTCCATTCTCTGCCTACACATTGTCACTTTCCCTACATTCTCAGCCTACACAATGTCCATGTCCCCCATTCTCTGCCTACACAATGCCCATGTCCCTCCATTCTCTTCATACACAATGTCCATGTCCCTCCATTCTCTGCTTACACAATGTCCATGTCCCTCCATTTTCTGCCCACACAATGTCCATGTCCCCCATTCTCTGCCTGCAC
Source organism: Hemitrygon akajei (assembly GCF_048418815.1). Lineage (NCBI taxonomy): Eukaryota > Metazoa > Chordata > Chondrichthyes > Myliobatiformes > Dasyatidae > Hemitrygon > Hemitrygon akajei. The sequence continues at coordinate 158,400,952 of NC_133125.1, forward strand.
AATGTTCCTGTCCCTCCATTCTCTGAATACACAATGTCCATGTACCTCCATTCTCTTCTTACACAATGTCCATCTCCCTCCATTCTCTGCCAACACATTGCCACTGTCCCGCCATTCTCAGCCTACACAATGTCCATGTCCCCCATTCTCAGCCTACACAATGTCCCTGTCCCTCCATTCTGTGCTTACACGATGTCCCTGTCCCTCCATTCTGTGCTTACACAATGTCCCTGTCCCTCCATTCACTGCCCACACAGTGTCCATGTCCCTCAATTCTTTGCTTACACAATGTCCCTGTCCCTCCATTCTCTGCCTACAGATTGTCCCTGTCCCTCCATTCTCTGCCTACACAATGACCGTTTCCCTCCATTCTCTGCTTACACAATGTCCATGTCGCCCCATTCTGAGCCTACACAATGTCCATGTCCCTCCATTCTCTGCCTACAGAATGTCCATGCCCCCATTCCCTGCCTACACAATGTCCATGTCCCTCCCTTCTCTGCATACACAATGTCCATGTCCCTCCATTCTCTGCTTACACAATGTTCCTGTCCCTCCATTCTCTGCCTACACACTGTCACTGTCCCTTCATTCTCTGGCCACACAACGTCCATTTCCCTCCATTCTCAGCCTAAACATTTTTCCTGTCCCTCCATTCTCTGCCTACACATTGTCACTGTCCCTCCATTCTCTGCCTACACAATGTCCATGTCCCTCCATTCTCTGCCCACACAATGTCCATGTCCCTCCTTTTGCTGCCTACACAATGTCCCTGTCCCTCCAGTCTCTGCCTAAACAATGTACCTGTCCCTCCATTCTCTGCTTACACAATGTCCATGTCCCCCCATTCTCTGCCTACACAATGTCCATGCCAGTCCATTCTCTGCTTACACATTGTCCATGTCCCTCCATTCTCTCCTTACACAATGTCCATGTCCCTCCATTCTCTGCTTACAGAATGTCCCTGTCCCTCCAATCTCTGACTACACAAGGCCCATGTCCCTCCATTCTCTGCCTACACATTGTCCCTGTCTCTCCATTCTCAGCTTACACAATGTCCCTGTCCCTCTATTCTCTGCCTACACATTGTCACTGTCCCTCCATTCTCTGCCTAGACAATGTCCATGTCCCCCATTCTCTGCCTACACAATGTCCCTGTCCCTCCATTCTGTGCTTACACAATGTCCCTGTCCCTCCATTCTCTGCTTAAACAATGTCCATGTCCCCCCATTCTGTGCCTATACAATGTCCATGTACCTCCATTGTCTGCCTACACAATGTCCATGTTCCCCATTCCCTGCCTACACAATGTACATGTCCTTCCATTCTCTGAATACACAATGTCCATTTACCACCATTCTCTTCTTACACAAAGTCCATGTCCCTCCATTCTCTGCCTACACATTGCCACTGTCCCGCCATTCTCTGCCTACACAATGTCCATGTCCCCCATTCTCTGCCTACACAATGTCCCTGTCCCTCCATTCTGTGCTTACACAATGTCCCTGACCCTCCATTCTCTGCTTAAACAATGTCCATGTCCCCCCATACTATGCCTACAGAATGTTTATGTCCCTCCATTCTCTGCCTACACAATGTCCATGTTCCCCATTCTCTGCCTACACAATGCCCATGTCCCTCCATTCTCTGAATACACAATGTCCATGTACCTCCATTCTCTTCTTACACAATGTCCATCTCCCTCGATTCTCTGCGTACACATTGCCACTGTCCCGCCATTCTCTGCCTACACAATGTCCATGTCCCCCATTCTCAGCCTACACAATGTCCCTGTCCCTCCATTCTGTGCTTACACGATGTCCCTGTCCCTCCATTCTGTGCTTACACAATGTCCCTGTCCCTCCATTCACTGCCCACACAGTGTCCATGTCCCTCAATTCTTTGCCTAAACAATGTCCCTGTCCCTCCATTCTCTGCCTACAGATTGTCCCTGTCCCTCCATTCTCTGCCTACACAATGACCGTTTCCCTCCATTCTCTGCTTACACAATGTCCATGTCGCCCCATTCTGAGCCTACACAATGTCCATGTCCCTCCATTCTCTGCCTACAGAATGTCCATGCCCCCATTCCCTGCCTACACAATGTCCATGTCCCTCCCTTCTCTGCATACACAATGTCCATGTCCCTCCATTCTCTGCTTACACAATGTTCCTGTCCCTCCATTCTCTGCCTACACACTGTCACTGTCCCTTCATTCTCTGGCCACACAACGTCCATTTCCCTCCATTCTCAGCCTAAACATTTTTCCTGTCCCTCCATTCTCTGCCTACACATTGTCACTGTCCCTCCATTCTCTGCCTACACAATGTCCATGTCCATCCATTCTCTGCCCACACAATGTCCATGTCCCTCCTTTTGCTGCCTACACAATGTCCCTGTCCCTCCAGTCTCTGCCTAAACAATGTACCTGTCCCTCCATTCTCTGCTTACACAATGTCCATGTCCCCCCATTCTCTGCCTACACAATGTCCATGCCAGTCCATTCTCTGCTTACACATTGTCCATGTCCCTCCATTCTCTCCTTACACAATGTCCATGTCCCTCCATTCTCTGCTTACAGAATGACCCTGTCCCTCCAATCTCTGCCAACACAAGGCCCATGTCCCTCCATTCTCTGCCTACACATTGTCCCTGTCTCTCCATTTTCAGCTTACACAATATCCCTGTCCCTCCATTCTCTGCCTACACATTGTCACTGTCCCTCCATTCTCTGCCTAGACAATGTCCATGTCCCCCATTCTCTGCCTACACAATGTCCCTGTCCCTCCATTCTGTGCTTACACAATGTCCCTGTCCCTCCATTCTCTGCTTAAACAATGTCCATGTCCCCCCATTCTGTGCCTATACAATGTCCATGTACCTCCATTGTCTGCCTACACAATGTCCATGTTCCCCATTCCCTGCCTACACAATGTACATGTCCTTCCATTCTCTGAATACACAATGTCCATTTACCTCCATTCTCTTCTTACACAATGTCCATGTCCCTCCATTCTCTGCCTACACATTGCCACTGTCCCGCCATTCTCTGCCTACACAATGTCCATGTCCCCCATTCTCTGCCTACACAATGTCCCTGTCCCTCCATTCTGTGCTTACACAATGTCCCTGACCCTCCATTCTCTGCTTAAACAATGTCCATGTCCTCCCATTCTATGCCTACAGAATGTTTATGTACCTCCATTGTCTGCCTACACAATGTCCATGTTCCCCATTCCCTGCCTACACAATGTACATGTCCTTCCATTCTCTGAATACACAATGTCCATTTACCTCCATTCTCTTCTTACACAAAGTCCATGTCCCTCCATTCTCTGCCTACACATTGCCACTGTCCCGCCATTCTCTGCCTACACAATGTCCATGTCCCCCATTCTCTGCCTACACAATGTCCCTGTCCCTCCATTCTGTGCTTACACAATGTCCCTGACCCTCCATTCTCTGCTTAAACAATGTCCATGTCCCCCCATACTATGCCTACAGAATGTTTATGTCCCTCCATTCTCTGCCTACACAATGTCCATGTTCCCCATTCTCTGCCTACACAATGCCCATGTCCCTCCATTCTCTGAATACACAATGTCCATGTACCTCCATTCTCTTCTTACACAATGTCCATCTCCCTCGATTCTCTGCGTACACATTGCCACTGTCCCGCCATTCTCTGCCTACACAATGTCCATGTCCCCCATTCTCAGCCTACACAATGTCCCTGTCCCTCCATTCTGTGCTTACACGATGTCCCTGTCCCTCCATTCTGTGCTTACACAATGTCCCTGTCCCTCCATTCACTGCCCACACAGTGTCCATGTCCCTCAATTCTTTGCCTAAACAATGTCCCTGTCCCTCCATTCTCTGCCTACAGATTGTCCCTGTCCCTCCATTCTCTGCCTACACAATGACCGTTTCCCTCCATTCTCTGCTTACACAATGTCCATGTCGCCCCATTCTGAGCCTACACAATGTCCATGTCCCTCCATTCTCTGCCTACAGAATGTCCATGCCCCCATTCCCTGCCTACACAATGTCCATGTCCCTCCCTTCTCTGCATACACAATGTCCATGTCCCTCCATTCTCTGCTTACACAATGTTCCTGTCCCTCCATTCTCTGCCTACACACTGTCACTGTCCCTTCATTCTCTGGCCACACAACGTCCATTTCCCTCCATTCTCAGCCTAAACATTTTTCCTGTCCCTCCATTCTCTGCCTACACATTGTCACTGTCCCTCCATTCTCTGCCTACACAATGTCCATGTCCATCCATTCTCTGCCCACACAATGTCCATGTCCCTCCTTTTGCTGCCTACACAATGTCCCTGTCCCTCCAGTCTCTGCCTAAACAATGTACCTGTCCCTCCATTCTCTGCTTACACAATGTCCATGTCCCCCCATTCTCTGCCTACACAATGTCCATGCCAGTCCATTCTCTGCTTACACATTGTCCATGTCCCTCCATTCTCTCCTTACACAATGTCCATGTCCCTCCATTCTCTGCTTACAGAATGACCCTGTCCCTCCAATCTCTGCCTACACAAGGCCCATGTCCCTCCATTCTCTGCCTACACATTGTCCCTGTCTCTCCATTTTCAGCTTACACAATATCCCTGTCCCTCCATTCTCTGCCTACACATTGTCACTGTCCCTCCATTCTCTGCCTAGACAATGTCCATGTCCCCCATTCTCTGCCTACACAATGTCCCTGTCCCTCCATTCTGTGCTTACACAATGTCCCTGTCCCTCCATTCTCTGCTTAAACAATGTCCATGTCCCCCCATTCTGTGCCTATACAATGTCCATGTACCTCCATTGTCTGCCTACACAATGTCCATGTTCCCCATTCCCTGCCTACACAAGGCCCATGTCCCTCCATTCTCTGCCTACACATTGTCCCTGTCTCTCCATTCTCAGCTTACACAATGTCCCTGTCCCTCCATTCTCTGCCTACACATTGTCACTGTCCCTCCATTCTCTGCCTAGACAATGTCCATGTCCCCCATTCTCTGCCTACACAATGTCCCTGTCCCTCCATTCTGTGCTTACACAATGTCCCTGTCCCTCCATTCTCTGCTTAAACAATGTCCATGTCCCCCCATTCTGTGCCTATACAATGTCCATGTACCTCCATTGTCTGCCTACACAATGTCCATGTTCCCCATTCCCTGCCTACACAATGTACATGTCCTTCCATTCTCTGAATACACAATGTCCATTTACCTCCATTCTCTTCTTACACAAAGTCCATGTCCCTCCATTCTCTGCCTACACATTGCCACTGTCCCGCCATTCTCTGCCTACACAATGTCCATGTCCCCCATTCTCTGCCTACACAATGTCCCTGTCCCTCCATTCTGTGCTTACACAATGTCCCTGACCCTCCATTCTCTGCTTAAACAATGTCCATGTCCCCCCATACTATGCCTACAGAATGTTTATGTCCCTCCATTCTCTGCCTACACAATGTCCATGTTCCCCATTCTCTGCCTACACAATGCCCATGTCCCTCCATTCTCTGAATACACAATGTCCATGTACCTCCATTCTCTTCTTACACAATGTCCATCTCCCTCGATTCTCTGCCTACACATTGCCACTGTCCCGCCATTCTCTGCCTACACAATGTCCATGTCCCCCATTCTCAGCCTACACAATGTCCCTGTCCCTCCATTCTGTGCTTACACGATGTCCCTGTCCCTCCATTCTGTGCTTACACAATGTCCCTGTCCCTCCATTCACTGCCCACACAGTGTCCATGTCCCTCAATTCTTTGCCTAAACAATGTCCCTGTCCCTCCATTCTCTGCCGACAGATTGTCCCTGTCCCTCCATTCTCTGCCTACACAATGACCGTTTCCCTCCATTCTCTGCTTACACAATGTCCATGTCGCCCCATTCTGAGCCTACACAATGTCCATGTCCCTCCATTCTCTGCCTACAGAATGTCCATGCCCCCATTCCCTGCCTACACAATGTCCATGTCCCTCCCTTCTCTGCATACACAATGTCCATGTCCCTCCATTCTCTGCTTACACAATGTTCCTGTCCCTCCATTCTCTGCCTACACACTGTCACTGTCCCTTCATTCTCTGGCCACACAACGTCCATTTCCCTCCATTCTCAGCCTAAACATTTTTCCTGTCCCTCCATTCTCTGCCTACACATTGTCACTGTCCCTCCATTCTCTGCCTACACAATGTCCATGTCCATCCATTCTCTGCCCACACAATGTCCATGTCCCTCCTTTTGCTGCCTACACAATGTCCCTGTCCCTCCAGTCTCTGCCTAAACAATGTACCTGTCCCTCCATTCTCTGCTTACACAATGTCCATGTCCCCCCATTCTCTGCCTACACAATGTCCATGCCAGTCCATTCTCTGCTTACACATTGTCCATGTCCCTCCATTCTCTCCTTACACAATGTCCATGTCCCTCCATTCTCTGCTTACAGAATGACCCTGTCCCTCCAATCTCTGCCTACACAAGGCCCATGTCCCTCCATTCTCTGCCTACACATTGTCCCTGTCTCTCCATTTTCAGCTTACACAATATCCCTGTCCCTCCATTCTCTGCCTACACATTGTCACTGTCCCTCCATTCTCTGCCTAGACAATGTCCATGTCCCCCATTCTCTGCCTACACAATGTCCCTGTCCCTCCATTCTGTGCTTACACAATGTCCCTGTCCCTCCATTCTCTGCTTAAACAATGTCCATGTCCCCCCATTCTGTGCCTATACAATGTCCATGTACCTCCATTGTCTGCCTACACAATGTCCATGTTCCCCATTCCCTGCCTACACAATGTACATGTCCTTCCATTCTCTGAATACACAATGTCCATTTACCTCCATTCTCTTCTTACACAATGTCCATGTCCCTCCATTCTCTGCCTACACATTGCCACTGTCCCGCCATTCTCTGCCTACACAATGTCCATGTCCCCCATTCTCTGCCTACACAATGTCCCTGTCCCTCCATTCTGTGCTTACACAATGTCCCTGACCCTCCATTCTCTGCTTAAACAATGTCCATGTCCTCCCATTCTATGCCTACAGAATGTTTATGTACCTCCATTGTCTGCCTACACAATGTCCATGTTCCCCATTCCCTGCCTACACAATGTACATGTCCTTCCATTCTCTGAATACACAATGTCCATTTACCTCCATTCTCTTCTTACACAAAGTCCATGTCCCTCCATTCTCTGCCTACACATTGCCACTGTCCCGCCATTCTCTGCCTACACAATGTCCATGTCCCCCATTCTCTGCCTACACAATGTCCCTGTCCCTCCATTCTGTGCTTACACAATGTCCCTGACCCTCCATTCTCTGCTTAAACAATGTCCATGTCCCCCCATACTATGCCTACAGAATGTTTATGTCCCTCCATTCTCTGCCTACACAATGTCCATGTTCCCCATTCTCTGCCTACACAATGCCCATGTCCCTCCATTCTCTGAATACACAATGTCCATGTACCTCCATTCTCTTCTTACACAATGTCCATCTCCCTCGATTCTCTGCGTACACATTGCCACTGTCCCGCCATTCTCTGCCTACACAATGTCCATGTCCCCCATTCTCAGCCTACACAATGTCCCTGTCCCTCCATTCTGTGCTTACACGATGTCCCTGTCCCTCCATTCTGTGCTTACACAATGTCCCTGTCCCTCCATTCACTGCCCACACAGTGTCCATGTCCCTCAATTCTTTGCCTAAACAATGTCCCTGTCCCTCCATTCTCTGCCTACAGATTGTCCCTGTCCCTCCATTCTCTGCCTACACAATGACCGTTTCCCTCCATTCTCTGCTTACACAATGTCCATGTCGCCCCATTCTGAGCCTACACAATGTCCATGTCCCTCCATTCTCTGCCTACAGAATGTCCATGCCCCCATTCCCTGCCTACACAATGTCCATGTCCCTCCCTTCTCTGCATACACAATGTCCATGTCCCTCCATTCTCTGCTTACACAATGTTCCTGTCCCTCCATTCTCTGCCTACACACTGTCACTGTCCCTTCATTCTCTGGCCACACAACGTCCATTTCCCTCCATTCTCAGCCTAAACATTTTTCCTGTCCCTCCATTCTCTGCCTACACATTGTCACTGTCCCTCCATTCTCTGCCTACACAATGTCCATGTCCATCCATTCTCTGCCCACACAATGTCCATGTCCCTCCTTTTGCTGCCTACACAATGTCCCTGTCCCTCCAGTCTCTGCCTAAACAATGTACCTGTCCCTCCATTCTCTGCTTACACAATGTCCATGTCCCCCCATTCTCTGCCTACACAATGTCCATGCCAGTCCATTCTCTGCTTACACATTGTCCATGTCCCTCCATTCTCTCCTTACACAATGTCCATGTCCCTCCATTCTCTGCTTACAGAATGACCCTGTCCCTCCAATCTCTGCCTACACAAGGCCCATGTCCCTCCATTCTCTGCCTACACATTGTCCCTGTCTCTCCATTTTCAGCTTACACAATATCCCTGTCCCTCCATTCTCTGCCTACACATTGTCACTGTCCCTCCATTCTCTGCCTACACAATGTCCATGTCCCCCATTCTCTGCCTACACAATGTCCCTGTCCCTCCATTCTGTGCTTACACAATGTCCCTGTCCCTCCATTCTCTGCTTAAACAATGTCCATGTCCCCCCATTCTGTGCCTATACAATGTCCATGTACCTCCATTGTCTGCCTACACAATGTCCATGTTCCCCATTCCCTGCCTACACAATGTACATGTCCTTCCATTCTCTGAATACACAATGTCCATTTACCTCCATTCTCTTCTTACACAATGTCCATGTCCCTCCATTCTCTTGCTACACATTGCCACTGTCCCGCCATTCTCTGCCTACACAATGTCCATGTCCCCCATTCTCTGCCTACACAATGTCCCTGTCCCTCCATTCTGTGCTTACACAATGTCCCTGACCCTCCATTCTCTGCTTAAACAATGTCCATGTCCTCCCATTCTATGCCTACAGAATGTTTATGTCCCTCCATTCTCTGCCTACACAATATCCATGTTCCCCATTCTCTGCCTACACAATGCCCATGTCCCTCCATTCTCTGAATACACAATGTCCATGTACCTCCATTCTCTTCTTACACAATGTCCATCTCCCTCGATTCTCTGCGTACACATTGCCACTGTCCCGCCATTCTCTGCCTACACAATGTCCATGTCCCCCATTCTCAGCCTACACAATGTCCCTGTCCCTCCATTCTGTGCTTACACGATGTCCCTGTCCCTCCATTCTGTGCTTACACAATGTCCCTGTCCCTCCATTCACTGCCCACACAGTGTCCATGTCCCTCAATTCTTTGCCTAAACAATGTCCCTGTCCCTCCATTCTCTGCCTACAGATTGTCCCTGTCCCTCCATTCTCTGCCTACACAATGACCGTTTCCCTCCATTCTCTGCTTACACAATGTCCATGTCGCCCCATTCTGAGCCTACACAATGTCCATGTCCCTCCATTCTCTGCCTACAGAATGTCCATGCCCCCATTCCCTGCCTACACAATGTCCATGTCCCTCCCTTCTCTGCATACACAATGTCCATGTCCCTCCATTCTCTGCTTACACAATGTTCCTGTCCCTCCATTCTCTGCCTACACACTGTCACTGTCCCTTCATTCTCTGGCCACACAACGTCCATTTCCCTCCATTCTCAGCCTAAACATTTTTCCTGTCCCTCCATTCTCTGCCTACACATTGTCACTGTCCCTCCATTCTCTGCCTACACAATGTCCATGTCCATCCATTCTCTGCCCACACAATGTCCATGTCCCTCCTTTTGCTGCCTACACAATGTCCCTGTCCCTCCAGTCTCTGCCTAAACAATGTACCTGTCCCTCCAATCTCTGCTTACACAATGTCCATGTCCCCCCATTCTCTGCCTACACAATGTCCATGCCAGTCCATTCTCTGCTTACACATTGTCCATGTCCCTCCATTCTCTCCTTACACAATGTCCATGTCCCTCCATTCTCTGCTTACAGAATGACCCTGTCCCTCCAATCTCTGCCTACACAAGGCACATGTCCCTCCATTCTCTGCCTACACATTGTCCCTGTCTCTCCATTTTCAGCTTACACAATATCCCTGTCCCTCCATTCTCTGCCTACACATTGTCACTGTCCCTCCATTCTCTGCCTAGACAATGTCCATGTCCCCCATTCTCTGCCTACACAATGTCCCTGTCCCTCCATTCTGTGCTTACACAATGTCCCTGTCCCTCCATTCTCTGCTTAAACAATGTCCATGTCCCCCCATTCTGTGCCTATACAATGTCCATGTACCTCCATTGTCTGCCTACACAATGTCCATGTTCCCCATTCCCTGCCTACACAATGTACATGTCCTTCCATTCTCTGAATACACAATGTCCATTTACCTCCATTCTCTTCTTACACAATGTCCATGACCCTCCATTCTCTGCCTACACATTGCCACTGTCCCGCCATTCTCTGCCTACACAATGTCCATGTCCCACATTCTCTGCCTACACAATGTCCCTGTCCCTCCATTCTGTGCTTACACAATGTCCCTGACCCTCCATTCTCTGCTTAAACAATGTCCATGTCCTCCCATTCTATGCCTACAGAATGTTTATGTCCCTCCATTCTCTGCCTACACAATGTCCATGTTCCCCATTCTCTGCCTACACAATGCCCATGTCCCTCCATTCTCTTCATACACAATGTCCATGTCCCTACATTCTCTGCTTACACAATGTCCATGTCCCTCCATTTTCTGCCCACACAATGTCCATGTCCCCCATTCTCTGCCTGCACAATGTGCCTGTCCCACCATTCTGTGCTTACTCAATGTCCCTGACCCTCCATTCACTGCTTGATCAATGTCCATGTCCCCCCATTCTGTGCCTACACAATATCCATGTCCCTCCATTCTGTGCTTACTCAATGTCCATGTCCCTCCATTCACGGCCCACACAATGTCCATGTCCCTCCATTCTCTGCCTACAGAATGTTCCCTTCCCTCCGTTCTCTGCCTACACATTGTCAGTGTCCCTCCATTCTCTGCCTACACAATGTCCATGTCCCCCATTCTCTGCCTACACAATGTCCCTGTCCCTCCATTCTCTGCTTACACAATGTCCCTGTCCCTCCATTCTCTGCCTACACAATACCCATGTCCCTCCTTTCACTGCCTACACAATGTCCATGTCCCCCATTCGCTGCCTACACAATGTACATGTCCTTCCATTCTCTGAATACACAATGTCCATGTACCTCCATTCTCTTCTTACACAATGTCCATCTCCCTCCATTCTCTGCCTACACATTGCCACTGTCCCGCCATTCTCTGCCTACACAATGTCCATGTCCCCCATTCTCTGCCTACACAATGTCCCTGTCCCTCCATTCTGTGCTTACACGATGTCCCTGTCCCTCCATTCTGTGCTTACACAATGACCCTGTCCCTCCATTCACTGCCCACACAGTGTCCATGTCCCTCAATTCTTTGCGTACACAATGTCCCTGTCCCTCCATTCTCTGCCTACAGATTGTCCCTGTCCCTCCATTCTCTGCCTACACAATGACCGTTTCCCTCCATTCTCTGCTTACACAATGTCCATGTCGCCCCATTCTGTGCCTACATAATGTCCATGTACCTCCATTCTCTGCCTACAGAATGTCCATGCCCCCATTCCCTGCCTACACAATGTCCATGTCCCTCCCTTCTCTGCATACACAATGTCCATGCCCCCCAATCTCTGCTTACACAATGTTCCTGTCCCTCCATTCTCTGCCTACACACTGTCACTGTCCCTTCATTCTCTGGCCACACAACGTCCATGTCCCTCCATTCTCTGCCTAAACATTTTTCCTGTCCCTCCATTCTCTGCCTACACAATGTCCATGTCCCTCCATTCTCTGCCCACACAATGTCCATGTCCCTCCTTTTGCTGCCTACACAATGTCCCTGTCCCTCCAGTCTCTGCCTAAACAATGTACCTGTCCCTCCATTCTCTGCTTACACAATGTCCATGTCCCCCCATTCTCTGCCTACACAATGTCCATGCCAGTCCATTCTCTGCTTACACAATGTCCATGTCCCTCCATTCTCTGCCTACAGAATGTCCCTGTCCCTCCAATCTCTGCCTACACAATGCCCATGTCCCTCCATTCTCTGCCTACACATTGTCCCTGTCTCTCCATTCTCAGCTTACACAGTGTCCCTGTCCCTCCATTCTCTGCTTACACAATGTCCATGTCCCCCCATTCTCTGCCTACACAATGTCCATGCCAGTCCATTCTCTGCTTACACAATGTCCATGTCCCTCCATTCTCTGCCTACAGAATGTCCCTGTCCCTCCAATCTCTGCCTACACAATGCCCATGTCCCTCCATTCTCTGCCTACACATTGTCCCTGTCTCTCCATTCTCAGCTTACACAGTGTCCCTGTCCCTCCATTCTCTGCCTACACATTGTCACTGTCCCTCCATTCTCTGCCTACGTAATGTCCATGTCCCCCATTCTCTGCCTACACAATGTCCCTGTCCCTCCATTCTGTGCTTACACAATGTCCCTGTCCCTCCATTCTCTGCTTAAACAATGTCCATGTCCCCCCATTCTGTGCCTATACAATGTCCATGTACCTCCATTGTCTGCCTACACAATGTCCATGTTCCCCATTCCCTTCCTACACAATGTACATGTCCTTCCATTCTCTGAATACACAATGTCCATTTACCTCCATTCTCTTCTTACACAATGTCCATGTCCCTCCTTTCACTGCCTACACAATGTCCCTGTCCCTCATTCGCGACCTACACATTGTCCCTGTCGCTCCATTCTCTGCCTACACAATGTCCATGTCCCTCCATTCTCTGCTTACACAATGTCCATGTCCCTCCATTCTCTGCCCACACAATGTCCATGTCCCCCATTCTCTGCCTGCACAATGTCCCTGTCCCTCCAATCTGTGCTTACTCAATGTCCCTGTCCCTCCATTCTCTTCTTGATCAATGTCCATGTTCCCCCATTCTGTGCCTACACAATGTCCATGTCCCTCCATTCTCTGCCTACACAATGTCCATGTCCCTCCATTCTCTGCCTACACATTGTCAGTGTCCCTCCATTCTCTGCCTAAACAATGTCCATGTCCCTCCATTCTCTGCCTACACATTGTCAGTGTCCCTCCATTCTCTGCCTACACAATGTCCATGTCCCCCATTCTCTGCCTACACGATGTCCCTGTCCCTCCATTCTCTGCTTACACAATGTCCCTGTCCCTCCATTCTCTGCCCACACAATACCCATGTCCCTCCTTTCACTGCCTACACAATGTCCCTGTCCCTCATTCTCGACCTACACATTGTCCCTGTCCCTCCATTCTCTGCCTACACAATGTCCATGTCCCTCCATTCTCTGCCTACGCAATGTAGCTGTTCCACCATTATCTGCCTACACATTGTCCCTGTCCCTCCATTCTCTGCCTTCACATTGTCACTGTCCCTCCATTCTCTGCCTAGACAATGTCCATGTCCCCCATTCTCTGCCTACACAATGTCCCTGTCCCTCCATTCTGTGCTTACACAATGTCCCTGTCCCTCCATTCTCTGCTTAAACAATGTCCATGTCCCCCCATTCTGTGCCTATACAATGTCCATGTACCTCCATTGTCTGCCTACACAATGTCCATGTTCCCCATTCCCTGCCTACACAATGTACATGTCCTTCCATTCTCTGAATACACAATGTCCATTTACCTCCATTCTTTTCTTACACAATATCCATCTCCCTCCATTCTCTGCCTACACATTGCCACTGTCCCGCCATTCTCTGCCTACACAATGTCCATGTCCCCCATTCTCTGCCTACACAATGTCCCTGTCCCTCCATTCTGTGCTTACACGATGTCCCTGTCCCTCCATTCTGTGCTTACACAATGACCCTGTCCCTCCATTCACTGCCCACACAGTGTCCATGTCCCTCAATTCTTTGCGTACAGAATGTCCCTGTGCCTCCATTCTCTGCCTACAGATTGTCCCTGTCCCTCCATTCTCTGCCTACACAATGACCGTTTCCCTCCATTCTCTGCTTACACAATGTCCATGTCGCCCCATTCTGTGCCTACATAATGTCCATGTACCTCCATTCTCTGCCTACAGAATGTCCATGCCCACATTCCCTGCCTACACAATGTCCATGTCCCTCCCTTCTCTGCATACACAATGTCCATGCCCCCCAATCTCTGCTTACACAATGTTCCTGTCCCTCCATTCTCTGCCTACACACTGTCACTGTCCCTTCATTCTCTGGCCACACAACGTCCATGTCCCTCCATTCTCTGCCTAAACATTTTTCCTGTCCCTCCATTCTCTGCCTACACAATGTCCATGTCCCTCCATTCTCTGCCCACACAATGTCCATGTCCCTCCTTTTGCTGCCTACACAATGTCCCTGTCCCTCCACTCTCTGCCTAAACAATGTACCTGTCCCTCCATTCTCTGCTTACACAATGTCCATGTCCCCCCATTCTCTGCCTACACAATGTCCATGCCAGTCCATTCTCTGCTTACACAATGTCCATGTCCCTCCATTCTCTGCCTACAGAATGTCCCTGTCACTCCAATCTCTGCCTAAACAATGTACCTGTCCCTCCATTCTGTGCTTACACGATGTCCCTGTCCCTCCATTCTGTGCTTACTCAATGTCCCTGTCCCTCCATTCACTGCCCACACAGTGTCCATGTCCCGCAATTCTTTGCCTACACAATGTCCCTGTCCCTCCATTCTCTGCCTACAGATTGTCCCTGTCCCTCCATTCTCTGCCTACACAATGACCGTTTCCCTCCATTCTCTACTTATACAATGCCCATGTCCGGCCATTCTGTGGTTACACAATGTCCATGTCCGTCCATTCTCTGCCTACACATTGTCACTGGCACTCCATTCTCTGCCTACACATTGTCACTTTCCCTACATTCTCAGCCTACACAATGTCCATGTCCCCCATTCTCTGCCTACACAATGCCCATGTCCCTCCATTCTCTTCATACACAATGTCCATGTCCCTCCATTCTCTGCTTACACAATGTCCATGTCCCTCCATTTTCTGCCCATACAATGTCCATGTCCCCCATTCTCTGCCTGCACAATGTTCCTGTCCCTCCATTCTCTGCCTACACACTGTCACTGTCCCTTCATTCTCTGGCCACACAACGTCCATGTCACTCCATTCTCAGCCTAAACATTTTTCCTGTCCCTCCATTCTCTGCCTACACATTGTCACTGTCGCTCCATTCTCTGCCTACACAATGTCCATGTCCCTCCATTCTCTGCCCACACAATGTCCATGTCCCTCCTTTTGCTGCCTACACAATGTCACTGTCCCTCCATTCTCTGCCTAAACAATGTACCTGTCCCTCCATTCTCTGCTTACACAATGTCCATGTCCCCCCATTCTCTGCCTACAGAATGACCATGCCAGTCCATTCTCTGCTTACACATTCTCCATGTCCCTCCATTCTCTCCTTACACAATGTCCATGTCCCTCCATTCTCTGCCTACAGAATGTCCCTGTCCCTCCAATCTCTGCCTACACAATAACCATGTCCCTCCATTCTCTGCCTACACATTGTCCCTGTCTCTCCATTCTCAGCTTACACAATGTCCCTGTCCCTCCATTCTCTGCCTACACATTGTCACTGTCCCTCCATTCTCTGCCTAGACAATGTCCATGTCCCCCATTCTCTGCCTACACAATGTCCCTGTCCCTCCATTCTGTGCTTACACAATGTCCCTGTCCCTCCATTCTCTGCTTAAACAATGTCCATGTCCCCCCATTCTGTGCCTATACAATGTCCATGTACCTCCATTGTCTGCCTACACAATGTCCATGTCCCCCATTCGCTGCCTACACAATGTACATGTCATTCCATTCTCTGAATACACAATGTCCATGTACCTCCATTCTCTTCTTACACAATGTCCATCTCCCTCCATTCTCTGCCAACACATTGCCACTGTCCCGCCATTCTCTGCCTACACAATGTCCATGTCCCCCATTCTCAGCCTACACAATGTCCCTGTCCCTCCATTCTGTGCTTACACGATGTCCCTGTCCCTCCATTCTGTGCTTACACAATGTCCCTGTCCCTCCATTCACTGCCCACACAGTGTCCATGTCCCTCAATTCTTTGCCTACACAATGTCCCTGTCCCTCCATTCTCTGCCTACAGATTGTCCCTGTCCCTCCATTCTCTGCCTACACAATGACCGTTTCCCTCCATTCTCTGCTTACACAATGTCCATGTCGCCCCATTCTGAGCCTACACAATGTCCATGTCCCTCCATTCTCTGCCTACAGAATGTCCATGCCCCCATTCCCTGCCTACACAATCTCCATGTCCCTCCCTTCTCTGCATACACAATGACAATGTCCCTCCATTCTCTGCTTACACAATGTTCCTGTCCCTCCATTCTCTGCCTACACACTGTCACTGTCCCTTCATTCTCTGGCCACACAACGTCCATTTCCCTCCATTCTCAGCCTAAACATTTTTCCTGTCCCTCCATTCTCTGCCTACACATTGTCACTGTCCCTCCATTCTCTCCTTACACAATGTCCATGTCCCTCCATTCTCTGCTTACAGAATGTCCCTGTCCCTCCAATCTCTGACTACACAAGACCCATGTCCCTCCATTCTCTGCCTACACATTGTCCCTGTCTCTCCATTCTCAGCTTACACAATGTCCCTGTCCCTCCATTCTCTGCCTACACATTGTCACTGTCCCTCCATTCTCTGCCTAGACAATGTCCATGTCCCCCATTCTCTGCCTACACAATGTCCCTGTCCCTCCATTCTGTGCTTACACAATGTCCCTGTCCCTCCATTCTCTGCTTAAACAATGTCCATGTCCCCCCATTCTGTGCCTATACAATGTCCCTGTCCCTCCATTCTCTGCTTACACAATGTCCCTGTCCCTCCATTCTCTGCCCACACAATACCCATGTCCCTCCTTTCACTGCCTACACAATGTCCCTGTCCCTCATTCTCGACCTACACATTGTCCCTATCCCTCCATTCTCTGCCTACACAATGTCCATGTCCCTCCATTCTCTGCCTACGCAATGTAACTGTTCCACCATTATCTGCCTACACATTGTCCCTGTCCCTCCATTCCCTGATTACACAATGTCCATGTCCTCCCATTCACTGCGTAAACATTGTCCGTCCCTCCATTCTTTGCCTACACAATGCCCATTTCCCTCTATTCTCTGCTTGCACAATGTGCATGTCCCTCCATTCTCAACTTATACAATGCCCATGTCCCGCCATTCTGTTCGTCAACAATGTCCATGTCCCCCCATTCTGTCGTTACACAATGTCCATGTCCGTCCATTCTCTGCTTACACAATGTCCATGTCCCTCCATTTTCTGCCCACACAATGTCGATGTCCCGCATTCTCTGCCTGCACAATGTCCCTGCCCCTCCATTCTGTGCTTACTCAATGTCTCTGTCCCTCCATTCACTGCTTGATCAATGTCCATGTCCCCCCATTCTGTGCCTACACAATATCCATGTCCCTCCATTCTGTGCTTACTCAATGTCCATGTCCCTCCATTCACGGCCCACACAATGTCCATGTCCCACCATTCTCTGCCTACAGAATGTTCCCTTCCCTCCGTTCTCTGCCTACACATTGTCAGTGTCCCTCCATTCTCTGCCTACACAATCTCCATGTCCCCCATTCTCTGCCTACACAATGTCCCTGTCCCTCCATTCTCTGCTTACACAATGTCCCTGTCCCTCCATTCTCTGACACACAATACCCATGTCCCTCCTTTCACTGCCTACACAATGTCCCTGTCCCTCATTCTCGACCTACACATTGTCCCTGTCCCTCCATTCTCTGCCTACACAATGTCCATGTCCCTCCATTCTCTGCTTACACAATGTCCATGTCCCTCCATTCTCTGCCCACACAATGTCCATGTCCCCCATTCTCTGCCTGCACAATGTCCCTGTCCCTCCATTCTCTTCTTGATCAATGTCCATGTTCCCCCATTCTGTGCCTACACAATGTACATGTCCCTCCATTCTCTGCCTACACAATGTCCATGTCCCTCCATTCTCTGCCTACACATTGTCAGTGTCCCTCCATTCTCTGCCTAAACAATGTCCATGTCCCTCGATTCTCTGCCTACACATTGTCAGTGTCCCTCCATTCTCTGCCTACACAATGTCCATGTCCCCCATTCTCTGCCTACACAATATCCCTGTCCCTCCATTCTCTGCTTACACAATGTCCCTGTCCCTCCATTCTCTGCCCACACAATACCCATGTCCCTCCTTTCACTGCCTACACAATGTCCCTGTCCCTCATTCTCGACCTACACATTGTCCCTGTCCCTCAATTCTCTGCCTACACAATGTCCATGTCCCTCCATTCTCTGCCTACGCAATGTAACTGTTCCACCATTATCTGCCTACACATTGTCCCTGTCCCTCCATTCCCTGATTACACAATGTCAATGTCCTCCCATTCTCTGCTTACACATTGTCACTTTCCCTCCATTCTCTGCCTACACAATGACATGTCCCTCCATTCGCTGCCCACACAATGTCCATGTCCCTTCATTTGCTGCATACACAATGTCCCTGTCCTTCCATTCTCTGCCTATACAATGTACCTATCCCTCCATTATCTGCTTACACAATGTCCATGTCCCCCCATTCTGTGCCTATACAATGTCCATGTACCTCCATTGTCTGCCTACACAATGTCCATGTCCCCCATTCCCTGCCTACACAATGTACATGTCCCTCCATTCTCTGAATACACAACGTCCATGTACCTCCATTCTCCTCTTACACAATGTCCATCTCCCTCCATTCTCTGCCTACACATTGCCACTGTCCCGCCATTCTCTGCCTACACAATGTCCCTGTCCCTCCATTCTGAGCTTACACAATGTCCCTGTCCCTCCATTCTCTGCTTAAACAATGTCCATGTCACCCCATTCTATGCCTACACAATGTCCATGTCCCTCCATTCTCTGCCTACACAATGTCCATGTCCCCCATTCTCTGCCTACACAATGCCCATGTCCCTCCATTCTCTGCCTACAGAATGTCCATGCCCCCATTCCCTGCCTACACAATGTCCATGTCCCTCCCTTCTCTGCATACACAATGTCCATGTCCCTCCATTCTCTGCTCATACAATGTCCTGTCCCTCCATTCTCTGCCTACACACTGTCACTGTCCCTTCATTCTCTGGCCACACAACGTCCATGTCCCTCCATTCTCTGCCTAAACATTTTTCCTGTCCCTCCATTCTCTGCCTACACATTGTCACTGTCCCTCCATTCTCTGCCTACACAATGTCCATGTCCCTCCATTCTCTGCCCACACAATGTCCATGTCCCTCCTTTTGCTGCCTACACAATGTCCCGGTCCCTCCAGTCTCTGCCTAAACAATGTACCTGTCCCTCCATTCTCTGCTTGCACAATGTCCATGTCCCCCCATTCTCTGCCTACACAATGTCCATGCCAGTCCATTCTCTGCTTACACATTGTCCATGTCCCTCCATTCTCTCCTTACACAATGTCCATGTCCCTCCATTCTCTGCCTACAGAATGTCCCTGTCCCTCCAATCTCTGCCTACACAATGCCCATGTCCCTCCATTCTCTGCCTACACATTGTCCCTGTCTCTCCATTCTCAGCTTACACAATGTCCCTGTCCCTCCATTATCTGCCTACACATTGTCAATGTCCCTCCATTCTCTGCCTACACAATGTCCATGTCCCCCATTCACTGCCTACACAATGTCCCTGTCCCTCCATTCTGTGCTTACTCAATGTCCCTGTCCCTCCATTCACTGCTTGATCAATGTCCATGTCCCCCCATTCTGTGCCTACACAATATCCATGTCCCTCCATTCTGTGCTTACTCAATGTCCATGTCCCTCCATTCACGGCCCACACAATGTCCATGTCCCTCCATTCTCTGCCTACAGAATGTTCCCTTCCCTCCATTCACTGCCCACACAGTGTCCATGTCCCTCAATTCTTTGCGTACACAATGTCCCTGTCCCTCCATTCTCTGCCTACAGATTGTCCCTGTCCCTCCATTCTCTGCCTACACAATGACCGTTTCCCTCCATTCTCTGCTTACACAATGTCCATGTCGCCCCATTCTGTGCCTACATAATGTCCATGTACCTCCATTCTCTGCCTACAGAATGTCCATGCCCCCATTCCCTGCCTACACAATGTCCATGTCCCTCCCTTCTCTGCATACACAATGTCCATGCCCCCCAATCTCTGCTTACACAATGTTCCTGTCCCTCCATTCTCTGCCTACACACTGTCACTGTCCCTTCATTCTCTGGCCACACAACGTCCATGTCCCTCCATTCTCTGCCTAAACATTTTTCCTGTCCCTCCATTCTCTGCCTACACAATGTCCATGTCCCTCCATTCTCTGCCCACACAATGTCCATGTCCCTCCTTTTGCTGCCTACACAATGTCCCTGTCCCTCCAGTCTCTGCTTACACAATGTCCATGTCCCCCCATTCTCTGCCTACACAATGTCCATGCCAGTCCATTCTCTGCTTACACAATGTCCATGTCCCTCCATTCTCTGCCTACAGAATGTCCCTGTCCCTCCAATCTCTGCCTACACAATGCCCATGTCCCTCCATTCTCTGCCTACACATTGTCCCTGTCTCTCCATTCTCAGCTTACACAGTGTCACTGTCCCTCCATTCTCTGCCTACGTAATGTCCATGTCCCCCATTCTCTGCCTACACAATGTCCCTGTCCCTCCATTCTGTGCTTACACAATGTCGCTGTCCCTCCATTCTCTGCTTAAACAATGTCCATGTCCCCCCATTCTGTGCCTATACAATGTCCATGTACCTCCATTGTCTGCCTACCCAATGTCCATGTTCCCCATTCCCTTCCTACACAATGTACATGTCCTTCCATTCTCTGAATACACAATGTCCATTTACCTCCATTCTCTTCTTACACAATGTCCATGTCCCTCCTTTCACTGCCTACACTATGTCCCTGTCCCTCATTGGCGACCTACACATTGTCCCTGTCGCTCCATTCTCTGCCTACACAATGTCCACGTCCCTCCATTCTCTGCTTACACAATGTCCATGTCCCTCCATTCTCTGCCCACACAATGTCCATGTCCCCCATTCTCTGCCTGCACAATGTCCCTGTCCCTCCAATCTGTGCTTACTCAATGTCCCTGTCCCTCCATTCTCTTCTTGATCAATGTCCATGTTCCCCCATTCTGTGCCTACACAATGTCCATGTCCCTCCATTCTCTGCCTACACAATGTCCATGTCCCTCCATTCTCTGCCTACACATTGTCAGTGTCCCTCCATTCTCTGCCTAAACAATGTCCATGTCCCTCCATTCTCTGCCTACACATTGTCAGTGTCCCTCCATTCTCTGCCTACACAATGTCCATGTCCCCCATTCTCTGCCTACACGATGTCCCTGTCCCTCCATTCTCTGCTTACACAATGTCCCTGTCCCTCCATTCTCTGCCCACACAATACCCATGTCCCTCCTTTCACTGCCTACACAATGTCCCTGTCCGTCATTCTCGACCTACACATTGTCCCTGTCCCTCCATTCTCTGCCTACACAATGTCCATGTCCCTCCATTCTCAGCCTACGCAATGTAACTGTTCCACCATTATCTGCCTACACATTGTCCCTGTCCCTCCATTCCCTGATTACACAATGTCCATGTCCTCCCATTCACTGCGTAAACATTGTCCGTCCCTCCATTCTTTGCCTACACAATGCCCATTTCCCTCTATTCTCTGCTTGCACAATGTGCATGTCCCTCCATTCTCAACTTATACAATGCCCATGTCCCGCCATTCTGTTCGTCAACAATGTCCATGTCCCCCCATTCTGTCGTTACACAATGTCCATGTCCGTCCATTCTCTGCTTACACAATGTCCATGTCCCTCCATTTTCTGCCCACACAATATCCATGTCCCCCATTCTCTGCCTGCACAATGTCCCTGCCCCTCCATTCTGTGCTTACTCAATGTCTCTGTCCCTCCATTCACTGCTTGATCAATGTCCATGTCCCCCCATTCTGTGCCTACACAATATCCATGTCCCTCCATTCTGTGCTTACTCAATGTCCATGTCCCTCCATTCACGGCCCACACAATGTCCATGTCCCACCATTCTCTGCCTACAGAATGTTCCCTTCCCTCCGTTCTCTGCCTACACATTGTCAGTGTCCCTCCATTCTCTGCCTACACAATCTCCATGTCCCCCATTCTCTGCCTACACAATGTCCCTGTCCCTCCATTCTCTGCTTACACAATGTCCCTGTCCCTCCATTCTCTGCCCACACAATACCCATGTCCCTCCTTTCACTGCCTACACAATGTCCATGTCCCTCATTCTCGACCTACACATTGTCCCTGTCCCTCCATTCTCTGCCTACACAATGTCCATGTCCCTCCATTCTCTGCTTACACTATATCCATGTCCCTCCATTCTGTGCTTACTCAATGTCCATGTCCCTCCATTCACGGCCCACACAATGTCCAAGTCCCACCATTCTCTGCCTACAGAATGTTCCCTTCCCTCCGTTCTCTGCCTTCACATTGTCAGTGTCCCTCCATTCTCTGCCTACACAATCTCCATGTCCCCCATTCTCTGCCTACACAATGTCCCTGTCCCTCCATTCTCTGCTTACACAATGTCCCTGTCCCTCCATTCTCTGCCCACACAATACCCATGTCCCTCCTTTTACTGCCTACACAATGTCCCTGTCCCTCATTCTCGACCTACACATTGTCCCTGTCCCTCCATTCTCTGCCTACACAATGTCCATGTCCCTCCATTCTCTGCTTACACAATGTCCATGTCCCTCCATTCTCTGCCCACACAATGTCCATGTCCCCCATTCTCTGCCTGCACAATGTCCCTGTCCCTCCAATCTGTGCTTACTCAATGTCCCTGTCCCTCCATTCTCTTCTTGATCAATGTCCATGTTCCCCCATTCTGTGCCTACACAATGTCCATGTCCCTCCATTCTCTGCCTACACAATGTCCATGTCCCTCCATTCTCTGCCTACACATTGTCAGTGTCCCTCCATTCTCTGCCTAAACAATGTCCATGTCCCTCCATTCTCTGCCTACACATTGTCAGTGTCCCTCCATTCTCTGCCTACACAATGTCCATGTCCCCCATTCTCTGCCTACACAATGTCCCTGTCCCTCCATTCTCTGCTTACACAATGTCCCTGTCCCTCCATTCTCTGCCCACACAATACCCATGTCCCTCCTTTCACTGCCTACACAATGTCCCTGTCCCTCATTCTCGACCTACACATTGTCCCTGTCCCTCCATTCTCTGCCTACACAATGTCCATGTCCCTCCATTCTCTGCCTACGCAATGTAACTGTTCCACCATTATCTGCCTACACATTGTCCCTGTCCCTCCATTCCCTGATTACACAATGTCCATGTCCTCCCATTCACTGCGTACAGATTGTCCGTCCCTCCATTCTTTGCCTACACAATGCCCATTTCCATCTATTCTCTGCTTAAACAATGTGCATGTCCCTCCATTCTCAGCTTACACAATGTCCCTGTCCCTCCATTCTCTGCTTACACAATGTCCATGTCCCCCCATTCTCTGCCTACACAATGTCCATGCCAGTCCATTCTCTGCTTACACCTTGTCCATGTCCCTCCATTCTCTCCTTACACAATGTCCATGTCCCTCCATTCTCTGCCTACAGAATGTCCCTGTCCCTCCAATCTCTGCCTACACAATGGCCATGTCCCTCCATTCTCTGCCTACACATTGTCCCTGTCTCTCCATTCTCAGCTTACACAATGTCCCTGTCCCTCCATTATCTGCCTACACATTGTCACTGCCCCTCCATTCTCTGCCTACACAATGTCCATGTCCCCCATTCACTGCCTACACAATGTCCCTGTCCCTCCATTCTGTGCTTACACAATGTCCCTGTCCCTCCATTCTCTGCTTAAACAATGTCCATGTCCCCCCATTCTGTGCCTATACAATGTCCAGGTACCTCCATTGTCTGCCTACACAATGTCCATGTTCCCCATTCCCTGCCTACACAATGTACATGTCCTTCCATTCTCTGAATACACAATGTCCATTTACCTCCATTCTCTTCTTACACAATGTCCATGTCCCTCCATTCTCTGCCTACACATTGCCACTGTCCCGCCATTCTCTGCCTACACAATGTCCATGTCCCCCATTCTCTGCCTACACAATGTCCCTGTCCCTCCATTCTGTGCTTACACGATGTCCCTGTCCCTCCATTCTCTGCTTAAACAATGTCCATGTCCCCCAATTCCATGCCTACAGAATGTCCATGTCCCTCCATTCTCTGCCTACACAATGTCCATGTCCCCCATTCTCTGCCTGCACAATGTCCCTGTCCCTCCATTTGTGCTTACTCAATGTCCCTGTCCCTCCATTCACTGCTTGATCAATGTGCATGTCCCCCCATTCTGTGCCTACACAATATCCATGTCCCTCCATTCTGTGCTTACTCAATGTCCATGTCCCTCCATTCACGGCCCACACAATGTCCATGTCCCTCCATTCTCTGCCTACTGAATGTTCCCTTCACTCCGTTCTCTGCCTACACATTGCCAGTGTCCCTCCATTCTCTGCCTACACAATCTCCATGTCCCCCATTCTCTGCCTACACAATGTCCCTGTCCCTCCATTCTCTGCTTAAACAATGTCCATGTCACCCCATTCTATGCCTACACAATGTCCATGTCCCTCCATTCTCTGCCTACACATTGTCACTGGCACTCCATTCTCTGCCTACACATTGTCACTTTCCCTACATTCTCAGACTACACTATGTCCATGTCCCTCATTCTCTGCATACACAATGTCCCTGTCCCTCCATTCTCTGCTTACACATTGTCACTGACACTCCATTTTCTGCCTACACAATGTCCATGTCGCCCATTCTCTGCCTACACAATGTCGCTGTCCCTCCATTCTCTGCTTACACAATGTCGCTGTCCCTACATTCTCTGCTTACACAATGTCCCTGTCCCTCCATTCTCTGGCCACACAACGTCCATGTCCCTCCATTCTCTGCCTACACAATGTTCCTGTCCCTCCATTCTCTGCTTACACATTGTCACTTTCCCTCCATTCTCTGCCTACACAATGACATGTCCCTCCATTCTCTGCCCACACAATGTCCATGTCCCTTCATTTGCTGCCTACACAATGTCCCTGTCCTACCATTCTCTGCCTATACAATGTACCTATCCCTCCATTCTCTGCTTACACAATGTCCATGTCCCCCCATTCTGTGCCTATACAATGTCCATGTACCTCCATTGTCTGCCTACACAATGTCCATGTCCCCCATTCCCTGCCTACACAATGTACATGTCCCTCCATTCTCTGAATACACAATGTCCATGTTCCTCCATTCTCCTCTTACACAATGTCCATGTCCCTCCATTCTCTGCCTACACATTGCCACTGTCCCGCCATTCTCTGCCTACACAATGTCCATGTCCCCATTCTCTGCCTACACAATGTCCCTGTCCCTCCATTCTGAGCTTACACAATGTCCCTGTCCCTCCATTCTCTGCTTAAACAATGTCCATGTCACCCCATTCTATGCCTACACAATGTCCATGTCCCTCCATTCTCTGCCTACACAATGTCCATGTCCCCCATTCTCTGCCTACACAATGCCCATGTCCCTCCAATCTCTGCCTACAGAATGTCCATGCCCCCATTCCCTGCCTACACAATGTCCATGTCCCTCCCTTCTCTGCATACACAATGTCCATGTCCCTCCATTCTCTGCTTACACAATGTCCTGTCCCTCCATTCTCTGCCTACACACTGTCACTGTCCCTTCATTCTCTGGCCACACAACGTCCATGTCCCTCCATTCTCTGCCTAAACATTTTTCCTGTCCCTCCATTCTCTGCCTACACATTGTCACTGTCCCTCCATTCTCTGCCTACACAATGTCCATGTCCCTCCATTCTCTGCCCACACAATGTCCATGTCCCTCCTTTTGCTGCCTACACAATGTCCCGGACCCTCCAGTCTCTGCCTAAACAATGTACCTGTCCCTCCATTCTCTGCTTACACAATGTCCATGTCCCCCCATTCTCTGCCTACACAATGTCCATGCCAGTCCATTCTCTGCTTACACCTTGTCCATGTCCCTCCATTCTCTCCTTACACAATGTCCATGTCCCTCCATTCTCTGCCTACAGAATGTCCCTGTCCCTCCAATCTCTGCCTACACAATGGCCATGTCCCTCCATTCTCTGCCTACACATTGTCCCTGTCTCTCCATTCTCAGCTTACACAATGTCCCTGTCCCTCCATTATCTGCCTACACATTGTCACTGCCCCTCCATTCTCTGCCTACACAATGTCCATGTCCCCCATTCACTGCCTACACAATGTCCCTGTCCCTCCATTCTGTGCTTACACAATGTCCCTGTCCCTCCATTCTCTGCTTAAACAATGTCCATGTCCCCCCATTCTGTGCCTATACAATGTCCAGGTACCTCCATTGTCTGCCTACACAATGTCCATGTTCCCCATTCCCTGCCTACACAATGTACATGTCCTTCCATTCTCTGAATACACAATGTCCATTTACCTCCATTCTCTTCTTACACAATGTCCATGTCCCTCCATTCTCTGCCTACACATTGCCACTGTCCCGCCATTCTCTGCCTACACAATGTCCATGTCCCCCATTCTCTGCCTACACAATGTCCCTGTCCCTCCATTCTGTGCTTACACGATGTCCCTGTCCCTCCATTCTCTGCTTAAACAATGTCCATGTCCCCCAATTCCATGCCTACAGAATGTCCATGTCCCTCCATTCTCTGCCTACACAATGTCCATGTCCCCCATTCTCTGCCTGCACAATGTCCCTGTCCCTCCATTCTGTGCTTAAACAGTGTCCATGTCCCCCCATTCTATGCCTACAGAATGTCCATGTCCCTCCATTCTCTGCCTACACAATGTCCATGTCCCCCATTCTCTGCCTACACAATGCCCATGTCCCTCCATTCTCTTCATACACAATGTCCATGTCCCTCCATTCTCTGCTTACACAATGTCCATGTCCCTCCATTTTCTGCCCACACAATGTCCATGTCCCCCATTCTCTGCCTGCACAATGTCCCTGTCCCTCCATTCTGTGCTTACTCAATGTCCCTGTACCTCCATTCACTGCTTGATCAATGTCCATGTCCCCCCATTCTGTGCCTACACAATATCCATGTCCCTCCATTCTGTGCTTACTCAATGTCCATGTCCCTCCATTCACGGCCCACACAATGTCCATGTCCCTCCATTCTCTGCCTACAGAATGTTCCCTTCCCTCCGTTCTCTGCCTATACATTGTCAGTGTCCCTCCATTCTCTGCCTACACAATGTCCATGTCCCCCATTCTCTGCCTACACAATGTCCCTGTCCCTCCATTCTCAGCTTACACAATGTCCCTGTCCCTCCATTCTGAGCTTACACAATGTCCCTGTCCCTCCATTCTCTGCTTAAACAATGTCCATGTCCCCCCATTCTGTGCCTATACAATGTCCATGTACCTCCATTGTCTGCCTACACAATGTCCATGTTCCCCATTCCCTGCCTACACAATGTACATGTCCTTCCATTCTCTGAATACACAATGTCCATGTACCTCCATTCTCTTCTTACACAATGTCCATGTCCCTCCATTCTCTGCCTACACAATGTCCATGTCCCCCATTCTCTGCCTACACAATGCCCATGTCCCTCCATTCTCTGCCTACAGAATGTCCATGCCCCCATTCCCTGCCTACACAATGTCCATGTCCCTCCCTTCTCTACATACACAATGTCCATGTCCCTCCATTCTCTGCTTACACAATGTCCTGTCCCTCCATTCTCTGCCTACACACTGTCACTGTCCCTTCATTCTCTGGCCACACAACGTCCATGTCCCTCCATTCTCTGCCTAAACATTTTTCCTGTCCCTCCATTCTCTGCCTACACATTGTCACTGTCCCTCCATTCTCTGCCTACACAATGTCCATGTCCCTCCATTCTCTGCCCACACAATGTCCATGTCCCTCCTTTTGCTGCCTACACAATGTCCCTGTCCCTCCAGTCTCTTCCTAAACAATGTACCTGTCCCTCCATTCTCTGCTTACACAATGTCCATGCCCCGCCATTCTCTGCCTACACAATGTCCATGCCAGTCCATTCTCTGCTTACACATTGTCCATGTCCCTCCATTCTCTCCTTACACAATGTCCATGTCCCTCCATTCTCAGCCTACAGAATGTCCCTGTCCCTCCAATCTCTGCCTACACAATGGCCATGTCCCTCCATTCTCTGCCTACACATTGTCCCTGTCTCTCCATTCTCAGCTTACACAATGTCCCTGTCCCTCCATTCTCTGCCTACACATTGTCACTGTCCCTCCATTCTCTGCCTACACAATGTCCATGTCCCCCATTCTCTGCCTACACAATGTCCCTGTCCCTCCATTCTGTGCTTACACAATGACCCTGTCCCTCCATTCTCTGCTTAAACAATGTCCATGTCCCCCCATTCTGTGCCTACACAATGTACATGTCCTTCCATTCTCTGAATACACAATGTCCATTTACCTCCATTCTCTTCTTACACAATGTCCATGTCCCTCCATTATCTGACTACACATTGCCACTGTCCCGCCATTCTCTGCCTACACAATGTCCATGTCCCCCATTCTCTGCCTACACAATGTCCCTGTCCCTCCATTCTGTGCTTACACGATGTCCCTGTCCCTCCATTCTCTGCTTAAACAATGTCCATGTCCCCCAATTCTATGCCTACAGAATGTCCATGTCCCTCCATTCTCTGCCTACACAATGTCCATGTCCCCCATTCTCTGCCTGCACAATGTCCCTGTCCCTCCATTCTGTGCTTACTCAATGTCCCTGTCCCTCCATTCACTGCTTGATCAATGTCCATGTCCCCCCATTCTGTGCCTACACAATATCCATATCCCTCCATTCTGTGCTTACTCAATGTCCATGTCCCTCCATTCACGGCCCACACAATGTCCATGTCCCTCCATTCTCTGCCTACAGAATGTTCCCTTCCCTCTGTTCTCTGCCTACACATTGTCAGTGTCCCTCCATTCTCTGCCTACACAATCTCCATGTCCCCCATTCTCTGCCTACACAATGTCCCTGTCCCTCCATTCTCTGCTTACACAATGTCCCTGTCCCTCCATTCTCTGCCCACACAATACCCATGTCCCTCCTTTCACAGCCTACACAATGTCCCTGTCCCTCATTCTCGACCTACACATTGTCCCTGTCCCTCCATTCTCTGCCTACACAATGTCCATGTCCCTCCATTCTCTGCTTACACAATGTCCATGTCCCTCCATTCTCTGCCCACACAATGTCCATGTCCCCCATTCTCTGCCTGCACAATGTCCCTGTCACTCCAATCTGTGCTTACTCAATGTCCCTGTCCCCCATTCTCTGCCTACACAATGTCCTTGTCCCTCCATTCTGTGCTTACACGATGTCCCTGTCCCTCCATTCTCTGCCTACACATTTCCACTGTCCCGCCATTCTCTGCCTACACAATGTCCATGTCCCCCATTCTCTGCCTACACAATGTCCCTGTCCCTCCAATCTGTGCTTACACGATGTCCCTGTCCCTCCATTCTCTGCTTAAACAATGTCCATGTCCCCCCATTCTATGCCTACAGAATGTCCATGTCCCTCCATTCTCTGCCTACACAATGTCCATGTCCCCCATTCTCTGACTACACAATGCCCATGTCCCTCCATTCTCTTCATACACAATGTCCATGTCCCTCCATTCTCTGCTTACACAATGTCCATGTCCCCCATTCTCTGCCTGCACAATGTCCCTGTCCCTCCATTCTGTGCTTACTCAATGTCCCTGTCCCTCCATTCACTGCTTGATCAATGTCCATGTCCCCCCATTCTGTGCCTACACAATATCCATATCCCTCCATTCTGTGCTTACTCAATGTCCATGTCCCTCCATTCACGGCCCACACAATGTCCATGTCCCTCCATTCTCTGCCTACAGAATGTTCCCTTCCCTCTGTTCTCTGCCTACACATTGTCAGTGTCCCTCCATTCTCTGCCTACACAATCTCCATGTCCCCCATTCTCTGCCTACACAATGTCCCTGTCCCTCCATTCTGTGCTTACACGATGTCCCTGTCCCTCCATTCTCTGCCTACACATTTCCACTGTCCCGCCATTCTCTGCCTACACAATGTCCATGTCCCCCATTCTCTGCCTACACAATGTCCCTGTCCCTCCATTCTGTGCTTACACGATGTCCCTGTCCCTCCATTCTCTGCTTAAACAGTGTCCATGTCCCCCCATTCTATGCCTACAGAATGTCCATGTCCCTCCATTCTCTGCCTACACAATGTCCATGTCCCCCATTCTCTGCCTACACAATGCCCATGTCCCTCCATTCTCTTCATACACAATGTCCATGTCCCTCCATTCTCTGCTTACACAATGTCCATGTCCCTCCATTTTCTGCCCACACAATGTCCATGTCCCCCATTCTCTGCCTGCACAATGTCCCTGTCCCTCCATTCTGTGCTTACTCAATGTCCCTGTCCCTCCATTCACTGCTTGATCAATGTCCATGTCCCCCCATTCTGTGCCTACACAATATCCATGTCCCTCCATTCTGTGCTTACTCAATGTCCATGTCCCTCCATTCACGGTCCACACAATGTCCATGTCCCTCCATTCTCTGCCTACAGAATGTTCCCTTCCCTCCGTTCTCTGCCTATACATTGTCAGTGTCCCTCCATTCTCTGCCTACACAATGTCCATGTCCCCCATTCTCTGCCTACACAATGTCCCTGTCCCTCCATTCTCAGCTTACACAATGTCCCTGTCCCTCCATTCTGAGCTTACACAATGTCCCTGTCCCTCCATTCTCTGCTTAAACAATGTCCATGTCCCCCCATTCTGTGCCTATACAATGTCCATGTACCTCCATTGTCTGCCTACACAATGTCCATGTTCCCCATTCCCTGCCTACACAATGTACATGTCCTTCCATTCTCTGAATACACAATGTCCATGTACCTCCATTCTCTTCTTACACAATGTCCATGTCCCTCCATTCTCTGCCTACACAATGTCCATGTCCCCCATTCTCTGCCTACACAATGCCCATGTCCCTCCATTCTCTGCCTACAGAATGTCCATGCCCCCATTCCCTGCCTACACAATGTCCATGTCCCTCCCTTCTCTACATACACAATGTCCATGTCCCTCCATTCTCTGCTTACACAATGTCCTGTCCCTCCATTCTCTGCCTACACACTGTCACTGTCCCTTCATTCTCTGGCCACACAACGTCCATGTCCCTCCATTCTCTGCCTAAACATTTTTCCTGTCCCTCCATTCTCTGCCTACACATTGTCACTGTCCCTCCATTCTCTGCCTACACAATGTCCATGTCCCTCCATTCTCTGCCCACACAATGTCCATGTCCCTCCTTTTGCTGCCTACACAATGTCCCTGTCCCTCCAGTCTCTTCCTAAACAATGTACCTGTCCCTCCATTCTCTGCTTACACAATGTCCATGTCCCCCCATTCTCTGCCTACACAATGTCCATGCCAGTCCATTCTCTGCTTACACATTGTCCATGTCCCTCCATTCTCTCCTTACACAATGTCCATGTCCCTCCATTCTCAGCCTACAGAATGTCCCTGTCCCTCCAATCTCTGCCTACACAATGCCCATGTCCCTCCATTCTCTGCCTACACATTGTCCCTGTCTCTCCATTCTCAGCTTACACAATGTCCCTGTCCCTCCATTCTCTGCCTACACATTGTCACTGTCCCTCCATTCTCTGCCTACACAATGTCCATGTCCCCCATTCTCTGCCTACACAATGTCCCTGTCCCTCCATTCTGTGCTTACACAATGTCCCTGTCCCTCCATTCTCTGCTTAAACAATGTCCATGTCCCCCCATTCTGTGCCTATACAATGTCCATGTACCTCCATTGTCTGCCTACACAATGTCCATGTTCCCCATTCCCTGCCTACACAATGTACATGTCCTTCCATTCTCTGAATACACAATGTCCATTTACCTCCATTCTCTTCTTACACAATGTCCATGTCCCTCCATTCTCTGCCTACACATTGCCACTGTCCCGCCATTCTCTGCCTACACAATGTCCATGTCCCCCATTCTCTGCCTACACAATGTCCCTGTCCCTCCATTCTGTGCTTACACGATGTCCATGTCCCCCATTCTCTGCCTGCACAATGTCCCTGTCCCTCCATTCTGTGCTTACTCAATGTCCCTGTCCCTCCATTCACTGCTTGATCAATGTCCATGTCCCCCCATTCTGTGCCTACACAATATCCATGTCCCTCCATTCTGTGCTTACTCAATGTCCATGTCCCTCCATTCACGGCCCACACAATGTCCATGTCCCTCCATTCTCTGCCTACAGAATGTTCCCTTCCCTCTGTTCTCTGCCTACACATTGTCAGTGTCCCTCCATTCTCTGCCTACACAATCTCCATGTCCCCCATTCTCTGCCTACACAATGTCCCTGTCCCTCCATTCTCTGCTTACACAATGTCCCTGTCCCTCCATTCTCTGCCCACACAATACCCATGTCCCTCCTTTCACTGCCTACACAATGTCCCTGTCCCTCATTCTCGACCTACACATTGTCCATGTCTCTCCATTCTCTGCTTACACAATGTCCATGTCCCTCCATTCTCTTCATACACAATGTCCATGTCCCTCCATTCTCTGCTTACACAATGTCCATGTCCCTCCATTTTCTGCCCACACAATGTCCATGTCCCCCATTCTCTGCCTGCACAATGTCCCTGTCCCTCCATTCTGTGCTTACTCAATGTCCCTGTCCCTCCATTCACTGCTTGATCAATGTCCATGTCCCCCCATTCTGTGCCTACACAATATCCATGTCCCTCCATTCTGTGCTTACTCAATGTCCATGTCCCTCCATTCACGGCCCACACAATGTCCATGTCCCTCCATTCTCTGCCTACAGAATGTTCCCTTCCCTCCGTTCTCTGCCTATACATTGTCAGTGTCCCTCCATTCTCTGCCTACACAATGTCCATGTCCCCCATTCTCTGCCTACACAATGTCCCTGTCCCTCCATTCTCAGCTTACACAATGTCCCTGTCCCTCCATTCTGAGCTTACACAATGTCCCTGTCCCTCCATTCTCTGCTTAAACAATGTCCATGTCCCCCCATTCTGTGCCTATACAATGTCCATGTACCTCCATTGTCTGCCTACACAATGTCCATGTTCCCCATTCCCTGCCTACACAATGTACATGTCCTTCCATTCTCTGAATACACAATGTCCATGTACCTCCATTCTCTTCTTACACAATGTCCATGTCCCTCCATTCTCTGCCTACACAATGTCCATGTCCCCCATTCTCTGCCTACACAATGCCCATGTCCCTCCATTCTCTGCCTACAGAATGTCCATGCCCCCATTCCCTGCCTACACAATGTCCATGTCCCTCCCTTCTCTACATACACAATGTCCATGTCCCTCCATTCTCTGCTTACACAATGTCCTGTCCCTCCATTCTCTGCCTACACACTGTCACTGTCCCTTCATTCTCTGGCCACACAACGTCCATGTCCCTCCATTCTCTGACTAAACATTTTTCCTGTCCCTCCATTCTCTGCCTACACATTGTCACTGTCCCTCCATTCTCTGCCTACACAATGTCCATGTCCCTCCATTCTCTGCCCACACAATGTCCATGTCCCTCCTTTTGCTGCCTACACAATGTCCCTGTCCCTCCAGTCTCTTCCTAAACAATGTACCTGTCCCTCCATTCTCTGCTTACACAATGTCC
The DNA here is from genome assembly GCF_048418815.1 of Hemitrygon akajei. Lineage (NCBI taxonomy): Eukaryota > Metazoa > Chordata > Chondrichthyes > Myliobatiformes > Dasyatidae > Hemitrygon > Hemitrygon akajei. The sequence continues at coordinate 158,434,961 of NC_133125.1, forward strand.
ATGTCCCCCCATTCTCTGCCTACACAATGTCCATGCCAGTCCATTCTCTGCTTACACATTGTCCATGTCCCTCCATTCTCTCCTTACACAATGTCCATGTCCCTCCATTCTCAGCCTACAGAATGTCCCTGTCCCTCCAATCTCTGCCTACACAATGCCCATGTCCCTCCATTCTCTGCCTACACATTGTCCCTGTCTCTCCATTCTCAGCTTACACAATGTCCCTGTCCCTCCATTCTCTGCCTACACATTGTCACTGTCCCTCCATTCTCTGCCTACACAATGTCCATGTCCCCCATTCTCTGCCTACACAATGTCCCTGTCCCTCCATTCTGTGCTTACACAATGTCCCTGTCCCTCCATTCTCTGCTTAAACAATGTCCATGTCCCCCCATTCTGTGCCTATACAATGTCCATGTACCTCCATTGTCTGCCTACACAATGTCCATGTTCCCCATTCCCTGCCTACACAATGTACATGTCCTTCCATTCTCTGAATACACAATGTCCATTTACCTCCATTCTCTTCTTACACAATGTCCATGTCCCTCCATTCTCTGCCTACACATTGCCACTGTCCCGCCATTCTCTGCCTACACAATGTCCATGTCCCCCATTCTCTGCCTACACAATGTCCCTGTCCCTCCATTCTGTGCTTACACGATGTCCATGTCCCCCATTCTCTGCCTGCACAATGTCCCTGTCCCTCCATTCTGTGCTTACTCAATGTCCCTGTCCATCCATTCACTGCTTGATCAATGTCCATGTCCCCCCATTCTGTGCCTACACAATATCCATGTCCCTCCATTCTGTGCTTACTCAATGTCCATGTCCCTCCATTCACGGCCCACACAATGTCCATGTCCCTCCATTCTCTGCCTACAGAATGTTCCCTTCCCTCTGTTCTCTGCCTACACATTGTCAGTGTCCCTCCATTCTCTGCCTACACAATCTCCATGTCCCCCATTCTCTGCCTACACAATGTCCCTGTCCCTCCATTCTCTGCTTACACAATGTCCCTGTCCCTCCATTCTCTGCCCACACAATACCCATGTCCCTCCTTTCACTGCCTACACAATGTCCCTGTCCCTCATTCTCGACCTACACATTGTCCATGTCTCTCCATTCTCTGCTTACACAATGTCCATGTCCCTCCATTCTCTGCCCAGACAATGTCCATGTCCACCATTCTCTGCCTGCACAATGTCCCTGTCACTCCAATCTGTGCTTACTCAATGTCCCTGTCCCCCATTCTCTGCCTACACAATGTCCCTGTCCCTCCATTCTGTGCTTACACGATGTCCCTGTCCCTCCATTCTCTGCCTACACATTTCCACTGTCCCGCCATTCTCTGCCTACACAATGTCTATGTCCCCCATTCTCTGCCTACACAATGTCCCTGTCCCTCCATTCTGTGCTTACACGATGTCCCTGTCCCTCCATTCTCTGCTTAAACAATGTCCATGTCCCCCCATTCTATGCCTACAGAATGTCCATGTCCCTCCATTCTCTGCCTACACAATGTCCATGTCCCCCATTCTCTGCCTACACAATGCCCATGTCCCTCCATTCTCTTCATACACAATGTCCATGTCCCTCCATTCTCTGCTTACACAATGTCCATGTCCCTCCATTTTCTGCCCACACAATGTCCATGTCCCCCATTCTCTGCCTGCACAATGTCCCTGTCCCTCCATTCTGTGCTTACTCGATGTCCCTGTCCCTCCATTCACTGCTTGATCAATGTCCATGTCCCCCCATTCTGTGCCTACACAATATCCATGTCCCTCCATTCTGTGCTTACTCAATGTCCATGTCCCTCCATTCACGGCCCACACAATGTCCATGTCCCACCATTCTCTGCCTACAGAATGTTCCCTTCCCTCCGTTCTCTGCCTACACATTGTCAGTGTCCCTCCATTCTCTGCCTACACAATCTCCATGTCCCCATTCTCTGCCTACACAATGTCCCTGTCCCTCCATTCTCTGCTTACACAATGTCCCTGTCCCTCCATTCTCTGCCCACACAATACCCATGTCCCTCCTTTCACTGCCTACACAATGTCCCTGTCCCTCATTCTCGACCTACACATTGTCCCTGTCCCTCCATTCTCTGCCTACACAATGTCCATGTCCCTCCATTCTCTGCTTACACAATGTCCATGTCCCTCCATTCTCTGCCCACACAATGTCCATGTCCCCCATTCTCTGCCTGCACAATGTCCCTGTCCCTCCAATATGTGCTTACTCAATGTCCCTGTCCCTCCATTCTCTTCTTGATCAATGTCCATGTTCTCCCATTCTGTGCCTACACAATGTCCATGTCCCTCCATTCTCTGCCTACACAATGTCCATGTCCCTCCATTCTCTGCCTACACATTGTCAGTGTCCCTCCATTCTCTGCCTAAACAATGTCCATGTCCCTCGATTCTCTGCCTACACATTGTCAGTGTCCTTCCATTCTCTGCCTACACAATGTCCATGTCCCTCCATTCTCTGCCTACGCAATGTAACTGTTCCACCATTATCTGCCTACACATTGTCCCTGTCCCTCCATTCCCTGATTACACAGTCCATGTCCTCCCATTCACTGCGTACAGATTGTCCGTCCCTCCATTCTTTGCCTACACAATGCCCATTTCCATCTATTCTCTGCTTACACAATGTGCATGTCCCTCCATTCTCTGCTTATACAATGCCCATATCCCGCCATTCTGTTCGTCAACAATGTCCATGTCCCCCCATTCTGTTGTTACACAATGTCCATGTCCGTCCATTCTCTGCCTACACATTGTCACTGGCACTCCATTCTCTGCCTACACATTGTCACTTTCCCTACATTCTCAGACTACACAATATCCATGTCCCTCATTCTCTGCATACACAATGTCCCTGTCCCTCCATTCTCTGCTTACACATTGTCACTGACACTCCATATTCTGCCTACACAATGTCCATGTCGCCCATTCTCTGCCTACACAATGTCGCTGTCCCTCCATTCTCTGCTTACACAATGTCGCTGTCCCTACATTCTCTGCTTACACAATGTCCCTGTCCCTCCATTCTCTGGCCACACAACGTCCATGTCCCTCCATTCTCTGCCTACACAATGTTCCTGTCCCTCCATTCTCTGCTTACACATTGTCACTTTCCCTCCATTCTCTGCCTACACAATGACATGTCCCTCCATTCTCTGCCCACACAATGTCCATGTCCCTTCATTTGCTGCCTACACAATGTCCCTGTCCTACCATTCTCTGCCTATACAATGTACCTATCCCTCCATTCTCTGCTTACACAATGTCCATGTCCCCCCATTCTGTGCCTATACAATGTCCATGTACCTCCATTGTCTGCCTACACAATGTCCATGTCCCCCATTCCCTGCCTACACAATGTACATGTCCCTCCATTCTCTGAATACACAATGTCCATGTTCCTCCATTCTCCTCTTACACAATGTCCATGTCCCTCCATTCTCTGCCTACACATTGCCACTGTCCCGCCATTCTCTGCCTACACAATGTCCATGTCCCCATTCTCTGCCTACACAATGTCCCTGTCCCTCCATTCTGAGTTTACACAATCTCCCTGTCCCTCCATTCTCTGCTTAAACAATGTCCATGTCACCCCATTCTATGCCTACACAATGTCCATGTCCCTCCATTCTCTGCCTACACAATGTCCATGTCCCCCATTCTCTGCCTACACAATGCCCATGTCCCTCCATTCTCTGCCTACAGAATGTCCATGCCCCCATTCCCTGCCTACACAATGTCCATGTCCCTCCCTTCTCTGCATACACAATGTCCATGTCCCTCCATTCTCTGCTTACACAATGTCCTGTCCCTCCATTCTCTGCCTACACACTGTCACTGTCCCTTCATTCTCTGGCCACACAACGTCCATGTCCCTCCATTCTCTGCCTAAACATTTTTCCTGTCCCTCCATTCTCTGCCTACACATTGTCACTGTCCCTCCATTCTCTGCCTACACAATGTCCATGTCCCTCCATTCTCTGCCCACACAATGTCCATGTCCCTCCTTTTGCTGCCTACACAATGTCCCGGACCCTCCAGTCTCTGCCTAAACAATGTACCTGTCCCTCCATTCTCTGCTTACACAATGTCCATGTCCCCCCATTCTCTGCCTACACAATGTCCATGCCAGTCCATTCTCTGCTTACACCTTGTCCATGTCCCTCCATTCTCTCCTTACACAATGTCCATGTCCCTCCATTCTCTGCCTACAGAATGTCCCTGTCCCTCCAATCTCTGCCTACACAATGGCCATGTCCCTCCATTCTCTGCCTACACATTGTCCCTGTCTCTCCATTCTCAGCTTACACAATGTCCCTGTCCCTCCATTATCTGCCTACACATTGTCACTGCCCCTCCATTCTCTGCCTACACAATGTCCATGTCCCCCATTCACTGCCTACACAATGTCCCTGTCCCTCCATTCTGTGCTTACACAATGTCCCTGTCCCTCCATTCTCTGCTTAAACAATGTCCATGTCCCCCCATTCTGTGCCTATACAATGTCCAGGTACCTCCATTGTCTGCCTACACAATGTCCATGTTCCCCATTCCCTGCCTACACAATGTACATGTCCTTCCATTCTCTGAATACACAATGTCCATTTACCTCCATTCTCTTCTTACACAATGTCCATGTCCCTCCATTCTCTGCCTACACATTGCCACTGTCCCGCCATTCTCTGCCTACACAATGTCCATGTCCCCCATTCTCTGCCTACACAATGTCCCTGTCCCTCCATTCTGTGCTTACACGATGTCCCTGTCCCTCCATTCTCTGCTTAAACAATGTCCATGTCCCTCCATTCTCTGCCTACACAATGTCCATGTCCCCCATTCCCTGCCTACACAATGTACATGTCCTTCCATTCTCTGAATACACAATGTCCATTTACCTCCATTCTCTTCTTACACAATGTCCATGTCCCTCCATTCTCTGCCTACACATTGCCACTGTCCCGCCATTCTCTGCCTACACAATGTCCATGTCCCCCATTCTCTGCCTACACAATGTCCCTGTCCCTCCATTCTGTGCTTACACGATGTCCCTGTCCCTCCATTCTCTGCTTAAACAATGTCCATGTCCCTCCATTCTCTGCCTACACAATGTCCATGTCCCCCATTCTCTGCCTGCACAATGTCCCTGTCCCTCCATTCTGTGCTTACTCAATGTCCCTGTCCCTCCATTCACTGCTTGATCAATGTGCATGTCCCCCCATTCTGTGCCTACACAATATCCATGTCCCTCCATTCTGTGCTTACTCAATGTCCATGTCCCTCCATTCACGGCCCACACAATGTCCATGTCCCTCCATTCTCTGCCTACTGAATGTTCCCTTCACTCCGTTCTCTGCCTACACATTGTCAGTGTCCCTCCATTCTCTGCCTACACAATCTCCATGTCCCCCATTCTCTGCCTACACATTGTCAGTGTCCTTCCATTCTCTGCCTACACAATGTCCATGTCCCCCATTCTCTGCCTACACAATGTCCCTGTCCCTCATTCTCGACCTACACATTGTCCCTGTCCCTCCATTCTCTGCCTACACAATGTCCATGTCCCTCCATTCTCTGCCTACGCAATGTAACTGTTCCACCATTATCTGCCTACACATTGTCCCTGTCCCTCCATTCCCTGATTACACAGTCCATGTCCTCCCATTCACTGCGTACAGATTGTCCGTCCCTCCATTCTTTGCCTACACAATGCCCATTTCCATCTATTCTCTGCTTACACAATGTGCATGTCCCTCCATTCTCTGCTTATACAATGCCCATGTCCCGCCATTCTGTTCGTCAACAATGTCCATGTCCCCCCATTCTGTTGTTACACAATGTCCATGTCCGTCCATTCTCTGCCTACACATTGTCACTGGCACTCCATTCTCTGCCTACACATTGTCACTTTCCCTACATTCTCAGACTACACAATGTCCATGTCCCTCATTCTCTGCATACACAATGTCCCTGTCCCTCCATTCTCTGCTTACACATTGTCACTGACACTCCATTTTCTGCCTACACAATGTCCATGTCGCCCATTCTCTGCCTACACAATGTCGCTGTCCCTCCATTCTCTGCTTACACAATGTCGCTGTCCCTACATTCTCTGCTTACACAATGTCCCTGTCCCTCCATTCTCTGGCCACACAACGTCCATGTCCCTCCATTCTCTGCCTACACAATGTTCCTGTCCCTCCATTCTCTGCTTACACATTGTCACTTTCCCTCCATTCTCTGCCTACACAATGACATGTCCCTCCATTCTCTGCCCACACAATGTCCATGTCCCTTCATTTGCTGCCTACACAATGTCCCTGTCCTACCATTCTCTGCCTATACAATGTACCTATCCCTCCATTCTCTGCTTACACAATGTCCATGTCCCCCCATTCTGTGCCTATACAATGTCCATGTACCTCCATTGTCTGCCTACACAATGTCCATGTCCCCCATTCCCTGCCTACACAATGTACATGTCCCTCCATTCTCTGAATACACAATGTCCATGTTCCTCCAATCTCTGCCTACACAATGCCCATGTCCCTCCATTCTCTGCCTACACATTGTCCCTGTCTCTCCATTCTCAGCTTACACAATGTCCCTGTCCCTCCATTCTCTGCCTACACATTGTCACTGTCCCTCCATTCTCTGCCTACACAATGTCCATGTCCCCCATTCTCTGCCTACACAATGTCCCTGTCCCTCCATTCTGTGCTTACACAATGTCCCTGTCCCTCCATTCTCTGCTTAAACAATGTCCATGTCCCCCCATTCTGTGCCTATACAATGTCCATGTACCTCCATTGTCTGCCTACACAATGTCCATGTTCCCCCATTCTGTGCCTACACAATATCCATGTCCCTCCATTCTGTGCTTACTCAATGTCCATGTCCCTCCATTCACGGCCCACACAATGTCCATGTCCCTCCATTCTCTGCCTACAGAATGTTCCCTTCCCTCTGTTCTCTGCCTACACATTGTCAGTGTCCCTCCATTCTCTGCCTACACAATCTCCATGTCCCCCATTCTCTGCCTACACAATGTCCCTGTCCCTCCATTCTCTGCTTACACAATGTCCCTGTCCCTCCATTCTCTGCCCACACAATACCCATGTCCCTCCTTTCACTGCCTACACAATGTCCCTGTCCCTCATTCTCGACCTACACATTGTCCATGTCTCTCCATTCTCTGCTTACACAATGTCCATGTCCCTCCATTCTCTGCCCAGACAATGTCCATGTCCACCATTCTCTGCCTGCACAATGTCCCTGTCACTCCAATCTGTGCTTACTCAATGTCCCTGTCCCCCATTCTCTGCCTACACAATGTCCCTGTCCCTCCATTCTGTGCTTACACGATGTCCCTGTCCCTCCATTCTCTGCCTACACATTTCCACTGTCCCGCCATTCTCTGCCTACACAATGTCTATGTCCCCCATTCTCTGCCTACACAATGTCCCTGTCCCTCCATTCTGTGCTTACACGATGTCCCTGTCCCTCCATTCTCTGCTTAAACAATGTCCATGTCCCCCCATTCTATGCCTACAGAATGTCCATGTCCCTCCATTCTCTGCCTACACAATGTCCATGTCCCCCATTCTCTGCCTACACAATGCCCATGTCCCTCCATTCTCTTCATACACAATGTCCATGTCCCTCCATTCTCTGCTTACACAATGTCCATGTCCCTCCATTTTCTGCCCACACAATGTCCATGTCCCCCATTCTCTGCCTGCACAATGTCCCTGTCCCTCCATTCTGTGCTTACTCGATGTCCCTGTCCCTCCATTCACTGCTTGATCAATGTCCATGTCCCCCCATTCTGTGCCTACACAATATCCATGTCCCTCCATTCTGTGCTTACTCAATGTCCATGTCCCTCCATTCACGGCCCACACAATGTCCATGTCCCACCATTCTCTGCCTACAGAATGTTCCCTTCCCTCCGTTCTCTGCCTACACATTGTCAGTGTCCCTCCATTCTCTGCCTACACAATCTCCATGTCCCCATTCTCTGCCTACACAATGTCCCTGTCCCTCCATTCTCTGCTTACACAATGTCCCTGTCCCTCCATTCTCTGCCCACACAATACCCATGTCCCTCCTTTCACTGCCTACACAATGTCCCTGTCCCTCATTCTCGACCTACACATTGTCCCTGTCCCTCCATTCTCTGCCTACACAATGTCCATGTCCCTCCATTCTCTGCTTACACAATGTCCATGTCCCTCCATTCTCTGCCCACACAATGTCCATGTCCCCCATTCTCTGCCTGCACAATGTCCCTGTCCCTCCAATATGTGCTTACTCAATGTCCCTGTCCCTCCATTCTCTTCTTGATCAATGTCCATGTTCTCCCATTCTGTGCCTACACAATGTCCATGTCCCTCCATTCTCTGCCTACACAATGTCCATGTCCCTCCATTCTCTGCCTACACATTGTCAGTGTCCCTCCATTCTCTGCCTAAACAATGTCCATGTCCCTCGATTCTCTGCCTACACATTGTCAGTGTCCTTCCATTCTCTGCCTACACAATGTCCATGTCCCCCATTCTCTGCCTACACAATGTCCCTGTCCCTCCATTCTCTGCTTACACAATGTCCCTGTCCCTCCATTCTCTGCCCACACAATACCCATGTCCCTCCTTTCACTGCCTACACAATGTCCCTGTCCCTCATTCTCGACCTACACATTGTCCCTGTCCCTCCATTCTCTGCCTACACAATGTCCATGTCCCTCCATTCTCTGCCTACGCAATGTAACTGTTCCACCATTATCTGCCTACACATTGTCCCTGTCCCTCCATTCCCTGATTACACAGTCCATGTCCTCCCATTCACTGCGTACAGATTGTCCGTCCCTCCATTCTTTGCCTACACAATGCCCATTTCCATCTATTCTCTGCTTACACAATGTGCATGTCCCTCCATTCTCTGCTTATACAATGCCCATGTCCCGCCATTCTGTTCGTCAACAATGTCCATGTCCCCCCATTCTGTTGTTACACAATGTCCATGTCCGTCCATTCTCTGCCTACACATTGTCACTGGCACTCCATTCTCTGCCTACACATTGTCACTTTCCCTACATTCTCAGACTACACAATGTCCATGTCCCTCATTCTCTGCATACACAATGTCCCTGTCCCTCCATTCTCTGCTTACACATTGTCACTGACACTCCATATTCTGCCTACACAATGTCCATGTCGCCCATTCTCTGCCTACACAATGTCGCTGTCCCTCCATTCTCTGCTTACACAATGTCGCTGTCCCTACATTCTCTGCTTACACAATGTCCCTGTCCCTCCATTCTCTGGCCACACAACGTCCATGTCCCTCCATTCTCTGCCTACACAATGTTCCTGTCCCTCCATTCTCTGCTTACACATTGTCACTTTCCCTCCATTCTCTGCCTACACAATGACATGTCCCTCCATTCTCTGCCCACACAATGTCCATGTCCCTTCATTTGCTGCCTACACAATGTCCCTGTCCTACCATTCTCTGCCTATACAATGTACCTATCCCTCCATTCTCTGCTTACACAATGTCCATGTCCCCCCATTCTGTGCCTATACAATGTCCATGTACCTCCATTGTCTGCCTACACAATGTCCATGTCCCCCATTCCCTGCCTACACAATGTACATGTCCCTCCATTCTCTGAATACACAATGTCCATGTTCCTCCATTCTCCTCTTACACAATGTCCATGTCCCTCCATTCTCTGCCTACACATTGCCACTGTCCCGCCATTCTCTGCCTACACAATGTCCATGTCCCCATTCTCTGCCTACACAATGTCCCTGTCCCTCCATTCTGAGTTTACACAATCTCCCTGTCCCTCCATTCTCTGCTTAAACAATGTCCATGTCACCCCATTCTATGCCTACACAATGTCCATGTCCCTCCATTCTCTGCCTACACAATGTCCATGTCCCCCATTCTCTGCCTACACAATGCCCATGTCCCTCCATTCTCTGCCTACAGAATGTCCATGCCCCCATTCCCTGCCTACACAATGTCCATGTCCCTCCCTTCTCTGCATACACAATGTCCATGTCCCTCCATTCTCTGCTTACACAATGTCCTGTCCCTCCATTCTCTGCCTACACACTGTCACTGTCCCTTCATTCTCTGGCCACACAACGTCCATGTCCCTCCATTCTCTGCCTAAACATTTTTCCTGTCCCTCCATTCTCTGCCTACACATTGTCACTGTCCCTCCATTCTCTGCCTACACAATGTCCATGTCCCTCCATTCTCTGCCCACACAATGTCCATGTCCCTCCTTTTGCTGCCTACACAATGTCCCGGACCCTCCAGTCTCTGCCTAAACAATGTACCTGTCCCTCCATTCTCTGCTTACACAATGTCCATGTCCCCCCATTCTCTGCCTACACAATGTCCATGCCAGTCCATTCTCTGCTTACACCTTGTCCATGTCCCTCCATTCTCTCCTTACACAATGTCCATGTCCCTCCATTCTCTGCCTACAGAATGTCCCTGTCCCTCCAATCTCTGCCTACACAATGGCCATGTCCCTCCATTCTCTGCCTACACATTGTCCCTGTCTCTCCATTCTCAGCTTACACAATGTCCCTGTCCCTCCATTATCTGCCTACACATTGTCACTGCCCCTCCATTCTCTGCCTACACAATGTCCATGTCCCCCATTCACTGCCTACACAATGTCCCTGTCCCTCCATTCTGTGCTTACACAATGTCCCTGTCCCTCCATTCTCTGCTTAAACAATGTCCATGTCCCCCCATTCTGTGCCTATACAATGTCCAGGTACCTCCATTGTCTGCCTACACAATGTCCATGTTCCCCATTCCCTGCCTACACAATGTACATGTCCTTCCATTCTCTGAATACACAATGTCCATTTACCTCCATTCTCTTCTTACACAATGTCCATGTCCCTCCATTCTCTGCCTACACATTGCCACTGTCCCGCCATTCTCTGCCTACACAATGTCCATGTCCCCCATTCTCTGCCTACACAATGTCCCTGTCCCTCCATTCTGTGCTTACACGATGTCCCTGTCCCTCCATTCTCTGCTTAAACAATGTCCATGTCCCTCCATTCTCTGCCTACACAATGTCCATGTCCCCCATTCCCTGCCTACACAATGTACATGTCCTTCCATTCTCTGAATACACAATGTCCATTTACCTCCATTCTCTTCTTACACAATGTCCATGTCCCTCCATTCTCTGCCTACACATTGCCACTGTCCCGCCATTCTCTGCCTACACAATGTCCATGTCCCCCATTCTCTGCCTACACAATGTCCCTGTCCCTCCATTCTGTGCTTACACGATGTCCCTGTCCCTCCATTCTCTGCTTAAACAATGTCCATGTCCCTCCATTCTCTGCCTACACAATGTCCATGTCCCCCATTCTCTGCCTGCACAATGTCCCTGTCCCTCCATTCTGTGCTTACTCAATGTCCCTGTCCCTCCATTCACTGCTTGATCAATGTGCATGTCCCCCCATTCTGTGCCTACACAATATCCATGTCCCTCCATTCTGTGCTTACTCAATGTCCATGTCCCTCCATTCACGGCCCACACAATGTCCATGTCCCTCCATTCTCTGCCTACTGAATGTTCCCTTCACTCCGTTCTCTGCCTACACATTGTCAGTGTCCCTCCATTCTCTGCCTACACAATCTCCATGTCCCCCATTCTCTGCCTACACATTGTCAGTGTCCTTCCATTCTCTGCCTACACAATGTCCATGTCCCCCATTCTCTGCCTACACAATGTCCCTGTCCCTCATTCTCGACCTACACATTGTCCCTGTCCCTCCATTCTCTGCCTACACAATGTCCATGTCCCTCCATTCTCTGCCTACGCAATGTAACTGTTCCACCATTATCTGCCTACACATTGTCCCTGTCCCTCCATTCCCTGATTACACAGTCCATGTCCTCCCATTCACTGCGTACAGATTGTCCGTCCCTCCATTCTTTGCCTACACAATGCCCATTTCCATCTATTCTCTGCTTACACAATGTGCATGTCCCTCCATTCTCTGCTTATACAATGCCCATGTCCCGCCATTCTGTTCGTCAACAATGTCCATGTCCCCCCATTCTGTTGTTACACAATGTCCATGTCCGTCCATTCTCTGCCTACACATTGTCACTGGCACTCCATTCTCTGCCTACACATTGTCACTTTCCCTACATTCTCAGACTACACAATGTCCATGTCCCTCATTCTCTGCATACACAATGTCCCTGTCCCTCCATTCTCTGCTTACACATTGTCACTGACACTCCATTTTCTGCCTACACAATGTCCATGTCGCCCATTCTCTGCCTACACAATGTCGCTGTCCCTCCATTCTCTGCTTACACAATGTCGCTGTCCCTACATTCTCTGCTTACACAATGTCCCTGTCCCTCCATTCTCTGGCCACACAACGTCCATGTCCCTCCATTCTCTGCCTACACAATGTTCCTGTCCCTCCATTCTCTGCTTACACATTGTCACTTTCCCTCCATTCTCTGCCTACACAATGACATGTCCCTCCATTCTCTGCCCACACAATGTCCATGTCCCTTCATTTGCTGCCTACACAATGTCCCTGTCCTACCATTCTCTGCCTATACAATGTACCTATCCCTCCATTCTCTGCTTACACAATGTCCATGTCCCCCCATTCTGTGCCTATACAATGTCCATGTACCTCCATTGTCTGCCTACACAATGTCCATGTCCCCCATTCCCTGCCTACACAATGTACATGTCCCTCCATTCTCTGAATACACAATGTCCATGTTCCTCCATTCTCCTCTTACACAATGTCCATGTCCCTCCATTCTCTGCCTACACATTGCCACTGTCCCGCCATTCTCTGCCTACACAATGTCCATGTCCCCATTCTCTGCCTACACAATGTCCCTGTCCCTCCATTCTGAGTTTACACAATCTCCCTGTCCCTCCATTCTCTGCTTAAACAATGTCCATGTCACCCCATTCTATGCCTACACAATGTCCATGTCCCTCCATTCTCTGCCTACACAATGTCCATGTCCCCCATTCTCTGCCTACACAATGCCCATGTCCCTCCATTCTCTGCCTACAGAATGTCCATGCCCCCATTCCCTGCCTACACAATGTCCATGTCCCTCCCTTCTCTGCATACACAATGTCCATGTCCCTCCATTCTCTGCTTACACAATGTCCTGTCCCTCCATTCTCTGCCTACACACTGTCACTGTCCCTTCATTCTCTGGCCACACAACGTCCATGTCCCTCCATTCTCTGCCTAAACATTTTTCCTGTCCCTCCATTCTCTGCCTACACATTGTCACTGTCCCTCCATTCTCTGCCTACACAATGTCCATGTCCCTCCATTCTCTGCCCACACAATGTCCATGTCCCTCCTTTTGCTGCCTACACAATGTCCCGGACCCTCCAGTCTCTGCCTAAACAATGTACCTGTCCCTCCATTCTCTGCTTACACAATGTCCATGTCACCCCATTCTCTGCCTACACAATGTCCATGCCAGTCCATTCTCTGCTTACACCTTGTCCATGTCCCTCCATTCTCTCCTTACACAATGTCCATGTCCCTCCATTCTCTGCCTACAGAATGTCCCTGTCCCTCCAATCTCTGCCTACACAATGGCCATGTCCCTCCATTCTCTGCCTACACATTGTCCCTGTCTCTCCATTCTCAGCTTACACAATGTCCCTGTCCCTCCATTATCTGCCTACACATTGTCACTGCCCCTCCATTCTCTGCCTACACAATGTCCATGTCCCCCATTCACTGCCTACACAATGTCCCTGTCCCTCCATTCTGTGCTTACACAATGTCCCTGTCCCTCCATTCTCTGCTTAAACAATGTCCATGTCCCCCCATTCTGTGCCTATACAATGTCCAGGTACCTCCATTGTCTGCCTACACAATGTCCATGTTCCCCATTCCCTGCCTACACAATGTACATGTCCTTCCATTCTCTGAATACACAATGTCCATTTACCTCCATTCTCTTCTTACACAATGTCCATGTCCCTCCATTCTCTGCCTACACATTGCCACTGTCCCGCCATTCTCTGCCTACACAATGTCCATGTCCCCCATTCTCTGCCTACACAATGTCCCTGTCCCTCCATTCTGTGCTTACACGATGTCCCTGTCCCTCCATTCTCTGCTTAAACAATGTCCATGTCCCTCCATTCTCTGCCTACACAATGTCCATGTCCCCCATTCTCTGCCTGCACAATGTCCCTGTCCCTCCATTCTGTGCTTACTCAATGTCCCTGTCCCTCCATTCACTGCTTGATCAATGTGCATGTCCCCCCATTCTGTGCCTACACAATATCCATGTCCCTCCATTCTGTGCTTACTCAATGTCCATGTCCCTCCATTCACGGCCCACACAATGTCCATGTCCCTCCATTCTCTGCCTACTGAATGTTCCCTTCACTCCGTTCTCTGCCTACACATTGTCAGTGTCCCTCCATTCTCTGCCTACACAATCTCCATGTCCCCCATTCTCTGCCTACACAATGTCCCTGTCCCTCCATTCTCTGCTTAAACAATGTCCATGTCACCCCATTCTATGCCTACACAATGTCCATATCCCTCCATTCTCTGCCTACACAATGTCCATGTCCCCCATTCTCTGCCTACACAATGCCCATGTCCCTCCATTCTCTGCCTACAGAATGTCCATGCCCCCATTCCCTGCCTACACAATGTCCATGTCCCTCCCTTCTCTACATACACAATGTCCATGTCCTTCCATTCTCTGCTTACACAATGTCCTGTCCATCCATTCTCTGCCGACACACTGTCACTGTCCCTTCATTCTCTGGCCACACAACGTCCATGTCCCTCCATTCTCTGCCTAAACATTTTTCCTGTCCCTCCATTCTCTGCCTACACATTGTCACTGTCCCTCCATTCTCTGCCTACACAATGTCCATGTCCCTCCATTCTCTGCCCACACAATGTCCATGTCCCTCCTTTTGCTGCCTACACAATGTCCCTGTCCCTCCAGTCTCTTCCTAAACAATGTACCTGTCCCTCCATTCTCTGCTTACACAATGTCCATGCCCCGCCATTCTCTGCCTACACAATGTCCATGCCAGTCCATTCTCTGCTTACACATTGTCCATGTCCCTCCATTCTCTCCTTACACAATGTCCATGTCCCTCCATTCTCAGCCTACAGAATGTCCCTGTCCCTCCAATCTCTGCCTACACAATGGCCATGTCCCTCCATTCTCTGCCTACACATTGTCCCTGTCTCTCCATTCTCAGCTTACACAATGTCCCTGTCCCTCCATTCTCTGCCTACACATTGTCACTGTCCCTCCATTCTCTGCCTACACAATGTCCATGTCCCCCATTCTCTGCCTACACAATGTCCCTGTCCCTCCATTCTGTGCTTACACAATGTCCCTGTCCCTCCATTCTCTGCTTAAACAATGTCCATGTCCCCCCATTCTGTGCCTATACAATGTCCATGTACCTCCATTGTCTGCCTACACAATGTCCATGTTCCCCATTCCCTGCCTACACAATGTACATGTCCTTCCATTCTCTGAATACACAATGTCCATTTACCTCCATTCTCTTCTTACACAATGTCCATTTCCCTCCATTCTCTGACTACACATTGCCACTGTCCCGCCATTCTCTGCCTACACAATGTCCATGTCCCCCATTCTCTGCCTACACAATGTCCCTGTCCCTCCATTCTGTGCTTACACGATGTCCCTGTCCCTCCATTCTCTGCTTAAACAATGTCCATGTCCCCCAATTCTATGCCTACAGAATGTCCATGTCCCTCCATTCTCTGCCTACACAATGTCCATGTCCCCCATTCTCTGCCTGCACAATGTCCCTGTCCCTCCATTCTGTGCTTACTCAATGTCCCTGTCCCTCCATTCACTGCTTGATCAATGTCCATGTCACCCCCATTCTGTGCCTACACAATATCCATATCCCTCCATTCTGTGCTTACTCAATGTCCATGTCCCTCCATTCACGGCCCACACAATGTCCATGTCCCTCCATTCTCTGCCTACAGAATGTTCCCTTCCCTCTGTTCTCTGCCTACACATTGTCAGTGACCCTCCATTCTCTGCCTACACAATCTCCATGTCCCCCATTCTCTGCCTACACAATGTCCCTGTCCCTCCATTCTCTGCTTACACAATGTCCCTGTCCCTCCATTCTCTGCCCACACAATACCCATGTCCCTCCTTTCACAGCCTACACAATGTCCCTGTCCCTCATTCTCGACCTACACATTGTCCCTGTCCCTCCATTCTCTGCCTACACAATGTCCATGTCCCTCCATTCTCTGCTTACACAATGTCCATGTCCCTCCATTCTCTGCCCACACAATGTCCATGTCCCCCATTCTCTGCCTGCACAATGTCCCTGTCACTCCAATCTGTGCTTCCTCAATGTCCCTGTCCCCCATTCTCTGCCTACACAATGTCCCTGTCCCTCCATTCTGTGCTTACACGATGTCCCTGTCCCTCCATTCTCTGCCTACACATTTCCACTGTCCCGCCATTCTCTGCCTACACAATTTCCATGTCCCCCATTCTCTGCCTACACAATGTCCCTGTCCCTCCATTCTGTGCTTACACGATGTCCCTGTCCCTCCATTCTCTGCTTAAACAATGTCCATGTCCCCCCATTCTATGCCTACAGAATGTCCATGTCCCTCCATTCTCTGCCTACACAATGTCCATGTCCCCCATTCTCTGCCTGCACAATGTCCCTGTCCCTCCATTCTGTGCTTACTCAATGTCCCTGTCCCTCCATTCACTGCTTGATCAATGTCCATGTCACCCCCATTCTGTGCCTACACAATATCCATATCCCTCCATTCTGTGCTTACTCAATGTCCATGTCCCTCCATTCACGGCCCACACAATGTCCATGTCCCTCCATTCTCTGCCTACAGAATGTTCCCTTCCCTCTGTTCTCTGCCTACACATTGTCAGTGTCCCTCCATTCTCTGCCTACACAATCTCCATGTCCCCCATTCTCTGCCTACACAATGTCCCTGTCCCTCCATTCTCTGCTTACACAATGTCCCTGTCCCTCCATTCTCTGCCCACACAATACCCATGTCCCTCCTTTCACAGCCTACACAATGTCCCTGTCCCTCATTCTCGACCTACACATTGTCCCTGTCCCTCCATTCTCTGCCTACACAATGTCCATGTCCCTCCATTCTCTGCTTACACAATGTCCATGTCCCTCCATTCTCTGCCCACACAATGTCCATGTCCCCCATTCTCTGCCTGCACAATGTCCCTGTCACTCCAATCTGTGCTTACTCAATGTCCCTGTCCCCCATTCTCTGCCTACACAATGTCCCTGTCCCTCCATTCTGTGCTTACACGATGTCCCTGTCCCTCCATTCTCTGCCTACACATTTCCACTGTCCCGCCATTCTCTGCCTACACAATGTCCATGTCCCCCATTCTCTGCCTACACAATGTCCCTGTCCCTCCATTCTGTGCTTACACGATGTCCCTGTCCCTCCATTCTCTGCTTAAACAATGTCCATGTCCCCCCATTCTATGCCTACAGAATGTCCATGTCCCTCCATTCTCTGCCTACACAATGTCCATGTCCCCCATTCTCTGCCTACACAATGCCCATGTCCCTCCATTCTCTTCATACACAATGTCCATGTCCCTCCATTCTCTGCTTACACAATGTCCATGTCCCTCCATTTTCTGCCCACACAATGTCCATGTCCCCCATTCTCTGCCTGCACAATGTCCCTGTCCCTCCATTCTGTGCTTACTCAATGTCCCTGTCCCTCCATTCACTGCTTGATCAATGTCCATGTCCCCCCATTCTGTGCCTACACAATATCCATGTCCCTCCATTCTGTGCTTACTCAATGTCCATGTCCCTCCATTCACGGCCCACACAATGTCCATGTCCCTCCATTCTCTGCCTACAGAACGTTCCCTTCCCTCTGTTCTCTGCCTACACATTGTCAGTGTCCCTCCATTCTCTGCCTACACAATCTCCATGTCCCCCATTCTCTGCCTACACAATGTCCCTGTCCCTCCATTCTCTGCTTACACAATGTCCCTGTCCCTCCATTCTCTGCCCACACAATACCCATGTCCCTCCTTTCACTGCCTACACAATGTCCCTGTCCCTCATTCTCGACCTACACATTGTCCATGTCCCTCCATTCTCTGCTTACACAATGTCCATGTCCCTCCATTCTCTGCCCACATAATGTCCATGTCCACCATTCCCTGCCTGCACAATGTCCCTGTCACTCCAATCTGTGCTTACTCAATGTCCCTGTCCCCCATTCTCTGCCTACACAATGTCCCTGTCCCTCCATTCTGTGCTTACACGATGTCCCTGTCCCTCCATTCTCTGCCTACACATTTCCACTGTCCCGCCATTCTCTGCCTACACAATGTCCATGTCCCCCATTCTCTGCCTACACAATGTCCCTGTCCCTCCATTCTCTGCCTACACAATGTCCATGTCCCTCCATTCTCTGCCTACGCAATGTAACTGTTCCACCATTATCTGCCTACACATTGTCCCTGTCTCTCCATTCCCTGTTTACACAATGTCCATGTCCTCCCATTCACTGCGTACACATTATCCGTCCCTCCATTCTTTGCCTACACAATGCCCATTTCCCTCTATTCTCTGCTTACACAATGTGCATGTCCCTCCATTCTCAACTTATACAATGCCCATGTCCCGCCATTCTGTTCGTCAACAATGTCCATATCCCCCCATTCTGTGGTTACACAATGTCCATGTCCGTCCATTCTCTGCCTACACATTGTCACTGGCACTCCATTCTCTGCCTACACATTGTCACTTTCCCTACATTCTCAGCCTACACAATGTCCATGTCCCGCATTCTCTGCCTACACAATGCCCATGTCCCTCCATTCTCTTCATACACAATGTCCATGTCCCTCCATTCTCTGCTTACACAATGTCCATGTCCCTCCATTTTCTGCCCACACAATGTCCATGTCCCCCATTCTCTGCCTGCACAATGTCCCTGTCCCTCCATTCTGTGCTTACACAATGTCCCTGTCCCTCCATTCACTGCTTGATCAATGACCATGTTCCCCCATTCTGTGCCTACACAATGTACATGTCCTTCCATTCTCTGAATACACAATGTCCATTTACCTCCATTCTCTGAATACACAATGTCCATGTCCCTCCATTCTCTGCCTACACATTGCCACTGTCCCGCCATTCTCTGCCTACACAATGTCCATGTCCCCCATTCTCTGCCTACACAATGTCCCTGTCCCTCCATTCTGTGCTTACACGATGTCCCTGTCCCTCCATTCTCTGCTTAAACAATGTCCATGTCCCCCAATTCTATGCCTACAGAATGTCCATGTCCCTCCATTCTCTGCCTACACAATGTCCATGTCCCCCATTCTCTGCCTGCACAATGTACCTGTCCCTCCATACTGTGCTTACTCAATGTCCCTGTCCCTCCATTCACTGCTTGATCAATGTCCATGTCCCCCCATTCTGTGCCTACACAATATCCATGTCCCTCCATTCTGTGCTTACTCAATGTCCATGTCCCTCCATTCACGGCCCACACAATGTCAATGTCCCACCATTCTCTGCCTACAGAATGTTCCCTTCCCTCCGTTCTCTGCCTACACATTGTCAGTGTCCCTCCATTCTCTGCCTACACAATCTCCATGTCCCCCATTCTCTGCCTACACAATGTCCCTGTCCCTCCATTCTCTGCTTACACAATGTCCCTGTCCCTCCATTCTCTGCCCACACAATACCCATGTCCCTCCTTTCACTGCCTACACAATGTCCCTGTCCCTCATTCTCGACCTACACATTGTCCCTGTCCCTCCATTCTCTGCCTACACAATTTCCATGTCCCCCATTCTCTGCCTGCACAATGTCCCTGTCCCTCCATTCTGTGCTTACTCAATGTCCCTGTCCCTCCATTCACTGATTGATCAATGTCCATGTCCCCCCATTCTGTGCCTACACAATATCCATGTCCCTCCATTCTGTGCTTACTCAATGTCCATGTCCCTCCATTCACGGCCCACACAATGTCCATGTCCCTCCATTCTCTGCCTACAGAATGTTCCCTTCCCTCCGTTCTCTGCCTACACATAGTCAGTGTCCCTCCATTCTCTGCCTACACAATGTCCATGTCCCCCATTCTCTGCCTACACAATGTCCCTGTCCCTCCATTCTCTGCTTACACAATGTCCCTGTCCCTCCATTCTCTGCCCACACAATACCCATGTCCCTCCTTTCACTGCCTACACAATGTCCCTGTCCCTTATTCTCGACCTACACATTGTCCCTGTTCCTCCATTCTCTGCCTACACAATGTCCATGTCCCTCCATTCTCTGCTTACACAATGTCCATGTCCCTCCATTCTCTGCCCACACAATGTCCATGTCCCCCATTCTCTGCCTGCACAATGTTCCTGTCCCTCCAATCTGTGCTTAATCAATGTCCCTGCCCCCCATTCTCTGCCTACACAATGTCCATGTCCCCCATTCTCTGCCTACACAATGTCCCTGTCCCTCTATTCTGTGCTTACACGATGTCCCCTGTCCCTCCATTCTCTGCTCAAACAATGTCCATGTCCCCCCATTCTTTGCCTACAGAATGTCCATGTCCCTCCATTCTCTGCCTACACAATGTCCATGTCCCCCATTCTCTGCCTACACAATGCCCATGTCCCTCCATTCTCTTCATACACAATGTCCATGTCCCTCCATTCTCTGCTTACACAATGTCCATGTCCCTCCATTTTCTGCCCACACAATGTCCATGTCCCCCATTCTCTGCCTGCACAATGTCCCTGTCCCTCCATTCTGTGCTTACTCAATGTCCCTGTCCCTCCATTCACTGCTTGATCAATGTCCATGTCCCCCCATTCTGTGCCTACACAATATCCATGTCCCTACATTCTGTGCTTACTCAATGTCCATGTCCCTCCATTCACGGCCCACACAATGTCCATGTCCCTCCATTCTCTGCCTACGCAATGTAACTGTTCCACCATTATCTGCCTACACATTGTCCCTGTCCCTCCATTCCCTGATTACACAATGTCCATGTCCTCCCATTCACTGCGTACACATTGTCCGTCCCTCCATTCTTTGCCTACACAATGCCCATTTCCCTCTATTCTCTGCTTACACAATGTGCATGTCCCTCCATTCTCAACTTATACAATGCCCATGTCCCGCCATTCTGTTCGTCAACAATGTCCATATCCCCCCATTCTGTGGTTACACAATGTCCATGTCCGTCCATTCTCTGCCTACACATTGTCACTGGCACTCCATTCTCTGCCTACACATTGTCACTTTCCCTACATTCTCAGCCTACACAATGTCCATGTCCCCCATTCTCTGCCTTCACAATGCCCATGTCCCTCCATTCTCTTCATACACAATGTCCATGTCCCTCCATTCTCTGCTTACACAATGTCCATGTCCATCCATTTTCTGCCCACACAATGTCCATGTCCCCCATTCTCTGCCTGCACAATGTCCCTGTCCCTCCATTCTGTGCTTACACAATGTCCCTGTTCCTCCATTCACTGCTTGATCAATGTCCATGTTCCCCCATTCTGTGCCTACACAATGTACATGTCCTTCCATTCTCTGAATACACAATGTCCATTTACCTCCATTCTCTTCTTACACAATGTCCATGTCCCTCCATTCTCTGCCTACACATTGCCACTGTCCCGCCATTCTCTGCCTACACAATGTCCATGTCCCCCATTCTCTGCCTACACAATGTCCCTGTCCCTCCATTCTGTGCTTACACGATGTCCCTGTCCCTCCATTCTCTGCTTAAACAATGTCCATGTCCCCCAATTCTATGCCTACAGAATGTCCATGTCCCTCCATTCTCTGCCTACACAATGTCCATGTCCCCCATTCTCTGCCTGCACAATGTCCCTGTCCCTCCATTCTGTGCTTACTCAATGTCCCTGTCCCTCCATTCACTGCTTGATCAATGTCCATGTCCCCCCATTCTGTGCCTACACAATATCCATGTCCCTCCATTCTGTGCTTACTCAATGTCCATGTCCCTCCATTCACGGCCCACACAATGTCCATGTCCCTCCATTCTCTGCCTACAGAATGTTCCCTTCCCTCCGTTCTCTGCCTACACATTGTCAGTATCCCTCCATTCTCTGCCTACACAATCTCCATGTCCCCCATTCTCTGCCTACACAATGTCCCTGTCCCTCCATTCTCTGCTTACACAATGTCCCTGTCCCTCCATTCTCTGCCCACACAATACCCATGTCCCTCCTTTCACTGCCTACACAATGTCCCTGTCCCTCATTCTCGACCTACACATTGTCCCTGTCCCTCCATTCTCTGCCTACACAATGTCCATGTCCCTCCATTCTCTGCTTACACAATGTCCATGTCCCTCCATTCTCTGCCCACACAATGTCCATGTCCCCCATTCTCTGCCTGCACAATGTTCCTGTCCCTCCAATCTGTGCTTAATCAATGTCCCTGTCCCCCATTCTCTGCCTACACAATGTCCATGTCCCCCATTCTCTGCCTACACAATGTCCCTGTCCCTCCATTCTGTGCTTACACGATGTCCCTGTCCCTCCATTCTCTGCTTAAACACTGTCCATGTCCCCCCATTCTATGCCTACAGAATGTCCATGTCCCTCCATTCTCTGCCTACACAATGTCCATGTCCCCCATTCTCTGCCTACACAATGCCCATGTCCCTCCATTATCTTCATACACAATGTCCATGTCCCTCCATTCTCTGCTTACACAATGTCCATGTCCCTCCATTTTCTGCCCACAAAATGTCCATGTCCCCCATTCTCTGCCTGCACAATGTCCCTGTCCCTCCATTCTGTGCTTACTCAATGTCCCTGTCCCTCCATTCACTGCTTGATCAATGTCCATGTCCCCCCATTCTGTGCCTACACAATATCCATGTCCCTCCATTCTGTGCTTACTCAATGTCCATGTCCCTCCATTCACGGCCCACACAATGTCCATGTCCCTCCATTCTCTGCCTACAGAATGTTCCCTTCCCTCCGTTCTCTGCCTACACATTGTCAGTGTCCCTCCATTCTCTGCCTACGCAATGTCCATGTCCCCCATTCTCTGCCTACACAATGTCCCTGTCCCTCCATTCTGTGCTTACACGATGTCCCTGTCCCTCCATTCTCTGCTTAAACACTGTCCATGTCCCCCCATTCTATGCCTACAGAATGTCCATGTCCCTCCATTCTCTGCCTACACAATGTCCATGTCCCCCATTCTCTGCCTACACAATGCCCATGTCCCTCCATTATCTTCATACACAATGTCCATGTCCCTCCATTCTCTGCTTACACAATGTCCATGTCCCTCCATTTTCTGCCCACACAATGTCCATGTCCCCCATTCTCTGCCTGCACAATGTCCCTGTCCCTCCATTCTGTGCTTACTCAATGTCCCTGTCCCTCCATTCACTGCTTGATCAATGTCCATGTCCCCCCATTCTGTGCCTACACAATATCCATGTCCCTCCATTCTGTGCTTACTCAATGTCCATGTCCCTCCATTCACGGCCCACACAATGTCCATGTCCCTCCATTCTCTGCCTACAGAATGTTCCCTTCCCTCCGTTCTCTGCCTACACATTGTCAGTGTCCCTCCATTCTCTGCCTACGCAATGTCCATGTCCCCCATTCTCTGCCTACACAATGTCCCTGTCCCTCCATTCTCAGCTTACACAATGTCCTTGTCCCTCCATTCTCTGCCCACACAATACCCATGTCCCTCCTTTCACTGCCTACACAATGTCCCTGTCCCTCATTCTCGACCTACACATTGTCCCTGTCCCTCCATTCTCTGCCTACACAATGTCCATGTCCCTCCATTCTCTGCTTACACAATGTCCATGTTCCTCCATTCTCTGCCCACACAATGTCCATGTCCCCCATTCTCTGCCTGCGCAATGTCCCTGTCCCTCCAATCTGTGCTTACTCAATGTCCCTGTCCCTCCATTCTCTTCTTGATCAATGTCCATGTTCCCCCATTCTGTGCCTACACAATCTCCATGTCCCTCCATTCTCTGCCTACACAATGTCCCTGTCCCTCCATTCTGTGCTTACACGATGTCCCTGTCCCTCCATTCTCTGCTTAAACAATGTCCATGTCCCCCCATTCTATGCCTACAGAATGTCCATGTCCCTCCATTCTCTGCCTACACAATGTCCATGTCCCCCATTCTCTGCCTACACAATGCCCATGTCCCTCCATTCTCTTCATACACAATGTCCATGTCCCTCCATTCTCTGCTTACACAATGTCCATGTCCCTCCATTTTCTGCCCACACAATGTCCATGTCCCCCATTCTCTGCCTGCACAATGTCCCTGTCCCTCCATTCTGTGCTTACTCAATGTCCCTGTCCCTCCATTCACTGCTTGATCAATGTCCATGTCCCCCCATTCTGTGCCTACACAATATCCATGTCCCTCCATTCTGTTCTTACTCAATGTCCATGTCCCTCCATTCACGGCCCACACAATGTCCATGTCCCTCCATTCTCTGCCTACAGAATGTTCCCTTCCCTCCGTTCTCTGCCTACACATTGTCAGTGTCCCTCCATTCTCTGCCTACGCAATGTCCATGTCCCCCATTCTCTGCCTACACAATGTCCCTGTCCCTCCATTCTCAGCTTACACAATGTCCTTGTCCCTCCATTCTCTGCCCACACAATACCCATGTCCCTCTTTTCACTGCCTACACAATGTCCCTGTCCCTCATTCTCGACCTACACATTGTCCCTGCCCTCCATTCTCTGCCTACACAATGTCCATGGCCCTCCATTCTCTGCTTACACAATGTCCATGTTCCTCCATTCTCTGCCCACACAATATCCATGTCCCCCATTCTCTGCCTGCACAATGTCCCTGTCCCTCCAATCTGTGCTTACTCAATGTCCCTGTCCCTCCATTCTCTTCTTGATCAATGTCCATGTTCCCCCATTCTGTGCCTACACAATGTCCATGTCCCTCCATTCTCTGCCTACACAATGTCCATGTCCGTCCATTCTCTGCCTACACATTGTCACTGGCACTCCATTCTCTGCCTACACATTGTCACTTTCCCTACATTCTCAGCCTACACAATGTCCATGTCCCCCATTCTCTGCCTACACAATGCCCATGTCCCTCCATTCTCTTCTTATACAGTGTCCATGTCCCTCCATTCTCTGCCTACACATTGCCACTGTCCCGCCATTCTCTGCCTACACAATGTCCATGTCCCCCATTCTCTGCCTACACAATGTCCCTGTCCCTCCATTCTGTGCTTACACGATGTCCCTGTCCCTCCATTCTCTGCTTAAACAATGTCCAAGTCCCCCAATTCTATGCCTACAGAATGTCCATGTCCCTCCATTCTCTGCCTACACAATGTCCATGTCCCCCATTCTCTGCCTGCACAATGTCCCTGTCCCTCCATTCTGTGCTTACTCAATGTCCCTGTCCCTCCATTCACTGCTTGATCAATGTGCATGTCCCCCCATTCTGTGCCTACACAATATCCATGTCCCTCCATTCTGTGCTTACTCAATGTCCATGTCCCTCCATTCTCTGCCTACACATTGCCACTGTCCCGCCATTCTCTGCCTACACAATGTCCATGTCCCCCATTCTCTGCCTACACAATGTCCCTGTCCCTCCATTCTGTGCTTACAAGATGTCCCTGTCCCTCCATTCTCTGCTTAAACACTGTCCATGTCCCCCCATTCTATGCCTACAGAATGTCCATGTCCCTCCATTCTCTGCCTACACAATGTCCATGTCCCCCATTCTCTGCCTACACAATGCCCATGTCCCTCCATTATCTTCATACACAATGTCCATGTCCCTCCATTCTCTGCTTACACAATGTCCATGTCCCTCCATTTTCTGCCCACACAATGTCCATGTCCCCCATTCTCTGCCTGCACAATGTCCCTGTCCCTCCATTCTGTGCTTACTCAATGTCCCTGTCCCTCCATTCACTGCTTGATCAATGTCCATGTCCCCCCATTCTGTGCCTACACAATATCCATGTCCCTCCATTCTGTGCTTACTCAATGTCCATGTCCCTCCATTCACGGCCCACACAATGTCCATGTCCCTCCATTCTCTGCCTACAGAATGTTCCCTTCCCTCCGTTCTCTGCCTACACATTGTCAGTGTCCCTCCATTCTCTGCCTACGCAATGTCCATGTCCCCCATTCTCTGCCTACACAATGTCCCTGTCCCTCCATTCTCAGCTTACACAATGTCCTTGTCCCTCCATTCTCTGCCCACACAATACCCATGTCCCTCCTTTCACTGCCTACACAATGTCCCTGTCCCTCATTCTCGACCTACACATTGTCCCTGTCCCTCCATTCTCTGCCTACACAATGTCCATGTCCCTCCATTCTCTGCTTACACAATGTCCATGTTCCTCCATTCTCTGCCCACACAATGTCCATGTCCCCCATTCTCTGCCTGCACAATGTCCCTGTCCCTCCAATCTGTGCTTACTCAATGTCCCTGTCCCTCCATTCTCTTCTTGATCAATGTCCATGTTCCCCCATTCTGTGCCTACACAATCTCCATGTCCCTCCATTCTCTGCCTACACAATGTCCCTGTCCCTCCATTCTGTGCTTACACGATGTCCCTGTCCCTCCATTCTCTGCTTAAACAATGTCCATGTCCCCCCATTCTATGCCTACAGAATGTCCATGTCCCTCCATTCTCTGCCTACACAATGTCCATGTCCCCCATTCTCTGCCTACACAATGCCCATGTCCCTCCATTCTCTTCATACACAATGTCCATGTCCCTCCATTCTCTGCTTACACAATGTCCATGTCCCTCCATTTTCTGCCCACACAATGTCCATGTCCCCCATTCTCTGCCTGCACAATGTCCCTGTCCCTCCATTCTGTGCTTACTCAATGTCCCTGTCCCTCCATTCACTGCTTGATCAATGTCCATGTCCCCCCATTCTGTGCCTACACAATATCCATGTCCCTCCATTCTGTTCTTACTCAATGTCCATGTCCCTCCATTCACGGCCCACACAATGTCCATGTCCCTCCATTCTCTGCCTACAGAATGTTCCCTTCCCTCCGTTCTCTGCCTACACATTGTCAGTGTCCCTCCATTCTCTGCCTACGCAATGTCCATGTCCCCCATTCTCTGCCTACACAATGTCCCTGTCCCTCCATTCTCAGCTTACACAATGTCCTTGTCCCTCCATTCTCTGCCCACACAATACCCATGTCCCTCTTTTCACTGCCTACACAATGTCCCTGTCCCTCATTCTCGACCTACACATTGTCCCTGCCCTCCATTCTCTGCCTACACAATGTCCATGGCCCTCCATTCTCTGCTTACACAATGTCCATGTTCCTCCATTCTCTGCCCACACAATATCCATGTCCCCCATTCTCTGCCTGCACAATGTCCCTGTCCCTCCAATCTGTGCTTACTCAATGTCCCTGTCCCTCCATTCTCTTCTTTATCAATGTCCATGTTCCCCCATTCTGTGCCTACACAATGTCCATGTCCCTCCATTCTCTGCCTACACAATGTCCATGTCCCTCCATTCTCTGCCTACACATTGTCAGTGTCCCTCCATTCTCTGCCTAAACAATGTCCATGTCCCTCCATTCTCTGCCTACACATTGTCAGTGTCCCTCCATTCTCTGCCTACACAATGTCCATGTCCCCCATTCTCTGCCTACACAATGTCCCTGTCCCTCCATTCTCTGCATACACAATGTCCCTGTCCCTCCATTCTCTGCCCACACAATGTCCATGTCCCTCCATTCTCTGCCTACGCAATGTAACTGTTCCACCATTATCTGCCTACACATTGTCCCTGTCCCTCCATTCCCTGATTACACAATGTCCATGTCCTCCCATTCACTGCGTACACATTGTCCGTCCCTCCATTCTTTGCCTACACAATGCCCATTTCCCTCTATTCTCTGCTTACACAATGTGCATGTCCCTCCATTCTCAACTTATACAATGCCCATGTCCCGCCATTCTGTTCGTCAACAATGTCCATGTCCCCCCATTCTGTGGTTACACAATGTCCATGTCCGTCCATTCTCTGCCTACACATTGTCACTGGCACTCCATTCTCTGCCTACACATTGTCACTTTCCCTACATTCTCAGCCTACACAATGTCCATGTCCCCCATTCTCTGCCTACACAATGCCCATGTCCCTCCATTCTCTTCTTATACAGTGTCCATGTCCCTCCATTCTCTGCCTACACATTGCCACTGTCCCGCCATTCTCTGCCTACACAATGTCCATGTCCCCCATTCTCTGCCTACACAATGTCCCTGTCCCTCCATTCTGTGCTTACACGATGTCCCTGTCCCTCCATTCTCTGCTTAAACAATGTCCAAGTCCCCCAATTCTATGCCTACAGAATGTCCATGTCCCTCCATTCTCTGCCTACACAATGCCCATGTCCCTCCATTCTCTTCTTATACAGTGTCCATGTCCCTCCATTCTCTGCCTACACATTGCCACTGTCCCGCCATTCTCTGCCTACACAATGTCCATGTCCCCCATTCTCTGCCTACACAATGTCCCTGTCCCTCCATTCTGTGCTTACACGATGTCCCTGTCCCTCCATTCTCTGCTTAAACAATGTCCATGTCCCCCAATTCTATGCCTACAGAATGTCCATGTCCCTCCATTCTCTGCCTACACAATGTCCATGTCCCCCATTCTCTGCCTGCACAATGTCCCTGTCCCTCCATTCTGTGCTTACTCAATGTCCCTGTCCCTCCATTCACTGCTTGATCAATGTGCATGTCCCCCCATTCTGTGCCTACACAATATCCATGTCCCTCCATTCTGTGCTTACTCAATGTCCATGTCCCTCCATTCTCTGCCTACACATTGCCACTGTCCCGCCATTCTCTGCCTACACAATGTCCATGTCCCCCATTCTCTGCCTACACAATGTCCCTGTCCCTCCATTCTGTGCTTACACGATGTCCCTGTCCCTCCATTCTCTGCTTAAACAATGTCCATGTCCCCCAATTCTATGCCTACAGAATGTACATGTCCCTCAATTCTCTGCCTACACAATGTCCATGTCCCTCATTCTCTGCCTGCACAATGTCCCTGTCCCTCCATTCTGTGCTTACTCAATGTCCCTGTCCCTCCATTCACTGCTTGATCAATGTCCATGTCCCTCCATTCACGGCCCACACAATGTCCATGTCCCTCCATTCTCTGCCTACAGAATGTTCCCTTCCCACCGTTCTCTGCCTACACATTGTCAGTGTCCCTCCATTCTCTGCCTACACAATCTCCATGTCCCCCATTCTCTGCCTACACAATGTCCCTGTCCCTCCATTCTCTGCTTACACAATGTCCCTGTCCCTCCATTCTCTGCCCACACAATACCCATGTCCCTCCATTCACTGCCTACACAATGTCCCTGTCCCTCATTCTCGACCTACACATTGTCTCTGTCCCTCCATTCTCTGCCTACACAATGTCCATGTCCCTCCATTCTCTGCTTACACAATGTCCATGTCCCTCCATTCTCTGCGCACACAATGTCCATGTCCCCCATTCTCTGCCTGCACAATGTCCCTGTCCCTCCAATCTGTGCTTACTCAATGTCCCTGTCCCCCATTCTCTGCCTACACAATGTCCCTGTCCCTCCATTCTGTGCTTACATGATGTCCCTGTCCCTCCATTCTCTGCCTACACATTGCCACTGTCCCGCCATTCTCTGCCTACACAATGTCCATGTCCCCCATTCTCTGCCTACACAATGCCCTGTCCCTCCATTCTGTGCTTACACGATGTCCATGTCCCTCCATTCTCTGCCTACACAATGTCCATGTCCCCCATTCTCTGCCTACACAATGCCCATGTCCCTCCATTCTCTTCATACACAATGTCCATGTCCCTCCATTCTCTGCTTACACAATGTCCATGTCCCTCCATTTTCTGCCCACACAATGTCCATGTCCCCCATTCTCTGCCTGCACAATGTCCCTGTCCCTCCATTCTGTGCTTACTCAATGTCCCTGTCCCTCCATTCACTGCTTGATCAATGTCCATGTCCCCCCATTCTGTGCCTACACAATATCCATGTCCCTCCATTCTGTGCTTACTCAATGTCCATGTCCCTCCATTCACGGCCCACACAATGTCCATGTCCCTCCATTCTCTGCCTACAGAATGTTCCCTTCCCTCCATTCTCTGCCTACACATTGTCAGTGTCCCTCCATTCTCTGCCTACGCAATGTCCATGTCCCCCATTCTCTGCCTACACAATGTCCCTGTCCCTCCATTCTCAGCTTACACAATGTCCTTGTCCCTCCATTCTATGCCCACACAATACCCATGTCCCTCCTTTCACTGCCTACACAATGTCCCTGTCCCTCATTCTCGACCTACACATTGTCCCTGTCCCTCCATTCTCTGCCTACACAATGTCCATGTCCCTCCATTCTCTGCTTACACAATGTCCATGTTCCTCCATTCTCTGCCCACACAATGTCCATGTCCCCCATTCTCTGCCTGCACAATGTCCCTGTCCCTCCAATCTGTGCTTACTCAATGTCCCTGTCCCTCCATTCTCTTCTTGATCAATGTCCATGTTCCCCCATTCTGTGCCTACACAATGTCCATGTCCCTCCATTCTCTGCCTACACAATGTCCATGTCCCTCCATTCTCTGCCTACACATTGTCAGTGTCCCTCCATTCTCTGCCTAAACAATGTCCATGTCCCTCCATTCTCTGCCTACACATTGTCAGTGTCCCTCCATTCTCTGCCTACACAATGTCCATGTCCCCCATTCTCTGCCTACACAATGTCCCTGTCCCTCCATTCTCTGCTTACACAATGTCCCTGTCCCTCCATTCTCTGCCCACACAATACCCATGTCCCTCCTTTCACTGCCTACACAATGTCCCTGTCCCTCATTCTCGACCTACACATTGTCCCAGTCCCTCCATTCTCTGCCTACACAATGTCCATGTCCCTCCATTCTCTGCCTACTCAATGTAACTGTTCCACCATTATCTGCCTACACATTGTCCCTGTCCCTCCATTCACTGATTACACAATGTCCATGTCCTCCCATTCACTGCGTACACATTGTCCGTCCCTCCATTCTTTGCCTACACAATGCCCATTTCCCTCTATTCTCTGCTTACACAATGTGCATGTCCCTCCATTCTCAACTTATACAATGCCCATGTCCCGCCATTCTGTTCGTCAACAATGTCCATGTCCCCCCATTCTGTGGTTACACAATGTCCATGTCCGTCCATTCTCTGCCTACACATTGTCACTGGCACTCCATTCTCTGCCTACACATTGTCACTTTCCCTACATTCTCAGCCTACACAATGTCCAAGTCCCCCATTCTCTGCCTACACAATGCCCATGTCCCTCCATTCTCTTCATACACAATGTCCATGTCCCTCCATTCTCTGCTTACACAATGTCCATGTCCCTCCATTTTCTGCCCACACAATGTCCATGTCCCCCATTCTCTGCCTGCACAATGTCCCTGTCCCTCCATTCTGTGCTTACTCAATGTCCCTGTCCCTCCATTCACTGCTTGATCAATGTCCATGTTCCCCCATTCTGTGCCTACACAATGTACGTCCTTCCATTCTCTGAATACACAATGTCCATTTACCTCCATTCTCTTCTTACACAATGTCCATGTCCCTCCATTCTCTGCCTACACATTGCCACTGTCCCGCCATTCTCTGCCTACACAATGTCCATGTCCCCCATTCTCTGCCTACACAATGTCCCTGTCCCTCCATTCTGTGCTTACACGATGTCCCTGTCCCTCCATTCTCTGCTTAAACAATGTCCATGTCCCCCAATTCTATGCCTACAGAATGTCCATGTCCCTCCATTCTCTGCCTACACAATGTCCATGTCCCCCATTCTCTGCCTGCACAATGTCCCTGTCCCTCCATTCTGTGCTTACTCAATGTCCCTGTCCCTCCATTCACTGCTTGATCAATGTCCATGTCCCCCCATTCTGTGCCTACACAATATCCATGTCCCTCCATTCTGTGCTTACTCAATGTACATGTCCCTCCATTCACGGCCCACACAATGTCCATGTCCCTCCATTCTCTGCCTACAGAATGTTCCCTTCCCTCCGTTCTCTGCCTACACATTGTCAGTGTCCCTCCATTCTCTGCCTACACAATCTCCATGTCCCCCATTCTCTGCCTACACAATGTCCCTGTCCCTCCATTCTCTGCCCACACAATACCCATGTCCCTCCTTTCACTGCCTACACAATGTCCCTGTCCCTCATTCTCGACCTACACATTGTCCCTGTCCCTCCATTCTCTGCCTACACAATGTCCATGTCCCTCCATTCTCTGCTTACACAATGTCCATGTCCCTCCATTCTCTGCCCACACAATGTCCATGTCCCCCATTCTCTGCCTGCACAATGTCCCTGTCCCTCCAATCTGTGCTTACTCAATGTCCCTGTCCCTCCATTCTCTTCTTGATCAATGTCCATGTTCCCCCATTCTGTGCCTACACAATCTCCATGTCCCTCCATTCTCTGCCTACACAATGTCCCTGTCCCTCCATTCTGTGCTTACACGATGTCCCTGTCCCTCCATTCTCTGCTTAAACAATGTCCATGTCCCCCCATTCTATGCCTACAGAATGTCCATGTCCCTCCATTCTCTGCCTACACAATGTCCATGTCCCCCATTCTCTGCCTACACAATGCCCATGTCCCTCCATTCTCTTCATACACAATGTCCATGTCCCTCCATTCTCTGCTTACACAATGTCCATGTCCCTCCATTTTCTGCCCACACAATGTCCATGTCCCCCATTCTCTGCCTGCACAATGTCCCTGTCCCTCCATTGTGTGCTTACTCAATGTCCCTGTCCCTCCATTCACTGCTTGATCAATGTCCATGTCCCCCCATTCTGTGCCTACACAATATCCATGTCCCTCCATTCTGTTCTTACTCAATGTCCATGTCCCTCCATTCACGGCCCACACAATGTCCATGTCCCTCCATTCTCTGCCTACAGAATGTTCCCTTCCCTCCGTTCTCTGCCTACACATTGTCAGTGTCCCTCCATTCTCTGCCTACGCAATGTCCATGTCCCCCATTCTCTGCCTACACAATGTCCCTGTCCCTCCATTCTCAGCTTACACAATGTCCTTGTCCCTCCATTCTCTGCCCACACAATACCCATGTCCCTCCTTTCACTGCCTACACAATGTCCCTGTCCCTCATTCTCGACCTACACATTGTCCCTGTCCCTCCATTCTCTGCCTACACAATGTCCATGTCCCTCCATTCTCTGCTTACACAATGTCCATGTTCCTCCATTCTCTGCCCACACAATGTCCATGTCCCCCATTCTCTGCCTGCACAATGTCCCTGTCCCTCCAATCTGTGCTTACTCAATGTCCCTGTCCCTCCATTCTCTTCTTGATCAATGTCCATGTTCCCCCATTCTGTGCCTACACAATCTCCATGTCCCTCCATTCTCTGCCTACACA
Source organism: Hemitrygon akajei (assembly GCF_048418815.1). Lineage (NCBI taxonomy): Eukaryota > Metazoa > Chordata > Chondrichthyes > Myliobatiformes > Dasyatidae > Hemitrygon > Hemitrygon akajei. Next base: position 158,468,624 of record NC_133125.1, read on the forward strand.
ATGTCCCTGTCCCTCCATTCTGTGCTTACACGATGTCCCTGTCCCTCCATTCTCTGCTTAAACAATGTCCATGTCCCCCCATTCTATGCCTACAGAATGTCCATGTCCCTCCATTCTCTGCCTACACAATGTCCATGTCCCCCATTCTCTGCCTACACAATGCCCATGTCCCTCCATTCTCTTCATACACAATGTCCATGTCCCTCCATTCTCTGCTTACACAATGTCCATGTCCCTCCATTTTCTGCCCACACAATGTCCATGTCCCCCATTCTCTGCCTGCACAATGTCCCTGTCCCTCCATTCTGTGCTTACTCAATGTCCCTGTCCCTCCATTCACTGCTTGATCAATGTCCATGTCCCCCCATTCTGTGCCTACACAATATCCATGTCCCTCCATTCTGTTCTTACTCAATGTCCATGTCCCTCCATTCACGGCCCACACAATGTCCATGTCCCTCCATTCTCTGCCTACAGAATGTTCCCTTCCCTCCGTTCTCTGCCTACACATTGTCAGTGTCCCTCCATTCTCTGCCTACGCAATGTCCATGTCCCCCATTCTCTGCCTACACAATGTCCCTGTCCCTCCATTCTCAGCTTACACAATGTCCTTGTCCCTCCATTCTCTGCCCACACAATACCCATGTCCCTCTTTTCACTGCCTACACAATGTCCCTGTCCCTCATTCTCGACCTACACATTGTCCCTGCCCTCCATTCTCTGCCTACACAATGTCCATGGCCCTCCATTCTCTGCTTACACAATGTCCATGTTCCTCCATTCTCTGCCCACACAATATCCATGTCCCCCATTCTCTGCCTGCACAATGTCCCTGTCCCTCCAATCTGTGCTTACTCAATGTCCCTGTCCCTCCATTCTCTTCTTGATCAATGTCCATGTTCCCCCATTCTGTGCCTACACAATGTCCATGTCCCTCCATTCTCTGCCTACACAATGTCCATGTCCCTCCATTCTCTGCCTACACATTGTCAGTGTCCCTCCATTCTCTGCCTAAACAATGTCCATGTCCCTCCATTCTCTGCCTACACATTGTCAGTGTCCCTCCATTCTCTGCCTACACAATGTCCATGTCCCCCATTCTCTGCCTACACAATGTCCCTGTCCCTCCATTCTCTGCATACACAATGTCCCTGTCCCTCCATTCTCTGCCCACACAATGTCCATGTCCCTCCATTCTCTGCCTACGCAATGTAACTGTTCCACCATTATCTGCCTACACATTGTCCCTGTCCCTCCATTCCCTGATTACACAATGTCCATGTCCTCCCATTCACTGCGTACACATTGTCCGTCCCTCCATTCTTTGCCTACACAATGCCCATTTCCCTCTATTCTCTGCTTACACAATGTGCATGTCCCTCCATTCTCAACTTATACAATGCCCATGTCCCGCCATTCTGTTCGTCAACAATGTCCATGTCCCCCCATTCTGTGGTTACACAATGTCCATGTCCGTCCATTCTCTGCCTACACATTGTCACTGGCACTCCATTCTCTGCCTACACATTGTCACTTTCCCTACATTCTCAGCCTACACAATGTCCATGTCCCCCATTCTCTGCCTACACAATGCCCATGTCCCTCCATTCTCTTCTTATACAGTGTCCATGTCCCTCCATTCTCTGCCTACACATTGCCACTGTCCCGCCATTCTCTGCCTACACAATGTCCATGTCCCCCATTCTCTGCCTACACAATGTCCCTGTCCCTCCATTCTGTGCTTACACGATGTCCCTGTCCCTCCATTCTCTGCTTAAACAATGTCCATGTCCCCCAATTCTATGCCTACAGAATGTCCATGTCCCTCCATTCTCTGCCTACACAATGTCCATGTCCCCCATTCTCTGCCTGCACAATGTCCCTGTCCCTCCATTCTGTGCTTACTCAATGTCCCTGTCCCTCCATTCACTGCTTGATCAATGTGCATGTCCCCCCATTCTGTGCCTACACAATATCCATGTCCCTCCATTCTGTGCTTACTCAATGTCCATGTCCCTCCATTCTCTGCCTACACATTGCCACTGTCCCGCCATTCTCTGCCTACACAATGTCCATGTCCCCCATTCTCTGCCTACACAATGTCCCTGTCCCTCCATTCTGTGCTTACACGATGTCCCTGTCCCTCCATTCTCTGCTTAAACAATGTCCATGTCCCCCAATTCTATGCCTACAGAATGTACATGTCCCTCAATTCTCTGCCTACACAATGTCCATGTCCCCCATTCTCTGCCTGCACAATGTCCCTGTCCCTCCATTCTGTGCTTACTCAATGTCCCTGTCCCTCCATTCACTGCTTGATCAATGTCCATGTCCCTCCATTCACGGCCCACACAATGTCCATGTCCCTCCATTCTCTGCCTACAGAATGTTCCCTTCCCACCGTTCTCTGCCTACACATTGTCAGTGTCCCTCCATTCTCTGCCTACACAATCTCCATGTCCCCCATTCTCTGCCTACACAATGTCCCTGTCCCTCCATTCTCTGCTTACACAATGTCCCTGTCCCTCCATTCTCTGCCCACACAATACCCATGTCCCTCCATTCACTGCCTACACAATGTCCCTGTCCCTCATTCTCGACCTACACATTGTCTCTGTCCCTCCATTCTCTGCCTACACAATGTCCATGTCCCTCCATTCTCTGCTTACACAATGTCCATGTCCCTCCATTCTCTGCGCACACAATGTCCATGTCCCCCATTCTCTGCCTGCACAATGTCCCTGTCCCTCCAATCTGTGCTTACTCAATGTCCCTGTCCCCCATTCTCTGCCTACACAATGTCCCTGTCCCTCCATTCTGTGCTTACATGATGTCCCTGTCCCTCCATTCTCTGCCTACACATTGCCACTGTCCCGCCATTCTCTGCCTACACAATGTCCATGTCCCCCATTCTCTGCCTACACAATGCCCTGTCCCTCCATTCTGTGCTTACACGATGTCCATGTCCCTCCATTCTCTGCCTACACAATGTCCATGTCCCCCATTCTCTGCCTACACAATGCCCATGTCCCTCCATTCTCTTCATACACAATGTCCATGTCCCTCCATTCTCTGCTTACACAATGTCCATGTCCCTCCATTTTCTGCCCACACAATGTCCATGTCCCCCATTCTCTGCCTGCACAATGTCCCTGTCCCTCCATTCTGTGCTTACTCAATGTCCCTGTCCCTCCATTCACTGCTTGATCAATGTCCATGTCCCCCCATTCTGTGCCTACACAATATCCATGTCCCTCCATTCTGTGCTTACTCAATGTCCATGTCCCTCCATTCACGGCCCACACAATGTCCATGTCCCTCCATTCTCTGCCTACAGAATGTTCCCTTCCCTCCATTCTCTGCCTACACATTGTCAGTGTCCCTCCATTCTCTGCCTACGCAATGTCCATGTCCCCCATTCTCTGCCTACACAATGTCCCTGTCCCTCCATTCTCAGCTTACACAATGTCCTTGTCCCTCCATTCTATGCCCACACAATACCCATGTCCCTCCTTTCACTGCCTACACAATGTCCCTGTCCCTCATTCTCGACCTACACATTGTCCCTGTCCCTCCATTCTCTGCCTACACAATGTCCATGTCCCTCCATTCTCTGCTTACACAATGTCCATGTTCCTCCATTCTCTGCCCACACAATGTCCATGTCCCCCATTCTCTGCCTGCACAATGTCCCTGTCCCTCCAATCTGTGCTTACTCAATGTCCCTGTCCCTCCATTCTCTTCTTGATCAATGTCCATGTTCCCCCATTCTGTGCCTACACAATGTCCATGTCCCTCCATTCTCTGCCTACACAATGTCCATGTCCCTCCATTCTCTGCCTACACATTGTCAGTGTCCCTCCATTCTCTGCCTAAACAATGTCCATGTCCCTCCATTCTCTGCCTACACATTGTCAGTGTCCCTCCATTCTCTGCCTACACAATGTCCATGTCCCCCATTCTCTGCCTACACAATGTCCCTGTCCCTCCATTCTCTGCTTACACAATGTCCCTGTCCCTCCATTCTCTGCCCACACAATACCCATGTCCCTCCTTTCACTGCCTACACAATGTCCCTGTCCCTCATTCTCGACCTACACATTGTCCCAGTCCCTCCATTCTCTGCCTACACAATGTCCATGTCCCTCCATTCTCTGCCTACTCAATGTAACTGTTCCACCATTATCTGCCTACACATTGTCCCTGTCCCTCCATTCACTGATTACACAATGTCCATGTCCTCCCATTCACTGCGTACACATTGTCCGTCCCTCCATTCTTTGCCTACACAATGCCCATTTCCCTCTATTCTCTGCTTACACAATGTGCATGTCCCTCCATTCTCAACTTATACAATGCCCATGTCCCGCCATTCTGTTCGTCAACAATGTCCATGTCCCCCCATTCTGTGGTTACACAATGTCCATGTCCGTCCATTCTCTGCCTACACATTGTCACTGGCACTCCATTCTCTGCCTACACATTGTCACTTTCCCTACATTCTCAGCCTACACAATGTCCAAGTCCCCCATTCTCTGCCTACACAATGCCCATGTCCCTCCATTCTCTTCATACACAATGTCCATGTCCCTCCATTCTCTGCTTACACAATGTCCATGTCCCTCCATTTTCTGCCCACACAATGTCCATGTCCCCCATTCTCTGCCTGCACAATGTCCCTGTCCCTCCATTCTGTGCTTACTCAATGTCCCTGTCCCTCCATTCACTGCTTGATCAATGTCCATGTTCCCCCATTCTGTGCCTACACAATGTACGTCCTTCCATTCTCTGAATACACAATGTCCATTTACCTCCATTCTCTTCTTACACAATGTCCATGTCCCTCCATTCTCTGCCTACACATTGCCACTGTCCCGCCATTCTCTGCCTACACAATGTCCATGTCCCCCATTCTCTGCCTACACAATGTCCCTGTCCCTCCATTCTGTGCTTACACGATGTCCCTGTCCCTCCATTCTCTGCTTAAACAATGTCCATGTCCCCCAATTCTATGCCTACAGAATGTCCATGTCCCTCCATTCTCTGCCTACACAATGTCCATGTCCCCCATTCTCTGCCTGCACAATGTCCCTGTCCCTCCATTCTGTGCTTACTCAATGTCCCTGTCCCTCCATTCACTGCTTGATCAATGTCCATGTCCCCCCATTCTGTGCCTACACAATATCCATGTCCCTCCATTCTGTGCTTACTCAATGTACATGTCCCTCCATTCACGGCCCACACAATGTCCATGTCCCTCCATTCTCTGCCTACAGAATGTTCCCTTCCCTCCGTTCTCTGCCTACACATTGTCAGTGTCCCTCCATTCTCTGCCTACACAATCTCCATGTCCCCCATTCTCTGCCTACACAATGTCCCTGTCCCTCCATTCTCTGCCCACACAATACCCATGTCCCTCCTTTCACTGCCTACACAATGTCCCTGTCCCTCATTCTCGACCTACACATTGTCCCTGTCCCTCCATTCTCTGCCTACACAATGTCCATGTCCCTCCATTCTCTGCTTACACAATGTCCATGTCCCTCCATTCTCTGCCCACACAATGTCCATGTCCCCCATTCTCTGCCTGCACAATGTCCCTGTCCCTCCAATCTGTGCTTACTCAATGTCCCTGTCCCTCCATTCTCTTCTTGATCAATGTCCATGTTCCCCCATTCTGTGCCTACACAATCTCCATGTCCCTCCATTCTCTGCCTACACAATGTCCCTGTCCCTCCATTCTGTGCTTACACGATGTCCCTGTCCCTCCATTCTCTGCTTAAACAATGTCCATGTCCCCCCATTCTATGCCTACAGAATGTCCATGTCCCTCCATTCTCTGCCTACACAATGTCCATGTCCCCCATTCTCTGCCTACACAATGCCCATGTCCCTCCATTCTCTTCATACACAATGTCCATGTCCCTCCATTCTCTGCTTACACAATGTCCATGTCCCTCCATTTTCTGCCCACACAATGTCCATGTCCCCCATTCTCTGCCTGCACAATGTCCCTGTCCCTCCATTCTGTGCTTACTCAATGTCCCTGTCCCTCCATTCACTGCTTGATCAATGTCCATGTCCCCCCATTCTGTGCCTACACAATATCCATGTCCCTCCATTCTGTTCTTACTCAATGTCCATGTCCCTCCATTCACGGCCCACACAATGTCCATGTCCCTCCATTCTCTGCCTACAGAATGTTCCCTTCCCTCCGTTCTCTGCCTACACATTGTCAGTGTCCCTCCATTCTCTGCCTACGCAATGTCCATGTCCCCCATTCTCTGCCTACACAATGTCCCTGTCCCTCCATTCTCAGCTTACACAATGTCCTTGTCCCTCCATTCTCTGCCCACACAATACCCATGTCCCTCTTTTCACTGCCTACACAATGTCCCTGTCCCTCATTCTCGACCTACACATTGTCCCTGCCCTCCATTCTCTGCCTACACAATGTCCATGGCCCTCCATTCTCTGCTTACACAATGTCCATGTTCCTCCATTCTCTGCCCACACAATGTCCATGTCCCCCATTCTCTGCCTGCACAATGTCCCTGTCCCTCCAATCTGTGCTTACTCAATGTCCCTGTCCCTCCATTCTCTTCTTGATCAATGTCCATGTTCCCCCATTCTGTGCCTACACAATGTCCATGTCCCTCCATTCTCTGCCTACACAATGTCCATGTCCCTCCATTCTCTGCCTACACATTGTCAGTGTCCCTCCATTCTCTGCCTAAACAATGTCCATGTCCCTCCATTCTCTGCCTACACATTGTCAGTGTCCCTCCATTCTCTGCCTACACAATGTCCATGTCCCCCATTCTCTGCCTACACAATGTCCCTGTCCCTCCATTCTCTGCATACACAATGTCCCTGTCCCTCCATTCTCTGCCCACACAATGTCCATGTCCCTCCATTCTCTGCCTACGCAATGTAACTGTTCCACCATTATCTGCCTACACATTGTCCCTGTCCCTCCATTCCCTGATTACACAATGTCCATGTCCTCCCATTCACTGCGTACACATTGTCCGTCCCTCCATTCTTTGCCTACACAATGCCCATTTCCCTCTATTCTCTGCTTACACAATGTGCATGTCCCTCCATTCTCAACTTATACAATGCCCATGTCCCGCCATTCTGTTCGTCAACAATGTCCATGTCCCCCCATTCTGTGGTTACACAATGTCCATGTCCGTCCATTCTCTGCCTACACATTGTCACTGGCACTCCATTCTCTGCCTACACATTGTCACTTTCCCTACATTCTCAGCCTACACAATGTCCATGTCCCCCATTCTCTGCCTACACAATGCCCATGTCCCTCCATTCTCTTCTTATACAGTGTCCATGTCCCTCCATTCTCTGCCTACACATTGCCACTGTCCCGCCATTCTCTGCCTACACAATGTCCATGTCCCCCATTCTCTGCCTACACAATGTCCCTGTCCCTCCATTCTGTGCTTACACGATGTCCCTGTCCCTCCATTCTCTGCTTAAACAATGTCCATGTCCCCCAATTCTATGCCTACAGAATGTCCATGTCCCTCCATTCTCTGCCTACACAATGTCCATGTCCCCCATTCTCTGCCTGCACAATGTCCCTGTCCCTCCATTCTGTGCTTACTCAATGTCCCTGTCCCTCCATTCACTGCTTGATCAATGTGCATGTCCCCCCATTCTGTGCCTACACAATATCCATGTCCCTCCATTCTGTGCTTACTCAATGTCCATGTCCCTCCATTCTCTGCCTACACATTGCCACTGTCCCGCCATTCTCTGCCTACACAATGTCCATGTCCCCCATTCTCTGCCTACACAATGTCCCTGTCCCTCCATTCTGTGCTTACACGATGTCCCTGTCCCTCCATTCTCTGCTTAAACAATGTCCATGTCCCCCAATTCTATGCCTACAGAATGTACATGTCCCTCAATTCTCTGCCTACACAATGTCCATGTCCCCCATTCTCTGCCTGCACAATGTCCCTGTCCCTCCATTCTGTGCTTACTCAATGTCCCTGTCCCTCCATTCACTGCTTGATCAATGTCCATGTCCCTCCATTCACGGCCCACACAATGTCCATGTCCCTCCATTCTCTGCCTACAGAATGTTCCCTTCCCACCGTTCTCTGCCTACACATTGTCAGTGTCCCTCCATTCTCTGCCTACACAATCTCCATGTCCCCCATTCTCTGCCTACACAATGTCCCTGTCCCTCCATTCTCTGCTTACACAATGTCCCTGTCCCTCCATTCTCTGCCCACACAATACCCATGTCCCTCCATTCACTGCCTACACAATGTCCCTGTCCCTCATTCTCGACCTACACATTGTCTCTGTCCCTCCATTCTCTGCCTACACAATGTCCATGTCCCTCCATTCTCTGCTTACACAATGTCCATGTCCCTCCATTCTCTGCGCACACAATGTCCATGTCCCCCATTCTCTGCCTGCACAATGTCCCTGTCCCTCCAATCTGTGCTTACTCAATGTCCCTGTCCCCCATTCTCTGCCTACACAATGTCCCTGTCCCTCCATTCTGTGCTTACATGATGTCCCTGTCCCTCCATTCTCTGCCTACACATTGCCACTGTCCCGCCATTCTCTGCCTACACAATGTCCATGTCCCCCATTCTCTGCCTACACAATGCCCTGTCCCTCCATTCTGTGCTTACACGATGTCCATGTCCCTCCATTCTCTGCCTACACAATGTCCATGTCCCCCATTCTCTGCCTACACAATGCCCATGTCCCTCCATTCTCTTCATACACAATGTCCATGTCCCTCCATTCTCTGCTTACACAATGTCCATGTCCCTCCATTTTCTGCCCACACAATGTCCATGTCCCCCATTCTCTGCCTGCACAATGTCCCTGTCCCTCCATTCTGTGCTTACTCAATGTCCCTGTCCCTCCATTCACTGCTTGATCAATGTCCATGTCCCCCCATTCTGTGCCTACACAATATCCATGTCCCTCCATTCTGTGCTTACTCAATGTCCATGTCCCTCCATTCACGGCCCACACAATGTCCATGTCCCTCCATTCTCTGCCTACAGAATGTTCCCTTCCCTCCATTCTCTGCCTACACATTGTCAGTGTCCCTCCATTCTCTGCCTACGCAATGTCCATGTCCCCCATTCTCTGCCTACACAATGTCCCTGTCCCTCCATTCTCAGCTTACACAATGTCCTTGTCCCTCCATTCTATGCCCACACAATACCCATGTCCCTCCTTTCACTGCCTACACAATGTCCCTGTCCCTCATTCTCGACCTACACATTGTCCCTGTCCCTCCATTCTCTGCCTACACAATGTCCATGTCCCTCCATTCTCTGCTTACACAATGTCCATGTTCCTCCATTCTCTGCCCACACAATGTCCATGTCCCCCATTCTCTGCCTGCACAATGTCCCTGTCCCTCCAATCTGTGCTTACTCAATGTCCCTGTCCCTCCATTCTCTTCTTGATCAATGTCCATGTTCCCCCATTCTGTGCCTACACAATGTCCATGTCCCTCCATTCTCTGCCTACACAATGTCCATGTCCCTCCATTCTCTGCCTACACATTGTCAGTGTCCCTCCATTCTCTGCCTAAACAATGTCCATGTCCCTCCATTCTCTGCCTACACATTGTCAGTGTCCCTCCATTCTCTGCCTACACAATGTCCATGTCCCCCATTCTCTGCCTACACAATGTCCCTGTCCCTCCATTCTCTGCTTACACAATGTCCCTGTCCCTCCATTCTCTGCCCACACAATACCCATGTCCCTCCTTTCACTGCCTACACAATGTCCCTGTCCCTCATTCTCGACCTACACATTGTCCCAGTCCCTCCATTCTCTGCCTACACAATGTCCATGTCCCTCCATTCTCTGCCTACTCAATGTAACTGTTCCACCATTATCTGCCTACACATTGTCCCTGTCCCTCCATTCACTGATTACACAATGTCCATGTCCTCCCATTCACTGCGTACACATTGTCCGTCCCTCCATTCTTTGCCTACACAATGCCCATTTCCCTCTATTCTCTGCTTACACAATGTGCATGTCCCTCCATTCTCAACTTATACAATGCCCATGTCCCGCCATTCTGTTCGTCAACAATGTCCATGTCCCCCCATTCTGTGGTTACACAATGTCCATGTCCGTCCATTCTCTGCCTACACATTGTCACTGGCACTCCATTCTCTGCCTACACATTGTCACTTTCCCTACATTCTCAGCCTACACAATGTCCATGTCCCCCATTCTCTGCCTACACAATGCCCATGTCCCTCCATTCTCTTCATACACAATGTCCATGTCCCTCCATTCTCTGCTTACACAATGTCCATGTCCCTCCATTTTCTGCCCACACAATGTCCATGTCCCCCATTCTCTGCCTGCACAATGTCCCTGTCCCTCCATTCTGTGCTTACTCAATGTCCCTGTCCCTCCATTCACTGCTTGATCAATGTCCATGTTCCCCCATTCTGTGCCTACACAATGTACGTCCTTCCATTCTCTGAATACACAATGTCCATTTACCTCCATTCTCTTCTTACACAATGTCCATGTCCCTCCATTCTCTGCCTACACATTGCCACTGTCCCGCCATTCTCTGCCTACACAATGTCCATGTCCCCCATTCTCTGCCTACACAATGTCCCTGTCCCTCCATTCTGTGCTTACACGATGTCCCTGTCCCTCCATTCTCTGCTTAAACAATGTCCATGTCCCCCAATTCTATGCCTACAGAATGTCCATGTCCCTCCATTCTCTGCCTACACAATGTCCATGTCCCCCATTCTCTGCCTGCACAATGTCCCTGTCCCTCCATTCTCAGCTTACACAATGTCCTTGTCCCTCCATTCTCTGCCCACACAATACCCATGTCCCTCTTTTCACTGCCTACACAATGTCCCTGTCCCTCATTCTCGACCTACACATTGTCCCTGCCCTCCATTCTCTGCCTACACAATGTCCATGGCCCTCCATTCTCTGCTTACACAATGTCCATGTTCCTCCATTCTCTGCCCACACAATGTCCATGTCCCCCATTCTCTGCCTGCACAATGTCCCTGTCCCTCCAATCTGTGCTTACTCAATGTCCCTGTCCCTCCATTCTCTTCTTGATCAATGTCCATGTTCCCCCATTCTGTGCCTACACAATGTCCATGTCCCTCCATTCTCTGCCTACACAATGTCCATGTCCCTCCATTCTCTGCCTACACATTGTCAGTGTCCCTCCATTCTCTGCCTAAACAATGTCCATGTCCCTCCATTCTCTGCCTACACATTGTCAGTGTCCCTCCATTCTCTGCCTACACAATGTCCATGTCCCCCATTCTCTGCCTACACAATGTCCCTGTCCCTCCATTCTCTGCATACACAATGTCCCTGTCCCTCCATTCTCTGCCCACACAATGTCCATGTCCCTCCATTCTCTGCCTACGCAATGTAACTGTTCCACCATTATCTGCCTACACATTGTCCCTGTCCCTCCATTCCCTGATTACACAATGTCCATGTCCTCCCATTCACTGCGTACACATTGTCCGTCCCTCCATTCTTTGCCTACACAATGCCCATTTCCCTCTATTCTCTGCTTACACAATGTGCATGTCCCTCCATTCTCAACTTATACAATGCCCATGTCCCGCCATTCTGTTCGTCAACAATGTCCATGTCCCCCCATTCTGTGGTTACACAATGTCCATGTCCGTCCATTCTCTGCCTACACATTGTCACTGGCACTCCATTCTCTGCCTACACATTGTCACTTTCCCTACATTCTCAGCCTACACAATGTCCATGTCCCCCATTCTCTGCCTACACAATGCCCATGTCCCTCCATTCTCTTCTTATACAGTGTCCATGTCCCTCCATTCTCTGCCTACACATTGCCACTGTCCCGCCATTCTCTGCCTACACAATGTCCATGTCCCCCATTCTCTGCCTACACAATGTCCCTGTCCCTCCATTCTGTGCTTACACGATGTCCCTGTCCCTCCATTCTCTGCTTAAACAATGTCCATGTCCCCCAATTCTATGCCTACAGAATGTCCATGTCCCTCCATTCTCTGCCTACACAATGTCCATGTCCCCCATTCTCTGCCTGCACAATGTCCCTGTCCCTCCATTCTGTGCTTACTCAATGTCCCTGTCCCTCCATTCACTGCTTGATCAATGTGCATGTCCCCCCATTCTGTGCCTACACAATATCCATGTCCCTCCATTCTGTGCTTACTCAATGTCCATGTCCCTCCATTCTCTGCCTACACATTGCCACTGTCCCGCCATTCTCTGCCTACACAATGTCCATGTCCCCCATTCTCTGCCTACACAATGTCCCTGTCCCTCCATTCTGTGCTTACACGATGTCCCTGTCCCTCCATTCTCTGCTTAAACAATGTCCATGTCCCCCAATTCTATGCCTACAGAATGTACATGTCCCTCAATTCTCTGCCTACACAATGTCCATGTCCCCCATTCTCTGCCTGCACAATGTCCCTGTCCCTCCATTCTGTGCTTACTCAATGTCCCTGTCCCTCCATTCACTGCTTGATCAATGTCCATGTCCCTCCATTCACGGCCCACACAATGTCCATGTCCCTCCATTCTCTGCCTACAGAATGTTCCCTTCCCACCGTTCTCTGCCTACACATTGTCAGTGTCCCTCCATTCTCTGCCTACACAATCTCCATGTCCCCCATTCTCTGCCTACACAATGTCCCTGTCCCTCCATTCTCTGCTTACACAATGTCCCTGTCCCTCCATTCTCTGCCCACACAATACCCATGTCCCTCCATTCACTGCCTACACAATGTCCCTGTCCCTCATTCTCGACCTACACATTGTCTCTGTCCCTCCATTCTCTGCCTACACAATGTCCATGTCCCTCCATTCTCTGCTTACACAATGTCCATGTCCCTCCATTCTCTGCGCACACAATGTCCATGTCCCCCATTCTCTGCCTGCACAATGTCCCTGTCCCTCCAATCTGTGCTTACTCAATGTCCCTGTCCCCCATTCTCTGCCTACACAATGTCCCTGTCCCTCCATTCTGTGCTTACATGATGTCCCTGTCCCTCCATTCTCTGCCTACACATTGCCACTGTCCCGCCATTCTCTGCCTACACAATGTCCATGTCCCCCATTCTCTGCCTACACAATGCCCTGTCCCTCCATTCTGTGCTTACACGATGTCCATGTCCCTCCATTCTCTGCCTACACAATGTCCATGTCCCCCATTCTCTGCCTACACAATGCCCATGTCCCTCCATTCTCTTCATACACAATGTCCATGTCCCTCCATTCTCTGCTTACACAATGTCCATGTCCCTCCATTTTCTGCCCACACAATGTCCATGTCCCCCATTCTCTGCCTGCACAATGTCCCTGTCCCTCCATTCTGTGCTTACTCAATGTCCCTGTCCCTCCATTCACTGCTTGATCAATGTCCATGTCCCCCCATTCTGTGCCTACACAATATCCATGTCCCTCCATTCTGTGCTTACTCAATGTCCATGTCCCTCCATTCACGGCCCACACAATGTCCATGTCCCTCCATTCTCTGCCTACAGAATGTTCCCTTCCCTCCATTCTCTGCCTACACATTGTCAGTGTCCCTCCATTCTCTGCCTACGCAATGTCCATGTCCCCCATTCTCTGCCTACACAATGTCCCTGTCCCTCCATTCTCAGCTTACACAATGTCCTTGTCCCTCCATTCTATGCCCACACAATACCCATGTCCCTCCTTTCACTGCCTACACAATGTCCCTGTCCCTCATTCTCGACCTACACATTGTCCCTGTCCCTCCATTCTCTGCCTACACAATGTCCATGTCCCTCCATTCTCTGCTTACACAATGTCCATGTTCCTCCATTCTCTGCCCACACAATGTCCATGTCCCCCATTCTCTGCCTGCACAATGTCCCTGTCCCTCCAATCTGTGCTTACTCAATGTCCCTGTCCCTCCATTCTCTTCTTGATCAATGTCCATGTTCCCCCATTCTGTGCCTACACAATGTCCATGTCCCTCCATTCTCTGCCTACACAATGTCCATGTCCCTCCATTCTCTGCCTACACATTGTCAGTGTCCCTCCATTCTCTGCCTAAACAATGTCCATGTCCCTCCATTCTCTGCCTACACATTGTCAGTGTCCCTCCATTCTCTGCCTACACAATGTCCATGTCCCCCATTCTCTGCCTACACAATGTCCCTGTCCCTCCATTCTCTGCTTACACAATGTCCCTGTCCCTCCATTCTCTGCCCACACAATACCCATGTCCCTCCTTTCACTGCCTACACAATGTCCCTGTCCCTCATTCTCGACCTACACATTGTCCCAGTCCCTCCATTCTCTGCCTACACAATGTCCATGTCCCTCCATTCTCTGCCTACTCAATGTAACTGTTCCACCATTATCTGCCTACACATTGTCCCTGTCCCTCCATTCACTGATTACACAATGTCCATGTCCTCCCATTCACTGCGTACACATTGTCCGTCCCTCCATTCTTTGCCTACACAATGCCCATTTCCCTCTATTCTCTGCTTACACAATGTGCATGTCCCTCCATTCTCAACTTATACAATGCCCATGTCCCGCCATTCTGTTCGTCAACAATGTCCATGTCCCCCCATTCTGTGGTTACACAATGTCCATGTCCGTCCATTCTCTGCCTACACATTGTCACTGGCACTCCATTCTCTGCCTACACATTGTCACTTTCCCTACATTCTCAGCCTACACAATGTCCATGTCCCCCATTCTCTGCCTACACAATGCCCATGTCCCTCCATTCTCTTCATACACAATGTCCATGTCCCTCCATTCTCTGCTTACACAATGTCCATGTCCCTCCATTTTCTGCCCACACAATGTCCATGTCCCCCATTCTCTGCCTGCACAATGTCCCTGTCCCTCCATTCTGTGCTTACTCAATGTCCCTGTCCCTCCATTCACTGCTTGATCAATGTCCATGTTCCCCCATTCTGTGCCTACACAATGTACGTCCTTCCATTCTCTGAATACACAATGTCCATTTACCTCCATTCTCTTCTTACACAATGTCCATGTCCCTCCATTCTCTGCCTACACATTGCCACTGTCCCGCCATTCTCTGCCTACACAATGTCCATGTCCCCCATTCTCTGCCTACACAATGTCCCTGTCCCTCCATTCTGTGCTTACACGATGTCCCTGTCCCTCCATTCTCTGCTTAAACAATGTCCATGTCCCCCAATTCTATGCCTACAGAATGTCCATGTCCCTCCATTCTCTGCCTACACAATGTCCATGTCCCCCATTCTCTGCCTGCACAATGTCCCTGTCCCTCCATTCTGTGCTTACTCAATGTCCCTGTCCCTCCATTCACTGCTTGATCAATGTCCATGTCCCCCCATTCTGTGCCTACACAATATCCATGTCCCTCCATTCTGTGCTTACTCAATGTCCATGTCCCTCCATTCACGGCCCACACAATGTCCATGTCCGTCCATTCTCTGCCTACAGAATGTTCCCTTCCCTCCGTTCTCTGCCTACACATTGTCAGTGTCCCTCCATTCTCTGCCTACACAATCTCCATGTCCCCCATTCTCTGCCTACACAATGTCCCTGTCCCTCCATTCTCAGCTTACACAATGTCCCTGTCCCTCCATTCTCTGCCCACACAATACCCATGTCCCTCCTTTCACTGCCTACACAATGTCCCTGTCCCTCATTCTCGACCTACACATTGTCCCTGTCCCTCCATTCTCTGCCTACACAATGTCCATGTCCCTCCATTCTCTGCTTACACAATGTCCATGTCCCTCCATTCTCTGCCCACACAATGTCCATGTCCCCCATTCTCTGCCTGCACAATGTCCCTGTCCCTCCAATCTGTGCTTAATCAATGTCCCTGTCCCCCATTCTCTGCCAACACAATGTCCATGTCCCCCATTCTCTGCCTACACAATGTCCCTGTCCCTCCATTCTGTGCTTACACGATGTCCCTGTCCCTCCATTCTCTGCTTAAACAATGTCCATGTCCCCCCATTCTATGCCTACAGAATGTCCATGTCCCTCCATTCTCTGCCTACACAATGTCCATGTCCCCCATTCTCTGCCTACACAATGCCCATGTCCCTCCATTCTCTTCATACACAATGTCCATGTCCCTCCATTCTCTGCTTACACAATGTCCATGTCCCTCCATTTTCTGCCCACACAATGTCCATGTCCCCCATTCTCTGCCTGCACAATGTCCCTGTCCCTCCATTCTGTGCTTACTCAATGTCCCTGTCCCTCCATTCACTGCTTGATCAATGTCCATGTCCCGCCATTCTGTGCCTACACAATATCCATGTCCCTCCATTCTGTGCTTACTCAATGTCCATGTCCCTCCATTCACGGCCCACACAATGTCCATGTCCCTCAATTCTCTGCCTACAGAATGTTCCCTTCCCTCCGTTCTCTGCCTACACATTGTCAGTGTCCCTCCATTCTCTGCCTACGCAATGTCCATGTCCCCCATTCTCTGCCTACACAATGTCCCTGTCCCTCCATTCTCAGCTTACACAATGTCCTTGTCCCTCCATTCTCTGCCCACACAATACCCATGTCCCTCCATTCACGGCCCACACAATGTCCATGTCCCTCCATTCTCTGCCTACAGAATGCCCATGTCCCTCCATTCTCTTCATACACAATGTCCATGTCCCTCCATTCTCTGCTTACACAATGTCCATGTTCCTCCATTCTCTGCCCACACAATGTCCATGTCCCCCATTCTCTGCCTGCACAATGTCCCTGTCCCTCCAATCTGTGCTTACTCAATGTCCCTGTCCCTCCATTCTCTTCTTGATCAATGTCCATGTTCCCCCATTCTGTGCCTACACAATGTCCATGTCCCTCCATTCTCTGCCTACACAATGTCCCTGTCCCTCCATTCTGTGCTTACACGATGTCCCTGTCCCTCCATTCTCTGCTTAAACAATGTCCATGTCCCCCCATTCTATGCCTACAGAATGTCCATGTCCCTCCATTCTCTGCCTACACAATGTCCATGTCCCCCATTCTCTGCCTACACAATGCCCATGTCCCTCCATTCTCTTCATACACAATGTCCATGTCCCTCCATTGTCTGCTTACACAATGTCCATGTCCCCCATTCTCTGCCTGCACAATGTTCCTGTCCCTCCAATCTGTGCTTAATCAATGTCCCTGTCCCCCATTCTCTGCCTACACAACGTCCATGTCCCCCATTCTCTGCCTACACAATGTCCCTGTCCCTCCATTCTGTGCTTACACGATGTCCCTGTCCCTCCATTCTCTGCTTAAACACTGTCCATGTCCCCCCATTCTATGCCTACAGAATGTCCATGTCCCTCCATTCTCTGCCTACACAATGTCCATGTCCCCCATTCTCTGCCTACACAATGCCCATGTCCCTCCATTATCTTCATTCACAATGTCCATGTCCCTCCATTCTCTGCTTACACAATGTCCATGTCCCTCCATTTTCTGCCCACACAATGTCCATGTCCCTCCATTCTCTGCCTACAGAATGTTCCCTTCCCTCCGTTCTCTGACTACACATTGTCAGTGTCCCTCCATTCTCTGCCTACGCAATGTCCATGTCCCCCATTCTCTGCCTACACAATGTCCCTGTCCCTCCATTCTCTGCCTACACAATGTCCATGTCCCCCATTCTCTGCCTACACAATGCCCATGTCCCTCCATTCTCTTCATACACAATGTCCATGTCCCTCCATTCTCTGCTTACACAATGTCCATGTCCCTCCATTTTCTGCCCACACAATGTCCATGTCCCCCATTCTCTGCCTGCACAATGTCCCTGTCCCTCCATTCTGTGCTTACTCAATGTCCCTGTCCCTCCATTCACTGCTTGATCAATGTCCATGTCCCCCCATTCTGTGCCTACACAATATCCATGTCCCTCCATTCTGTGCTTACTCAATGTCCATGTCCCTCCATTCACGGCCCACACAATGTCCATGTCCCTCCATTCTCTGCCTACAGAATGTTCCCTTCCCTCCATTCTCTGCCTACACATTGTCAGTGTCCCTCCATTCTCTGCCTACGCAATGTCCATGTCCCCCATTCTCTGCCTACACAATGTCCCTGTCCCTCCATTCTCAGCTTACACAATGTCCTTGTCCCTCCATTCTATGCCCACACAATACCCATGTCCCTCCTTTCACTGCCTACACAATGTCCCTGTCCCTCATTCTCGACCTACACATTGTCCCTGTCCCTCCATTCTCTGCCTACACAATGTCCATGTCCCTCCATTCTCTGCTTACACAATGTCCATGTTCCTCCATTCTCTGCCCACACAATGTCCATGTCCCCCATTCTCTGCCTGCACAATGTCCCTGTCCCTCCAATCTGTGCTTACTCAATGTCCCTGTCCCTCCATTCTCTTCTTGATCAATGTCCATGTTCCCCCATTCTGTGCCTACACAATGTCCATGTCCCTCCATTCTCTGCCTACACAATGTCCATGTCCCTCCATTCTCTGCCTACACATTGTCAGTGTCCCTCCATTCTCTGCCTAAACAATGTCCATGTCCCTCCATTCTCTGCCTACACATTGTCAGTGTCCCTCCATTCTCTGCCTACACAATGTCCATGTCCCCCATTCTCTGCCTACACAATGTCCCTGTCCCTCCATTCTCTGCTTACACAATGTCCCTGTCCCTCCATTCTCTGCCCACACAATACCCATGTCCCTCCTTTCACTGCCTACACAATGTCCCTGTCCCTCATTCTCGACCTACACATTGTCCCAGTCCCTCCATTCTCTGCCTACACAATGTCCATGTCCCTCCATTCTCTGCCTACTCAATGTAACTGTTCCACCATTATCTGCCTACACATTGTCCCTGTCCCTCCATTCACTGATTACACAATGTCCATGTCCTCCCATTCACTGCGTACACATTGTCCGTCCCTCCATTCTTTGCCTACACAATGCCCATTTCCCTCTATTCTCTGCTTACACAATGTGCATGTCCCTCCATTCTCAACTTATACAATGCCCATGTCCCGCCATTCTGTTCGTCAACAATGTCCATGTCCCCCCATTCTGTGGTTACACAATGTCCATGTCCGTCCATTCTCTGCCTACACATTGTCACTGGCACTCCATTCTCTGCCTACACATTGTCACTTTCCCTACATTCTCAGCCTACACAATGTCCATGTCCCCCATTCTCTGCCTACACAATGCCCATGTCCCTCCATTCTCTTCATACACAATGTCCATGTCCCTCCATTCTCTGCTTACACAATGTCCATGTCCCTCCATTTTCTGCCCACACAATGTCCATGTCCCCCATTCTCTGCCTGCACAATGTCCCTGTCCCTCCATTCTGTGCTTACTCAATGTCCCTGTCCCTCCATTCACTGCTTGATCAATGTCCATGTTCCCCCATTCTGTGCCTACACAATGTACGTCCTTCCATTCTCTGAATACACAATGTCCATTTACCTCCATTCTCTTCTTACACAATGTCCATGTCCCTCCATTCTCTGCCTACACATTGCCACTGTCCCGCCATTCTCTGCCTACACAATGTCCATGTCCCCCATTCTCTGCCTACACAATGTCCCTGTCCCTCCATTCTGTGCTTACACGATGTCCCTGTCCCTCCATTCTCTGCTTAAACAATGTCCATGTCCCCCAATTCTATGCCTACAGAATGTCCATGTCCCTCCATTCTCTGCCTACACAATGTCCATGTCCCCCATTCTCTGCCTGCACAATGTCCCTGTCCCTCCATTCTGTGCTTACTCAATGTCCCTGTCCCTCCATTCACTGCTTGATCAATGTCCATGTCCCCCCATTCTGTGCCTACACAATATCCATGTCCCTCCATTCTGTGCTTACTCAATGTCCATGTCCCTCCATTCACGGCCCACACAATGTCCATGTCCGTCCATTCTCTGCCTACAGAATGTTCCCTTCCCTCCGTTCTCTGCCTACACATTGTCAGTGTCCCTCCATTCTCTGCCTACACAATCTCCATGTCCCCCATTCTCTGCCTACACAATGTCCCTGTCCCTCCATTCTCAGCTTACACAATGTCCCTGTCCCTCCATTCTCTGCCCACACAATACCCATGTCCCTCCTTTCACTGCCTACACAATGTCCCTGTCCCTCATTCTCGACCTACACATTGTCCCTGTCCCTCCATTCTCTGCCTACACAATGTCCATGTCCCTCCATTCTCTGCTTACACAATGTCCATGTCCCTCCATTCTCTGCCCACACAATGTCCATGTCCCCCATTCTCTGCCTGCACAATGTCCCTGTCCCTCCAATCTGTGCTTAATCAATGTCCCTGTCCCCCATTCTCTGCCAACACAATGTCCATGTCCCCCATTCTCTGCCTACACAATGTCCCTGTCCCTCCATTCTGTGCTTACACGATGTCCCTGTCCCTCCATTCTCTGCTTAAACAATGTCCATGTCCCCCCATTCTATGCCTACAGAATGTCCATGTCCCTCCATTCTCTGCCTACACAATGTCCATGTCCCCCATTCTCTGCCTACACAATGCCCATGTCCCTCCATTCTCTTCATACACAATGTCCATGTCCCTCCATTCTCTGCTTACACAATGTCCATGTCCCTCCATTTTCTGCCCACACAATGTCCATGTCCCCCATTCTCTGCCTGCACAATGTCCCTGTCCCTCCATTCTGTGCTTACTCAATGTCCCTGTCCCTCCATTCACTGCTTGATCAATGTCCATGTCCCGCCATTCTGTGCCTACACAATATCCATGTCCCTCCATTCTGTGCTTACTCAATGTCCATGTCCCTCCATTCACGGCCCACACAATGTCCATGTCCCTCCATTCTCTGCCTACAGAATGTTCCCTTCCCTCCGTTCTCTGCCTACACATTGTCAGTGTCCCTCCATTCTCTGCCTACGCAATGTCCATGTCCCCCATTCTCTGCCTACACAATGTCCCTGTCCCTCCATTCTCAGCTTACACAATGTCCTTGTCCCTCCATTCTCTGCCCACACAATACCCATGTCCCTCCATTCACGGCCCACACAATGTCCATGTCCCTCCATTCTCTGCCTACAGAATGCCCATGTCCCTCCATTCTCTTCATACACAATGTCCATGTCCCTCCATTCTCTGCTTACACAATGTCCATGTTCCTCCATTCTCTGCCCACACAATGTCCATGTCCCCCATTCTCTGCCTGCACAATGTCCCTGTCCCTCCAATCTGTGCTTACTCAATGTCCCTGTCCCTCCATTCTCTTCTTGATCAATGTCCATGTTCCCCCATTCTGTGCCTACACAATGTCCATGTCCCTCCATTCTCTGCCTACACAATGTCCCTGTCCCTCCATTCTGTGCTTACACGATGTCCCTGTCCCTCCATTCTCTGCTTAAACAATGTCCATGTCCCCCCATTCTATGCCTACAGAATGTCCATGTCCCTCCATTCTCTGCCTACACAATGTCCATGTCCCCCATTCTCTGCCTACACAATGCCCATGTCCCTCCATTCTCTTCATACACAATGTCCATATCCCTCCATTGTCTGCTTACACAATGTCCATGTCCCCCATTCTCTGCCTGCACAATGTTCCTGTCCCTCCAATCTGTGCTTAATCAATGTCCCTGTCCCCCATTCTCTGCCTACACAACGTCCATGTCCCCCATTCTCTGCCTACACAATGTCCCTGTCCCTCCATTCTGTGCTTACACGATGTCCCTGTCCCTCCATTCTCTGCTTAAACACTGTCCATGTCCCCCCATTCTATGCCTACAGAATGTCCATGTCCCTCCATTCTCTGCCTACACAATGTCCATGTCCCCCATTCTCTGCCTACACAATGCCCATGTCCCTCCATTATCTTCATTCACAATGTCCATGTCCCTCCATTCTCTGCTTACACAATGTCCATGTCCCTCCATTTTCTGCCCACACAATGTCCATGTCCCCCATTCTCTGCCTGCACAATGTCCCTGTCCCTCCATTCTGTGCTTACTCAATGTCCCTGTCCCTCCATTCACTGCTTGATCAATGTCCATGTCCCGCCATTCTGTGCCTACACAATAACCATGTCCCTCCATTCTGTGCTTACTCAATGTCCATGTCCCTCCATTCACGGCCCACACAATGTCCATGTCCCTCCATTCTCTGCCTACAGAATGTTCCCTTCCCTCCGTTCTCTGACTACACATTGTCAGTGTCCCTCCATTCTCTGCCTACGCAATGTCCATGTCCCCCATTCTCTGCCTACACAATGTCCCTGTCCCTCCATTCTCAGCTTACACAATGTCCTTGTCCCTCCATTCTCTGCCCACACAATACCCATGTCCCTCCTTTCACTGCCTACACAATGTCCCTGTCCCTCATTCTCGACCTACACATTGTCCCTGTCCCTCCATTCTCTGCCTACACAATGTCCATGTCCCTCCATTCTCTGCTTACACAATGTCCATGTTCCTCCATTCTCTGCCCACACAATGTCCATGTCCCCCATTCTCTGCCTGCACAATGTCCCTGTCCCTCCAATCTGTGCTTACTCAATGTCCCTGTCCCTCCATTCTCTTCTTGATCAATGTCCATGTTCCCCCATTCTGTGCCTACACAATCTCCATGTCCCTCCATTCTCTGCCTACACAATGTCCCTGTCCCTCCATTCTGTGCTTACACGATGTCCCTGTCCCTCCATTCTCTGCTTAAACAATGTCCATGTCCCCCCATTCTATGCCTACAGAATGTCCATGTCCCTCCATTCTCTGCCTACACAATGTCCATGTCCCCCATTCTCTGCCTACACAATGCCCATGTCCCTCCATTCTCTTCATACACAATGTCCATGTCCCTCCATTCTCTGCTTACACAATGTCCATGTCCCTCCATTTTCTGCCCACACAATGTCCATGTCCCCCATTCTCTGCCTGCACAATGTCCCTGTCCCTCCATTCTGTGCTTACTCAATGTCCCTGTCCCTCCATTCACTGCTTGATCAATGTCCATGTCCCCGCATTCTGTGCCTACACAATATCCATGTCCCTCCATTCTGTTCTTACTCAATGTCCATGTCCCTCCATTCACGGCCCACACAATGTCCATGTCCCTCCATTCTCTGCCTACAGAATGTTCCCTTCCCTCCGTTCTCTGCCTACACATTGTCAGTGTCCCTCCATTCTCTGCCTACGCAATGTCCATGTCCCCCATTCTCTGCCTACACAATGTCCCTGTCCCTCCATTCTCAGCTTACACAATGTCCTTGTCCCTCCATTCTCTGCCCACACAATACCCATGTCCCTCTTTTCACTGCCTACACAATGTCCCTGTCCCTCATTCTCGACCTACACATTGTCCCTGCCCTCCATTCTCTGCCTACACAATGTCCATGGCCCTCCATTCTCTGCTTACACAATGTCCATGTTCCTCCATTCTCTGCCCACACAATGTCCATGTCCCCCATTCTCTGCCTGCACAATGTCCCTGTCCCTCCAATCTGTGCTTACTCAATGTCCCTGTCCCTCCATTCTCTTCTTGATCAATGTCCATGTTCCCCCATTCTGTGCCTACACAATGTCCATGTCCCTCCATTCTCTGCCTACACAATGTCCATGTCCCTCCATTCTCTGCCTACACATTGTCAGTGTCCCTCCATTCTCTGCCTAAACAATGTCCATGTCCCTCCATTCTCTGCCTACACATTGTCAGTGTCCCTCCATTCTCTGCCTACACAATGTCCATGTCCCCCATTCTCTGCCTACACAATGTCCCTGTCCCTCCATTCTCTGCATACACAATGTCCCTGTCCCTCCATTCTCTGCCCACACAATGTCCATGTCCCTCCATTCTCTGCCTACGCAATGTAACTGTTCCACCATTATCTGCCTACACATTGTCCCTGTCCCTCCATTCCCTGATTACACAATGTCCATGTCCTCCCATTCACTGCGTACACATTGTCCGTCCCTCCATTCTTTGCCTACACAATGCCCATTTCCCTCTATTCTCTGCTTACACAATGTGCATGTCCCTCCATTCTCAACTTATACAATGCCCATGTCCCGCCATTCTGTTCGTCAACAATGTCCATGTCCCCCCATTCTGTGGTTACACAATGTCCATGTCCGTCCATTCTCTGCCTACACATTGTCACTGGCACTCCATTCTCTGCCTACAAATTGTCACTTTCCCTACATTCTCAGCCTACACAATGTCCATGTCCCCCATTCTCTGCCTACACAATGCCCATGTCCCTCCATTCTCTTCATACACAATGTCCATGTCCCTCCATTCTCTGCTTACACAATGTCCATGTCCCTCCATTTTCTGCCCACACAATTTCCTTGTCCCCCATTCTCTGCCTGCACAATGTCCTTGTCCCTCCATTCTGTGCTTACTCAATGTCCCTGTCCCTCCATTCACTGCTTGATCAATGTCCATGTTCCCCCATTCTGTGCCTACACAATGTACATGTCCTTCCATTCTCTGAATACACAATGTCCATTTACCTCAATTCTCTTCTTATACAGTGTCCATGTCCCTCCATTCTCTGCCTACACATTGCCACTGTCCCGCCATTCTCTGCCTACACAATGTCCATGTCCCCCATTCTCTGCCTACACAATGTCCCTGTCCCTCCATTCTGTGCTTACACGATGTCCCTGTCCCTCCATTCTCTGCTTAAACAATGTCCATGTCCCCCAATTCTATGCCTACAGAATGTCCATGTCCCTCCATTCTCTGCCTACACAATGTCCATGTCCCCCATTCTCTGCCTGCACAATGTCCCTGTCCCTCCATTCTGTGCTTACTCAATGTCCCTGTCCCTCCATTCACTGCTTGATCAATGTGCATGTCCCCCCATTCTGTGCCTACACAATATCCATGTCCCTCCATTCTGTGCTTACTCAATGACCATGTCCCTCCATTCTCTGCCTACACATTGCCACTGTCCCGCCATTCTCTGCCTACACAATGTCCATGTCCCCCATTCTCTGCCTACACAATGTCCCTGTCCCTCCATTCTGTGCTTACACGATGTCCCTGTCCCTCCATTCTCTGCTTAAACAATGTCCATGTCCCCCAATTCTATGCCTACAGAATGTACATGTCCCTCAATTCTCTGCCTACACAATGTCCATGTCCCCCATTCTCTGCCTGCACAATGTCCCTGTCCCTCCATTCTGTGCTTACTCAATGTCCCTGTCCCTCCATTCACTGCTTGATCAATGTCCATGTCCCTCCATTCACGGCCCACACAATGTCCATGTCCCTCCATTCTCTGCCTACAGAATGTTCCCTTCCCACCGTTCTCTGCCTACACATTGTCAGTGTCCCTCCATTCTCTGCCTACACAATCTCCATGTCCCCCATTCTCTGCCTACACAATGTCCCTGTCCCTCCATTCTCTGCTTACACAATGTCCCTGTCCCTCCATTCTCTGCCCACACAATACCCATGTCCCTCCATTCACTGCCTACACAATGTCCCTGTCCCTCATTCTCGACCTACACATGGTCTCTGTCCCTCCATTCTCTGCCTACACAATGTCCATGTCCCTCCATTCTCTGCTTACACAATGTCCATGTCGCTCCATTCTCTGCGCACACAATGTCCATGTCCCCCATTCTCTGCCTGCACAATGTCCCTGTCCCTCCAATCTGTGCTTACTCAATGTCCCTGTCCCCCATTCTCTGCCTACACAATGTCCCTGTCCCTCCATTCTGTGCTTACATGATGTCCCTGTCCCTCCATTCTCTGCCTACACATTGCCACTGTCCCGCCATTCTCTGCCTACACAATGTCCATGTCCCCCATTCTCTGCCTACACAATGCCCTGTCCCTCCATTCTGTGCTTACACGATGTCCATGTCCCTCCATTCTCTGCCTACACAATGTCCGTCCCCCATTCTCTGCCTACACAATGCCCATGTCCCTCCATTCTCTTCATACACAATGTCCATGTCCCTCCATTCTCTGCTTACACAATGTCCATGTCCCTCCATTTTCTGCCCACACAATGTCCATGTCCCCCATTCTCTGCCTGCACAATGTCCCTGTCCCTCCATTCTGTGCTTACTCAATGTCCCTGTCCCTCCATTCACTGCTTGATCAATGTCCATGTCCCCCCATTCTGTGCCTACACAATATCCATGTCCCTCCATTCTGTGCTTACTCAATGTCCATGTCCCTCCATTCACGGCCCACACAATGTCCATGTCCCTCCATTCTCTGCCTATAGAATGTTCCCTTCCCTCCATTCCCTGCCTACACATTGTCAGTGTCCCTCCATTCTCTGCCTACGCAATGTCCATGTCCCCCATTCTCTGCCTACACAATGTCCCTGTCCCTCCATTCTCAGCTTACACAATGTCCTTGTCCCTCCATTCTATGCCCACACAATACCCATGTCCCTCCTTTCACTGCCTACACAATGTCCCTGTCCCTCATTCTCGACCTACACATTGTCCCTGTCCCTCCATTCTCTGCCTACACAATGTCCATGTCCCTCCATTCTCTGCTTACACAATGTCCCTCCATTCTCTGCCCACACAATGTCCATGTCCCCCATTCTCTGCCTGCACAATGTCCCTGTCCCTCCAATCTGTGCTTACTCAATGTCCCTGTCCCTCCATTCTCTTCTTGATCAATGTCCATGTTCCCCCATTCTGTGCCTACACAATGTCCATGTCCCTCCATTCTCTGCCTACACAATGTCCATGTCCCTCCATTCTCTGCCTACACATTGTCAGTGTCCCTCCATTCTCTGCCTAAACAATGTCCATGTCCCTCCATTCTCTGCCTACACATTGTCAGTGTCCCTCCATTCTCTGCCTACACAATGTCCATGTCCCCCATTCTCTGCCGACACAATGTCCATGTCCCTCCATTCTCTGCTTACACAATGTCCATGTTCCTCCATTCTCTGCCCACACAATGTCCATGTCCCCCATTCTCTGCCTGCACAATGTCCCTGTCCCTCCATTCTCTGCCCACACAATACCCATGTCCCTCCTTTCACTGCCTACACAATGTCCCTGTCCCTCATTCTCAACCTACACATTGTCCCAGTCCCTCCATTCTCTGCCTACACAATGTCCATGTCCCTCCATTCTCTGCCTACTCAATGTAACTGTTCCACCATTATCTGCCTACACATTGTCCCTGTCCCTCCATTCACTGATTACACAATGTCCATGTCCTCCCATTCACTGCGTACACATTGTCCGTCCCTCCATTCTTTGCCTACACAATGCCCATTTCCCTCTATTCTCTGCTTACACAATGTGCATGTCCCTCCATTCTCAACTTATACAATGCCCATGTCCCGCCATTCTGTTCGTCAACAATGTCCATGTCCCCCCATTCTGTGGTTACACAATGTCCATGTCCGTCCATTCTCTGCCTACACATTGTCACTGGCACTCCATTCTCTGCCTACACATTGTCACTTTCCCTACATTCTCAGCCTACACAATGTCCATGTCCCCCATTCTCTGCCTACACAATGCCCATGTCCCTCCATTCTCTTCATACACAATGTCCATGTCCCTCCATTCTCTGCTTACACAATGTCCATGTCCCTCCATTTTCTGCCCACACAATGTCCATGTCCCCCATTCTCTGCCTGCACAATGTCCCTGTCCCTCCATTCTGTGCTTACTCAATGTCCCTGTCCCTCCATTCACTGCTTGATCAATGTCCATGTTCCCCCATTCTGTGCCTACACAATGTACGTCCTTCCATTCTCTGAATACACAATGTCCATTTACCTCCATTCTCTTCTTACACAATGTCCATGTCCCTCCATTCTCTGCCTACACATTGCCACTGTCCCGCCATTCTCTGCCTACACAATGTCCATGTCCCCCATTCTCTGCCTACACAATGTCCCTGTCCCTCCATTCTGTGCTTACACGATGTCCCTGTCCCTCCATTCTCTGCTTAAACAATGTCCATGTCCCCCAATTCTATGCCTACAGAATGTCCATGTCCCTCCATTCTCTGCCTACACAATGTCCATGTCCCCCATTCTCTGCCTGCACAATGTCCCTGTCCCTCCATTCTGTGCTTACTCAATGTCCCTGTCCCTCCATTCACTGCTTGATCAATGTCCATGTCCCCCCATTCTGTGCCTACACAATATCCATGTCCCTCCATTCTGTGCTTACTCAATGTCCATGTCCCTCCATTCACGGCCCACACAATGTCCATGTCCCTCCATTCTCTGCCTACAGAATGTTCCCTTCCCTCCGTTCTCTGCCTACACATTGTCAGTGTCCCTCCATTCTCTGCCTACACAATCTCCATGTCCCCCATTCTCTGCCTACACAATGTCCCTGTCCCTCCATTCTCAGCTTACACAATGTCCCTGTCCCTCCATTCTCTGCCCACACAATACCCATGTCCCTCCTTTCACTGCCTACACAATGTCCCTGTCCCTCATTCTCGACCTACACATTGTCCCTGTCCCTCCATTCTCTGCCTACACAATGTCCATGTCCCTCCATTCTCTGCTTACACAATGTCCATGTCCCTCCATTCTCTGCCCACACAATGTCCATGTCCCCCATTCTCTGCCTGCACAATGTCCCTGTCCCTCCAATCTGTGCTTAATCAATGTCCCTGTCCCCCATTCTCTGCCAACACAATGTCCATGTCCCCCATTCTCTGCCTACACAATGTCCCTGTCCCTCCATTCTGTGCTTACACGATGTCCCTGTCCCTCCATTCTCTGCTTAAACAATGTCCATGTCCCCCCATTCTATGCCTACAGAATGTCCATGTCCCTCCATTCTCTGCCTACACAATGTCCATGTCCCCCATTCTCTGCCTACACAATGCCCATGTCCCTCCATTCTCTTCATACACAATGTCCATGTCCCTCCATTCTCTGCTTACACAATGTCCATGTCCCTCCATTTTCTGCCCACACAATGTCCATGTCCCCCATTCTCTGCCTGCACAATGTCCCTGTCCCTCCATTCTGTGCTTACTCAATGTCCCTGTCCCTCCATTCACTCCTTGATCAATGTCCATGTCCCGCCATTCTGTGCCTACACAATATCCATGTCCCTCCATTCTGTGCTTACTCAATGTCCATGTCCCTCCATTCACGGCCCACACAATGTCCATGTCCCTCCATTCTCTGCCTACAGAATGTTCCCTTCCCTCCGTTCTCTGCCTACACATTGTCAGTGTCCCTCCATTCTCTGCCTACGCAATGTCCATGTCCCCCATTCTCTGCCTACACAATGTCCCTGTCCCTCCATTCTCAGCTTACACAATGTCCTTGTCCCTCCATTCTCTGCCCACACAATACCCATGTCCCTCCATTCACGGCCCACACAATGTCCATGTCCCTCCATTCTCTGCCTACAGAATGCCCATGTCCCTCCATTCTCTTCATACACAATGTCCATGTCCCTCCATTCTCTGCTTACACAATGTCCATGTTCCTCCATTCTCTGCCCACACAATGTCCATGTCCCCCATTCTCTGCCTGCACAATGTCCCTGTCCCTCCAATCTGTGCTTACTCAATGTCCCTGTCCCTCCATTCTCTTCTTGATCAATGTCCATGTTCCCCCATTCTGTGCCTACACAATGTCCATGTCCCTCCATTCTCTGCCTACACAATGTCCCTGTCCCTCCATTCTGTGCTTACACGATGTCCCTGTCCCTCCATTCTCTGCTTAAACAATGTCCATGTCCCCCCATTCTATGCCTACAGAATGTCCATGTCCCTCCATTCTCTGCCTACACAATGTCCATGTCCCCCATTCTCTGCCTACACAATGCCCATGTCCCTCCATTCTCTTCATACACAATGTCCATGTCCCTCCATTGTCTGCTTACACAATGTCCATGTCCCTCCATTTTCTGCCCACACAATGTCCATGTCCCCCATTCTCTGCCTGCACAATGTCCCTGTCCCTCCATTCTGTGCTTACTCAATGTCCCTGTCCCTCCATTCACTGCTTGATCAATGTCCATGTCCCCACATTCTGTGCCTAAACAATATCCATGTCCCTCCATTCTGTGCTTACTCAATGTCCATGTCCCTCCATTCACGGCCCACACAATGTCCATGTCCCTCCATTCTCTGCCTACAGAATGTTCCCTTCCCTCCGTTCTCTGCCTACACATTGTCAGTGTCCCTCCATTCTCTGCCTACGCAATGTCCATGTCCCCCATTCTCTGCCTACACAATGTCCCTGTCCCTCCATTCTCAGCTTACACAATGTCCTTGTCCCTCCATTCTCTGCCCACACAATACCCATGTCCCTCTTTTCACTGCCTACACAATGTCCCTGTCCCTCATTCTCGACCTACACATTGTCCCTGCCCTCCATTCTCTGCCCACACAATGTCCATGTCCCCCATTCTCTGCCTGCACAATGTCCCTGTCCCTCCAATCTGTGCTTACTCAATGTCCCTGTCCCTCCATTCTCTTCTTGATCAATGTCCATGTTCCCCCATTCTGTGCCTACACAATGTCCATGTCCCTCCATTCTCTGCCTACACAATGTCCATGTCCCTCCATTCTCTGCCTACACATTGTCAGTGTCCCTCCATTCTCTGCCTAAACAATGTCCATGTCCCTCCATTCTCTGCCTACACATTGTCAGTGTCCCTCCATTCTCTGCCTACACAATGTCCATGTCCCCCATTCTCTGCCTACACAATGTCCCTGTCCCTCCATTCTCTGCTTACACAATGTCCCTGTCCCTCCATTCTCTGCCCACACAATGTCCATGTCCCTCCATTCTCTGCCTACGCAATGTAACTGTTCCACCATTATCTGCCTACACATTGTCCCTGTCCCTCCATTCCCTGATTACACAATGTCCATGTCCTCCCATTCACTGCGTACACATTGTCCGTCCCTCCATTCTTTGCCTACACAAT